>NC_045624.1:89633561-89937539 GCF_009829155.1 Mustela erminea | reverse complement strand
TGAGTAGAATGTTTTCGGGGTTTATCCATGATGTAGGAGTATCTGAATTTTTTTATGGCTGAATAACATTCTCTTGCATGTCTATGCCGTGTTTGGTTTATCCATTGGTCTTGGATGGGTCCTTGGCTGGTTTCTGCCTTTGGGCCATTGTGAACTATGCCGCCATGAACATTCTCATCCGAGTATCTGAGTCCCCATTTTTGGTTCTTCGGACAGTGGAGTAGCGAGGAGGGGAATCGAAGGATTCTGCAGCTTCTCAAGTTAGTCCTTGCTTCCTCTTGTCCTCCCAGAGCACACTGTAGGAGACTGCTGTGATGTTTCGTATCCTGAATGATGGAATGAATGTGCTTCCTGGGCCCGTCTGCAGCCTGCAGACCACAGTCTGTACTGAGCGGCGGTCAGCGCCCAGCTGTCGAACGATTACACGAGCAAACCGAGCAAGCGGGCAACCTAACCGGTCCTGTGATGGGTGCTGACCGACTCATCCAAAGAGTGTTAGCTATTAAGTCCCGCTTATGGTCAGCTTCTAAGGAGAAGCAGCTGACTGATCTCTGTTAGGGTGGGAGGAAATGCAGCGTTTCAGGGCTCGACACTTGTCGGCGAGAGGACCCACCGTGCACCGGCCTAAAGTTTCTGAAATCCTGCCACAGTCCTAGACACCAACCACACGCTGGCAGGATTTATGGCGAGCAGCTGAGTGATAGGTTCATCTGAGTTAAAAAAACAAAACAAACAAACAAAAAAGTATAGATCACCAATAGAAAACATCAAACGAGCCTTCTGTTCCCCACCTTTAGACATTCCGTCCGGCCGCTATGCTGATAGAACGATCGTCCGACTTCGGGAGAACCTGGGGCGTGTACAGATACTTTGCCTATGACTGCGAGAGCTCGTTTCCAGGCATCTCCACCGGCCCCATGAAGAAAGTGGATGATATAATCTGTGATTCCCGCTATTCTGACATTGAACCCTCAACCGAAGGAGAGGTTTGTTTGCTTTTCTTGTTTTACATTCTACTTACAAATCCTTTTTGATCATGGCAAAAATACCCATTACTCTTGTATCTATTTTTAGGTGATATTTCGTGCTTTAGATCCTGCTTTCAGAATAGAAGACCCTTACAGTCCAAGGATACAGAGTAAGCTTGTTTTCGAATAAAAGCTTTGATGGAAAAACAGCAATCATGGAAGAACTCCTACCCAGAACACTGTTACCCCAAATCTAAGCATTCAGTGCTGAATCCACCCTCTTTCTTTCCTTTTATCTCCACAATACCCAATCAGAGGCCCTTGAAATTGGCAGGAATCAAAGTCCTCCCGGATGGGGAACACATTTTGATTAGAGTAAAACATTTAAGTCATAAGTACTGAAACAATTATGCTGGTTGTAATACCTTATTTTATTGCTCAGTATAATATATATGTATATAAATATATATATATATGTTATATAATATATAACTTGTATATTACATAAGTCATAATTTGTTATATATTACTTATGTATTATATATTATATAATATATATTATATAATATATATTATAACTTATATAAGTCATATAACATATAACATATAACTTATATATAACATATATAAGTTATATGTTATATATTGTGTATGTTATATAATATATAATTTGTATATATTATATAATATATGTATATATAAATTAGGGTACAGATTAAGCTGTTGTAACAGAGTGTCCCCAAACATTCAGTGGCTTGAATTTCTCTCTTACGAAATCATCCAGAGGGCTTTCCAGAGAAGAACGGTAGGTCATCTGCTACATGTAGGATTACCACATAAAATAAAGGCTTACACCCAGTTAAATCTGAATTGGAGGTAAATAGCAAGTTGTTTTTTAGTATAATTATATCCCATGGAATATTCATGACTAGTACAAGGACATCCCATGCAATATTTATGGTTGGTGTGACTATGTCCCATGTCATATTTAAGACAGACTTTACTGACCAAAATATTATTTATCTGAGATTCAAATGTAACTGAACAACTTGTATTCTTATTGCTGCATCTGGCAACCCTAGCCACTAGAGCAGCCATGTTCCTTCTGTCTCCTAGTCTTTACTCCTAGCAGGTTGGAGCTGGCCCCAACCTATGGGGTGGGAGGCAGCGAAGGGCAGATGACGTGGGAGCTGCTCACGTCCCACTGGCCAAATTTACTCACGTGGCCAACCTCAAGACACACTGGGAAACCTCTAGCAAGGTGGCCGTGTGCCCTCTCACACTCTTGCCGGAGGCTTTTCTTGTCAAAGGAAGGAAAGAAGAAGGAGTACTGGGGGGAAATCCAGGTGTCAGCCGTGCTCAATACGCTTGTATTTCCATTTAACAGATGAGAAAACTGAGGCTTAGAGAGTTGGAATAATGTGCGTAAGGGGACAGTCAGATCGTGAACCCATAAGTTATGATTCTAAATCTAAATTTGGAAGCTTTCTAGCATGTAGCAGCCATGCTTCAGTCGTTACAGAATTACATTTTGATCATCTTGGAAGGCAAAATATGCGCTAATTAGAAGAAGGGGGTTTGGAGTCTGGCAGCCCTGGGTTTCGATCCCAGTTCCAGGAGATCACAGTTCTGGGACCTGGGGCAAGTAATCTGCTTAAACCTGGTTTATTTTAGAATCTGTTTTTTCAACTGTACGTACATATAGTAATACTGATTTGAACATCATTATGGAGGAAAAATGAGTTCTAGAAACGACCTTCCAACGTGCCTGACCCACAGAGAGTAGTCAGTGAATTGAAGCCCCTGCTGCTTTTCATGTTGTCTCAAGCCATGGCCTGGGTCTTGCGTACCTGGTCCCCGTACCTCAGAGTGAGGGGATGAGACTCCTTCTCCGGCTACTAAGGCGTAGGCCACTGAAGAGAAGAAAGGCTGATTCTGCTGATGGTGTCCAGCTGCAGACGGCCCTAGTTGAACCCAAGGCACCATAGAGCCTCCCAGTGCAAAGCATGCAAGAGTAGAATGGAAAACATCCAGGAAATATTGCCAGAAAAGGGCAGTTTCCCCACTTAAATTAATTTTACATGCGGCCCAGACCGTCTCTGGTCTGTAATCTGCTTGTTCATTCTATTACAAAACCAATATTTATGGTATATCCAGCCCTGTGCCATTTCTGAGTGAGCTCTGGGAGGCGTCCCCTCCCTGCTCTCAAAACCCGGTTATGAGAAACGTCCACATGGCGTCCGCAACACATACCCCACGGCATCCTACAAGGACTCACGGTCTGCTCCTTCTTGGACGACATTTGCAAAACTTGGGGAACATGTCACCATCATAATTCTCTGGTCTTTTGTTGTTGAATGGCCTCAGAAAATCTTGCCTGTGTTCGAGAGGCACCCGTTTTAACTGCTGATGCTCTCAATCGCCTTTGTGCTCTACAGAACAAGGAAAGTCTCTTTGGTTGGCCCTGTTGTTGAGACCTGGGGCCTCACTTCAAAAGCGAGTCTTGCCCACGCCAGCAGGTCCATGTACAAGGCTTGGCGGTCGGTAACTGTGCTGGGAGAGCGGAGAAGGGACATATTTGCTCTTCCGTGGGCTCCCACAAGGATCGGTTCAGGGGCTCCTAAACACTCTGGCCGTTCTATAGCTTTGTCATCGGGCCTCTTGTCAGTAGATACTTGTCTTCATTCTGTGTGTGGGAGGAAATGTTGGCATTCACACATTCCAGCCAGCTAAGTCGTACCACGCTTTCTCTGTTCCATTTTTGATTTTACAAAGAGCCTAAGTTCAATGCAGGGACTCATGGACTGTCCCTTTCAACCCACAGCTGTTAGGCTGCGCATGTATTATAAGTCATTAAAATTGTATTCGGGCTTCGCGAGTCTCTGATGCCCTGTGCCAGCGCCTTGTCCTGTGGGGCAAACGAGAATGCATCAGCACCAGGGAGAGTAAAGCTTAGGGACAATTTCAGGCTACACAGGGGAGGACTGATGGACTGATGAGTCTTTCCAGATCCACTTCAGCAAGAGCACCTTAGCCATTGATGGAAACACTGCTGGAGAAGAATGAATGGCTTTTGGTTGATCAAGTTACTCTACAATATAATTGGTAGCCCCACATCTGTAATAAGCATAGATCTGTAGGCCCAGGAGCGAGAAGAAAAGATAAAAGAAATTGATCCGCAAGTAACTTATTATTTTGGAAAAAACAACTTGCCCAACCTCCTGATACTGCGCTCCTTTATCCTTATGTCACACTATGGATGACAAACGGGACAAAAAGTGGGAGGCTGTGACGTTGGGTCAGAATGTGGTGATCTTCTGTCCCTGGAACGTGGTTCTTCCGCAGTGTTAAATCTATTTTAGCAACTTGGATTTCATCTAAGTGGTGGGAAATTTCAGATATACTTTATTTCCTCCCAAAAGGAACACAAGAATGTTCCATCCTATTCTCTTGTAATAAGAGAATTGGAGTGTGCTGATAAACCCTTTCCCACCCGCATGGACTCCTCTGGGTTGGAGCTGATGAACGTTGCCGTGATACCGAATGGCATCGCAATCGTTCAGGTTACTGTGTGCTAGAGGTTTCTGGCTGCCGTGCCACCGTGTTCTTAAATTTCTCTGCCTTCCTGCTTCTTCCTGAAATGGTCTGATGTTCTTTCTAAACTGGTGAAGAGGGAGCAGCCCTTTCTTCTTCCAGAGACTGTCGCATGGTGTCAAGCTTTACTAGCACGGCCCTCGAGACCGTACAAGGGGGTGATTTTTATTTGTCGTGCCTGTCTATAAAGAGATGTCGTATCCTTGCAAAAGAGGTCTTGCTTGTTTGATCAGACTTTCCCTCTTCTTGGTGACCCTCGTAGATCTCTTAAAAATCACCAACTTGAGAATCAAGTTTGTGAAGCTGCACACTTTGGGCGATAACCTTTTGGATTCCAGAATGGAAATCAGAGAGAAGTATTACTATGCAGTGTATGATATGGTGGTTCGAGGAAATTGCTTCTGCTACGGCCATGCCAGCGAATGTGCACCTGTGGACGGAGTGAATGAGGAAGTAGAGGGAATGGTAAGCAAGCTTTCTTCTTTATTTTATTTTATTTTTTTAAGATTTCATTTATTTATTTGAGAAAGAGAGGTGGAGATCACAGAGGGAAAGGGAGAAGCAGACTCCCTGCTCAGCAGGGAGCCCAACGTGAGACTCAATCCCAGGACCCCAGGATCCCAGGACCCTGAGTCAAAGGCAGACACCTCACCGACTGAGCCACCCAGGCACCCTAGGCTTTCTCCTTTGGACAGATGATCCCAAAAAGCAATTTGAAGCTAGTTTTACCTTAAACCTTTCACAGTTTCTTGGGGTTTTATTTTTCAAGACTGACTTTTAGCTCTTTCCGCCTTAATGGTGGTTGACAGCTGGTTTTCTCTTTGTTGACTTTCTGGGACTATTCATGTCAGAGACAAAGAATTAAATTTTGGAAATTGTTGCAACAAGCTACTGCTACAGTAGATCTTTTTTTTCCAGCCAATCCAATAAGGATTAAGAGGTTTTCTCAATAGCCATCACATCTTCCTTTCCTTTAGGGAAGATCAGGTACCACAAGCATAAAGTGACCTCAGCCCAGAGAACCAGGACATTTGAACCCAGAACCTCAGAACATGACTTAAGAACCCAGTGGGCTTTGTTTCTTTATATGCTTCTACTCGTTTCATTCTTTTCCCACTTTTACGCTGTGTTGTCAATTCATGTACTTCTAAAAATTGGGGATTTGGGTGATTTGTGAAATGGATAAGGTTAGGGTATTTTACCCATTTCGAAGTGAACTGGTAATTCTTACAGACCCATAGGATTTCGGAGCTAAATGGGTTTACTCCACCAACTATCCTTATTAGAACGGAACAGGGATTAAACAGCTCACCAGAGGGCCCTAAGTCAGCAGCAGATGGAAATTTCATGTCTAGCTCTCCTGACTCTGCCCCAGGGTTCCTTCTGTTATTCGACTCTGGGCCTCCCTTGATGAAGATTGTGCCTGCGTTACTTGCTGTTTGCTTTCCCAAGATTGTTAGTCCTCATCTGGGATGGTCCAGGATTTGTGCATTCAGCCGGCTGAAACTTTTGCTCTCTATTTGCTCCACTTAGAGCACTTGCCCTGTAGATAAAGTTGCATTTTTAGCAGAGCCTAAAGGGAGGACACAGCCTTGTAATCTCGTTGCTATATCTTTCAGAGAATGCTAGGTACGCAGTGTTTAGTGTTCAGCATAACAAATCTGGCGTGTAGCTCCTGTCCTGTAGTCTCCTCCCCATCAGGGGTCTCAGCACTGTGTGCTGTTGATTCAGACACTGTAGAGTGCTGTGGTGTGTGCTTTGGGACTTTTTGGGGGGCGGGGGCAGTTCTGTGTAAAACCAGCTTGTCAGGAGATGATTTTACTCTCTTGCTCACTGGCGCTCCTGTGAAGGTGAGTCCAGGGCAGACCTGTCTGTCCTGTTCCTGAATTCCATTCTATAGAAACTAGTGTTTAGGTGAGGTGCCCGTGCACACGCGTATTTGATAGATTGAAAGCATTTATCTTTTATGTGCCTCAGGGGCTTAGGCAGAGCTTGCCAGAGACACAATGCCAACGAGCACATCCTGGGCCCTCCATCCAGCAAAATAATTTGTTTTGTTTTCTTTTGTTTTCCCTGAGATTTTATGTTTCCTTTCTTAAAGACAAAAAGTTAAGTGTGAATGTGGTAAGTGATTAATATACTGAATCTTGTTTTGATTTGGAAAAACAATAAAGCAAAAAAGCCATTCTTCTATGTGGCACAGCCATAAACTTTGCAGTAATGTGAGTCGTTTTCCAGACAGCGTTTGTACATTTAGTTCTGCAGTGTAACTTCTGTTGATTTCTCTTAAAATAGGGTTTTTTGGGGCATAGGTTTTTTTTAAAAAAGTAACTAGGTTTTATTTACTTTTTAATTCTTAAGTGACTGATGTTGTTCACCTGGGTTCATTTCATCGATACTTTGATAAACTATTTCCTGAGTGTCTGTTGTATAATAGGAGCATCACTGTGTTCCTAGAGATGGAGTTGGAGCCATCAGAAAGACAGAACTCACTGGAAAGGGATAAAATAAAAACAAATCCTCACTGTGGTGAGCTGGAGATGACGATTAGTAGGAAAAGGGGTTTCTGTCTCCCATCAGTTGTGGAGAAAATCTAGTCCCCAGTCTGTCTCTTACTTTGCCCTTTCCCATTTTTTCTGACTTCCAAGGTTCACGGGCACTGCATGTGCAGGCATAACACCAAGGGCTTGAACTGTGAACAGTGCATGGATTTCTACCACGACTTACCCTGGAGACCTGCTGAAGGTCGAAACAGCAATGCCTGCAAAAGTAAGTCTCCATCAGAGGGCAGTTTGCGTCCACTCAGACCCCTGTTCGTAAGTACAACCCTTTGGTGATAGCTGAGATGGTTTAGGTAAGAAGAAGAAAGAGGGGTTGGGGGGGCAGGAAGGAGGGAAGGGGGTGGGGAAGGGGGATGGAGTTCAGATAAGAACAGCACAGAGCCCAAGGCCCCAAGGACGTTCTTGCGACCAACACAGAGTCTACACTGGGGAACTGATTCCAAGGTTCAATTCAGCCGGCGTGTGGTGGGCACTTCTCTGCTAGGCACTGAGGATGGGTCACTGATGCGAAACGGCCCCTCCCTATGGGAGGTCGTGTTGCAGGGGGAGGCAGAGGAGGCCAGGGTGTAGAGTCCCAGGAGGGCCAAGTTGAGTTAAGCTTCATTTTGGGAAGACCGGCACCCATGCGGGTCACTGAGCAGAGAGTGACATGATATTAAAGCGGGGTGGGACCGAGGGGACTGCCGTGGGGCTGGCAGAGGGTCAGCGTGCGCTTGGCAGACCTTTATTCTCACCGAAGAGCCTGGTCGGGTGTGCCGGTGGGAATGGGGGAGAAGGGAAGCAGGCCTTCACACCCCGTTCCTTAAAGCTGGCAGCCCAAACAGGCTTTCCCAAGAGGCAGTGCCTCGGAGATCCTCTGGGGTGATACGTTCCAGTTCTACCCCCGAGGGGGACCCACAGGTGTCCTCTGCCTGGTCGCAGTCTTCTGTTGATAAGCCACCAAGGGGATTCTCCCCGAAGGTTTTTACTTTTTAGCCCATTCTCTTCCAAAGAGGGCAGGTTCATGTTTCAGAAAGCTCACGCCTGGAAGGTTTCCAGCACACCAGGTGGATGCGCCCTTCCCCACTGGCGCCTGATTGTCCGTTGTCATCTTGCCTGAATTCACCCCTAGTTTCCAGAAGGAGCTTCTTCCCCACAAGCCCATCCTCCAGCGGTAGGTCGACTTCAAGGCCCTTCTTGTTGCGCAGAGTGTAACTGCAACGGGCACTCGGGCTCCTGTCACTTTGACATGGCGGTCTACTTGGCCACTGGGAACGTCACCGGAGGGGTGTGTGACGACTGCCAGCACAACACGATGGGACGCAGCTGTGAGCAGTGCAAGCCGTTTTACTTCCAGCACCCGGAGAGAGACGTGCGAGACCCCAACCTCTGTGAACGTGCGTGGGGAAGGGCGTGACGGAGGTCTTCTCGGTTTGGAGAGCTAGGGTGGGGGGTGGTCACCATCCTTCTCCTGGGACTCCTGGTGTGAGCGGCAGACTCTGCTTTATTTTAATTAATTATTAATTAATTAATAATTAATAATTAATTGTTTTAATTGTGGGGTAGCCTGCTGAAGCAGTCTTGCCTTCTTTAGTCTACTGTGACGTGTAGAGGGTCAGTGGGAACATACGTGTTGGTACCAACACATGCATTGTTACCTGGTGACCTTTGTTCGTCTCAGGATGCAGCTGTGACCCAGCGGGATCTCAGAACGGGGGAATCTGTGACAGTCACACGGATTTTTCCACTGGCCTCATTGCGGGTCAGTGCCGGTGTAAATTACATGTGGAGGGAGAACACTGTGAAATCTGCAAAGAAGGCTTCTACGGCTTGAGTGCTGAAGACCCGTTCGGTTGTACATGTAAGTACGTTGTGAAAAAGTCTGGGAGCTCTGGTCGACGTAATGCCCATTTTACTGTGCAGTTCTAAATCCATACTACCCCTTGGCACTCACTTGGTTTGTGTTTCTTTACTTCATTTTATCTCTACGAAAGCCTGTGCTTGCAATCCTCTGGGAACGATTCCTGGCGGGAATCCTTGTGATTCTGAGACAGGTTACTGCTACTGTAAGCGTCTTGTGACCGGACAGCATTGTGACCAGTGTCTGGTAGGTGAATCCTAATTACGTGGGGTGGGTGGTTTGCGCATGGGACCTGGTTCGCTGTTGTAAAGTCTGCCGTCCCTCTTCTATGTAAATATTAGAAGATGCAAACAATGTACAAAAAAATTACCCATGATTTTGGCAAGATGCTCACCATCGAATTGAAAAATAAAACCACAGTGAAATACCACTTTCATAGTCGAAATTAACAAGTTTTAAAAAATGGGGTTGCTAACTGTAAGGACATAATGTGGGGCTGGTCCTCCGAGTTGCTGATGGAAATGCATGTTGGTTCGTACTTGGCAAGAAAAGCATTTTGGAAGTAAGCTATCAGTAGCCTGTAGAAATGTGCATACCCTTTGACCTAGTAATCCCACTTCTGGGAATCTTTCCTAATGAAATAAGCAGAAGATTGGACAGAGATGTAATCACCAGAAGACTCATTGCATCTCATACCAATCATAGCCAAAAAAACTTAGAAGCAACAGTGGGGAAAATACTGAAGTAAACTGGGGGGCTTCTGTACAGTGTGATATTTTGTTGCCTTTGTAAATGACAATAGCATGAGGAAATGCTTATGCTGGTGTTAAAAAAAAAAAAACAAACACCCACAGGATGTGAGTAGTATCTTGATTGTGCAGGAAAAAATGGCATCAAGAAAAACAAAATCTGGAAGGAAATACTCCACAAAGTTCACTGTAGTGATTCCGGGTAGAGTGATTACAGGAATAATTTTGAAATTACCCCGTATCTTTTATAACATTCTTGTGATTTCCTTTATAATTTGTGAGGGGGGTGGTGGTCCACTGACCTCAAATTATGTTTATGAGCTGTATATATGCATATTTGCATGTATAACATCAGATTCAGGAAGCCTGGCCTTTATCTGCTCGTTAGGAAATCGTATTTGTCGATTTCTCCTCCCTTGTATAGATTCTGTCCTTTTTCCTTTTCTTTCCACCTGCACTGGATTCAGGATTCGGTGATCTCCTCACCTTTCACTGGTGAAAATACTTGCTTCATGCTGTTTGGACATAGATAGTCCTTTCAAGAGCTTGGCTCACGGAGTTTCTGACGGGCTGAACTCAGGGAAAATGTAAACGCTGGCCAGATATTTGCCAAAACTCTCTACAGTACTTTTAATATTTGCTCCTGTTTCCTCTCGGAGGATGGCTGTTTGCTCGGGGCAGAAACTGCTCTGATCTGGAGTTGGGTGTTTACGACCCCAGTGACCGGCAGCCTGGGTTTTAGCTCAGAACACTTGTGCTCGTTCCTCTTGAAAGCTTTCTGCTTGCATGGCATGAAAGAGCATTCGGTGGAACGAGCAAGACATGCCATAACTTGTTTCTTGTTCAGTCTGTTGTGTAATGACAGGAACCGACCTTCAGACCTTAAATCTTCTCTTGTGCAGCCAGAGCACTGGGGCTTAAGCAACGACTTGGATGGATGTCGACCTTGCGACTGTGATCTTGGAGGGGCCTTAAACAATAGGTGAGTGAAGCCACATGTACACTCTTCTTTGCGCTCAGTCCCCTCAGAGAGCTGTCCCCATCTCTGGGAGTAGTATGACAGCCAGTGTCTCTGCAGAAGAGGTGGAAAGTATAGGCACCTTTAGTTTACCTGGGGTCTTAATGTTTTCAGAGATTTAGTCATTCCAAGAGTTTGCTTTGAAGACTTGAAGTATGTTTCTGTTTCTTGGTTTTTAATAGTGTTGGACTTTATGGTATTTTTTAAATTATGGAAACAACGTATGCCCATTAAAAAAAAAAATTCTGGGGTGCCTGGGTGGCTCAGTGGGTTAAGTCATGCCTTCGGCTCAAGTCATGATCTCAGGGTCCTGGGATCGAGTCCCACATCAGGCTCTCTGCTCAGCAGGGAGTCTGCTTCCCCCACCCCCTGCCTGCCTCTCTGCCTACTTGTGATCTCTCTCTCTGTCAAATTAAAAAAAAAAAAAAAAAAAAAAAAAACCTGGGTGTCTGACTAGCTCAGATGGCTAAGCGTCATCTTTGGGCTGAGGTCATGATCCCAGGGTCCTAGGATCTAGTCCTGCAACAGGCTCCCTGCTCAGTGGGGAGTCTGCTTCTCCCTCTGTTCCCTTCCCCTTGCTCGTGTACACTCTCTCCCTCTCTCTCTCTTTCTGTCAAATAAATAAATATTTTTTAAAAAAATCCCAATGGGTAAGACAGGTAGCTTGCCCAGCTCCCCCCAGGATCCACGGCTATAAGTGCCACTGCTAGCAGCTTCTCAAGTTCTAGAAATTAATAATAGATCTCAGAATACCTATTGAAAATTATAATTCCTTTCCTCTTCTTTTTAAATAACAAGTAAGGTTAAAAAAAAAAAAAAAAAAAACAGACAAGTACAAACACAAAAAAGCCCATGATTTCCCACTTGACTTTACTGGCAATTTTGGAAACACAAAGTCCTCCCTGTATGCGCACTATTCCGCGGCTTGCTTTCTTAGCCGGGATCCATTTTCATGTCAACGTGTATTTACAGGCCCTTTTCTTTTTAATGGCATGTGTTCGTCGACCTCTCTCTCTCTCTCTCTCTCTTTTTGTTTTTTTGATATCCCATCGTGTGGAAGTGCCACAATTTATTTCCTATTTTTCCTGTAGATGAGGCTCCCAGGATGGAATCGCTGAGTCAAAATAAAAAACTTTTGATTTTTATAGAGGTTTCCAGATTATTCTCCGGACAGATGGTGCTAGTTTATTTTCCTACCACCTGGTTACCAAAGCACCTTCCTTTCCGACCCCACCAGCGGTTGGTAAACTTGTTGTGTTTCTCACCAATCTCAAAGATGGAAAGTGAGGGGCGCCTCGCTGGCTCAGTCAGTGGAGTGCGTGACTCTTGATCTCAGGGTCATGAGTCTGAGCCTCAGGCTGGGTGGAGTCTACTCAAAGAAATAAATTACTTAAAAAAAAAAAAAAAAAAAATAAGAGGGGAACCTGGGTGGCTCAGTTGGTTAGGTATCTGCCTTCAGCTCAGGTCATGATCCTGGGGTCCTGGGATCGAGCCCCACTTCAGACTACCTGCCGTGGGGAGACTGCTTCTCCCTCTTCTCTCCCCTACCCCCGATCATGCACACGCTCTCTCTCTCTTTCTCTCTCTCTCAAATAAATAAATAAATAAATCTTTAAAAAAAAAGTTGGAAAATGAACTCCCATTTTGATTTGCGTTAAGAATCTTTTCATTTTCTTCTTCTTTCTGGTTTTTATTTTCTTTTTCAACTTCCAAGTCTATTGGTGAAAATTGCATGTAATCGTTTTTCATTATTGAAACACGTTGGTGTCCCTTGAAGAGATGAGATGTGAGGCTCTACCAGAGATCAATCCCAATACACATTTGGCAAAGACGTTAGGTTTGTGGGCGTGAAATTAACCACCCCTGAGTCAAAGAGCCTTTGGGTCTCTGTAACGGGGTCAGACTGCGAACATCTGGTAGAGAGGGTAAGTGACTGCTGAGGGGATAGGCAGATGTTTCCTTGTGGCCTGACTCTCCCCTGAGACAGCAAGCTGAATTCATCAAGCAGGATCCATGTACTAAGAAGCCCGACTCTCCCAAGATTATTTCCCAACACCGTAGCAGTCTGCTGGGAAGGAACAGGAATTTAGACAGCAAGAACATTCTTCTCTGGCCTCCGTATTTGGGTTTGTTCCATTCCGGATGCTGTGGTACTCGGGACAGCGTGTAGATCTGAAACTCCAGGGTGAATTTCTGTTCTTAGAAAACCTTCAGAGGGGAGGAATCAAGGACAATTCCATAAAAGCAGGGAAGACAAGCTGCTGTCTGCTTCTGCAGTCTCCTCTCCTTATTTCCTTCATGGCTCCCGAGCACCTGCTGCTTCCTTCAGTCATTGCTTGCTGGATGCAAAACTGGCATCGTTCCTAAAATCCTTGAGTAGATGAAAGGGGCATACACGGTTCTCATGTAGTGAGCTCAGGAGTGTCATACGTACCTTTACTATAAGTGGATTCTGTTCCTCACACCCCTTCCTCGGTTTCCCTGTTCCGCACGTGCTTCCTGTCTTTAGATCCGCCCACACAGAGCCCCTGGGCTGTCCCTCGTGTCTCCTGCAAGAACTTATAGAAATCAGAGTGTGCTAATCAAGAGGGTTTGTGAAGTAAAACATTTTAGTGAGGATTTTACAGGGAATTTGATCTTCCTAGCATGACTGACGAGATGCCCAATCTTTTGGCATCACTGATGGGAAAAAGAAAGAGCCTTAACAGAATTCTCTAGTGCCGTGACTCTGCAGTGTTTGGTAGTGATCCTATTCAGTTTTCCCCCACAAGGACCTCCTCTAGGAGTCCCATAGCATAATAGAGATTCTAATCAAGGCTTCAAGCCCTGAGGAGAAGGCTTGGTGCTCAGTGGGCACTTAGGAGAGACCTGCTGAATGACTGATTTGTTGCAGCCATGCCCAGATGTCTTCTACCTGATGATATTCCTTTGCTCGACCTCGTGTGCATAGTAGATATGGAGGAAATGTTGATCAAGTAAAAGAATTGGAGGAAGATCTCTACGATGTAAAAACAAAACATGCACTCCGAATGGGAGTAGCAGTCTCTAGCTGTGATCCCAGACCATCCTTAAGAACTTTGGCCAGAGACATAATTTAATGTCAGAACCATGTAAAGTGGAAGAAGTTTGAGAACGTTTTGTATAATGAGCTGAATGGCTTTTTGTAGAATAAGACTTCAGTAATTCCGTGTCTATTATGTTAACAGGTAATCTGAATTTTCAAATATTTTTAGAGAAGTAAGCCCTAATTTAAATAATGTGACTTATACTAGACTCCTGAAGCTTTGCCTAGTAGGTAACCTACTTGAATAAATTATTTAGAATGGTTGCAAGATACCCGTAAATGTTTGAAAACTATAAACAATTTTATAGCATCCTTCAAAATTACTGCATCCATTAAATTTGGAACTCTGGAGTCTGGCTGGAAGCCCACCGCTCCTACTTTCTGGACTGAAGTCCCCAAACCCCCTCGAGGTTTCAACAGCCCTTTCCTTCTGCGTCTCTTATAGGACTTACTTCATTCTGCTCTGTATTATCCCTGTTAGTCTCTTAAAAGGTCTCTGGACAGGGATTTTGTCTTACTTGTTTTTGCATTTCTGTTTGTGCTCAGCAATGTGGCCTTGTAGGTGCTCAATAATTGAAATTTATTATACTTGGGAACCAGCGCAGAAGTTACTCCGTATTTTCATCAGTGCATTGAATGGTAATGGTATCTCACCCGTTGTTAATTCCTGGGATGGCTGGATAGAGACAGATGCATAGAAGACATTTATGAAGGTATTCTACTTAGCTGTAGGCTTGGGAGGGAAGCTGTCCTGGCGAAACAGATGACACGGACTGCTGATCAGTGTGGAACCAGTGTTTATTTGTGATCAGAATTAGGGAAGAGATACCAGTGTTTGACCAGGGTGTGGTTCTCAGGAATGATTGTTTTTTTTCCCTTTTTTTGTACCATTGTCTTAGTGATAGAGAAAAGTTGAAACTATATAGTATTTTCTCCACTGATCACTATTTAAATAAAATAGAATTTCCCTTCTAATAGAATTTTTGAAGTAAATGGCTAATTTCTACATTTACGAGAAATCTGTGTTCCTCATAATCTTGGCCTTCACCCATTGAGAAAAAAATAGGGCCTGTATTAGTTTTTTATTGCTGACATTGTAAATTACCTCCATTTGATGGCCTAAAACAGCATAAGCTTCTTATCTTACAGTTCTGTATGTCAGACCTGGCCAGTCTTACTGGAATAAAATCAAGATGTTGGCAGGGCTGTGTTTCTGTCTGAAGGCCCTCTGGGAGAATGTCTTTCCTGCTCATGGGAGTCATTGGCAGAATTGGCAGAATTCAGTTTCTTCCTTTTTTTTTTTTTAAGATTTTTATTTATTTGTCAGACAAAGAGAGCATGTGCACATGCGCAAGTGGGGGGAGGGGCAGAGGGAGAAGCAGGCTCCCTGCTGAGCAAGGAACCCGATGTAGGACTCGATCCCAACACCCTGAGATCATGGCCTGAGCTGAAGCAGACGCTTAACCCACTGAGTCACCCAGGTGCCCAGAGAATTCAGTTTCTTTTGGTTGTAGGATGAGGTTCCTGAGAGCCTGGCTGTCAGCTAGGGGCCTTTCCCCGCTTCTAAGGGCTGCCCACATCCCTTGACTCATAGCTTTCATGTTCAGAGCCAACCACAGTGGGTCAAATCCTCCTCAAGACTCATGTCCGCCCCACTTCTCTGCCTGCCTTTTCTACTTTGAAGTCATCATGAGATTAGATTGAGCAGTCCTGGATAATCTCAAGGTTCTGAACCTCAGGCCCGTCAGCAAAGCCCCTGGTCGCATGTGAAGTAACGTATCCACAGACCTGGGGGGTGAGGATGGGGACATCTTTGGGGGCCGTTATTCTGCCTGCCCCAGGGTCTGACTTATTGTGTCTTATGTCATTGTTCTATCGTTTGGATCCAGCACCTGGAATCTGTATCTAGTTACAGGGAAATTTGGTGGTATGGGGGCTAG
The DNA here is from genome assembly GCF_009829155.1 of Mustela erminea. Taxonomy (NCBI): domain Eukaryota; kingdom Metazoa; phylum Chordata; class Mammalia; order Carnivora; family Mustelidae; genus Mustela; species Mustela erminea. The sequence continues at coordinate 89,921,805 of NC_045624.1, read as the reverse complement.
GGTGGGGAACCTATGAACTTGTCAAGGGTACCATTTCTATGTGATAGGATTTTTACTTGAACACAGGAAGGGTAATTACTTGTAATCTTTTCTCTCTAGGGAGGAGGTAGGATTTGAGCTTCATTTTTGAAAGCTGAGAGAGGTTTGGGAGGCGGGACGGAGAGGCAAGAGGGCCTTCTAGCTGGGATGAGGGAGACGGGTGAAGGCCCAGAGATGGAATGAGTGTGGCACATGGTCAAGACCTGGTCTGACTGTGACCAGCTCCGCTCACAGTCCCCCAGGACCTTTCTTTGCACTTGTCATTCCTGTCCTCTCTCTGCCTGAAGATCTGTCACGATCTTCTGCCACCTTGGGAGCGTGGTTTCCGTGACTGCTCTTCAGTCCCCCTAGGGGTCACCCAAGGAGGTGAACTGTCACCCAAGGAGGTGAACAGTGGTTCCGGCAGCCTGAGAACTTGGCTGGTGGCTCTGTTTCGGCACTCGCTGCGTTTGGCTTTGTTGTCATGCTCGGTTGCTTGACCGTTTATGTCCCCAGTTAGAGGGTAAGCTCTCGGGGGCAGGGACTATTTCCCCCCTCATTTTTCTTTCCCCATATCCTTTCAAAATAATGGAGTTACCAAAGAAGGATTGATTCAGAGGAAAACGGACAACGGACTAAAATGTGAGCGTGCTGACAGCAGGAGGCCCAGCATTTGCTCGGTCAGGATTCGCAAGGGACGGTGACGAGCCCTGGGGCTCATCCGGAGGCAAAGGGTGGCAGCAGAAAGCGCCGCTGTGGTTTTCAGAGGGTGGGTTGTCGAGGCTGCTGGCAACCAGGCAGAGGCATCACGACTTGGTAAAAGCAGAGAAGAAACAGTTGTGGGTTTTGATGAAATGCCGACAGCCGCACTGGACTGGTGGGCTGGACGGGGCAGCGGGGAGAAGAGCGTGAGAGGCCCGCACTGCCACGTGGCGGCTGCCGGAGTGACAGGCACGGCAAGACATGCTGTTCCGTGATAGCGGCCACCGTGACAGCGAGAGGACACTGCTGAGGGCAGAGACCTCGTGAAGCAAGACGTGGGTATCGAGGAGAAAGGACAGGCAAGGTCACGGCTCAGCCCAAATCAGAAGATCTTTACATCTGACAAATAGCAGAGCTGAGGGAATGTGAGCAGGAGGGGCGACAAGCAGCTGGGGATGGAGGCGAGGCAGAGAAGACAGGCGGGCCAGCCAGGGGAATGGCCCCTTGGTGGCGGGAAGTGCACAGGCAGGGCCGGAGCTTCGGTGTCCAGGGCCAGGGAAAGCCACAGGAACACGTTTGCTCGGGGTGCAGGCGTCCAGGAGGCGGCGGGCCTGTCGGAGACCATCCTTCCCTCTGTGGACACAGAGCGGCCTGCGATGGCCAGGACAGGTATCACGGGAGCTCCTCTCACGTGACTGGGTTCTCGTGAGTTCTCTCACCTTCAGAATTCAGAATCGGGCGTCCGCGTATCGTCGGTACCGTCCCCTTCACTTGCGTGCTGTCTGCTGTTGCCGTGTGGAGAGTCTGATTGCTTTCTTCTTCGGTGGTTGCTGTTTGTACACGTGCGTTCCCTCAGGAAGCGTCTGCTGGGGAGGAAAGAAGGATTTTCTCTCGCTCATAGGACGGGAGGTCTGATGCCTGAGCTTTGGAAAATGGCTTTTGTGGGTGGACTGTGCCCCAAGAGGGCTAGTTCCCCCTTGCAGCAAGGTGTGTCCTCTGGGAATTGGCTCTGGGGTGTGAAGCGCTCGTAGTCCTCTATGGGAGGAGCCATTCACGTGATCTGCGGGAGGAAGACTTGGCTGGGGCTGTGGGAGGGCTGAGGGGCAGGGGGGGACATTGGTAAAATACCTTGGAACGTTCTGTGTTCCCAAGGGTTGTAACTTGCCTTGGAGACTTGGTTCAAATGGGCTTTGGGATGAGGAAAAAATCTGAACACTGGGAATGGGTTTAACGTAACAATTCCAAACCCTGTCTTGACTTGAATGAAGTAAGAATGGGTGCATAAATTTGGTTTTACCTTGGACTCACGGAAAAAGAGACATAGGCTGAGAATAAAATGAGTATGTTAAGTCTATCCAGAAAACTTTATTACCTGAAACCGTGTGTTTAGTTAAAGTTTTTCCTTTTGCATGAAACTCCCATTTTTCTTTTTCTTTTTTAATCTTTTTTATTCAGAATGTGTATCCTTCATGCACTTATTTGTTCAGCCGGTGTTTGAGTGCGCTGTGTGCACTGGGCCAGGCCCCACGAGGGTGTGAAGGGCCCAACTGAGGTGAGGGAGGCACAGTCCGAACTTTGAAGCAATTTGCTGTCTAGCAGGTCTGTCAGTGGTTACATTATGAGAGAGAAAGCAATAAATGTCTTAACAATACAGATAAAGAGTAGCGGAGCCCTCAGAAGGCACCACTTGAGGGTAGCAGAAACCAAAGGCGGCTCCACGGGAGTGCTGAATGCTGGGCCGGGCTTTGAAAGGCCGGTAGGGTTTGAAACACAACCCCTCAGCTTCCATGAGCAACTAGTATGTGACAGGTTGTGTTGTACGTGTTATAACCACAACGTTCCTCCTGCACAGAGGAGGTGGTGCAAAAGAGTAGGGGGCTCGTTCTGTGGGGTGGAGAGTGATGGTCAGGAGAGGCCGCAGCGGAGTCCTTTGTGAGCCGGGTCTTGAAAGGACAGGTGGCTCTTTGCTAAGTGAATGGGGGACAAGGGTATTCAAGGCTGCAGGAATGACATAAGCCAAGGGAAGGGTCCACAGCCCCCCCACCCCCACCATGCATTGGAGAAACCATAACCGTTCCATATGGTTGGAGAAGTGAGGGGAGAGGGGGAGTTAGAAAGGTAGAGAAGGGCCAAACTGTGAAGCTTCGTGCCCCTGCTCGAGGCCAGGAAGTGATGCAGTTGGTGCATCTTAGGAAGGTCATTAGGGTAGCTCGCTGTGTGAACGGTGGTGGTCCAGGTTGTAAAGTTGGAACCTCAGCCACAAGGACACTGATGAGAGGCTGCAGCCGGTTGTACTGTGAATACGAGAATGAAGGAAGATACGGCACAGCCCGTGGGAAGTGGGAGGAGAAGCCCTAGAGGCCGGGCTGTGAAGTCACAGAACTGGGTTCCTGCTTAGCTATGAAAGATCCCAGAGAATAACTTCAAGGTTTCTGCCTTGGTCGAGTTACTGGCTGACAGGGTTCTGTCCCCAGCAGAGAATAGAGGCAGCAGTTGGTCGTTGCCCTTTGGGATCTGTCTTTAATGTCAGGGACCGCTAAGTCGGCACGGACCTTCTAGAAGTTGGGTCTTTGGGTCTGAGGCCCAGGAACGAGATTGCAGTTGGAAATCGGGCAAAAGATATAAAAGAGCAAAGCAAGAACGTTGGCGGCATCCATAGAAAAACCTCGGTATGGCGGGGATGGAGCATAGTGAAGAAAAACAAGCAAGACAAAACCGAAAAGACCAGGTCACGGGGAGCTTTCAGCTGTAGACTTTGCGATTAAGTCAGAGGCAGGAGTTTTTTTTTTTTTTCCCCATGTATTTGTTTTAGTGAAAAAATAAGAAAACCCTACATGCATATTTCAGCCATTTGATGTTTAGGAGAAAATGCAGAACTGTGTCAGGTGGCTTCACTCAAGCCTGGTGGCCCCGCTGACTTGCTTTGCTGCCCCTCCCCCCACCCAGCTGCTCGGCAGAGTCAGGCCAGTGCGCGTGCCGCCCCCACGTCATCGGGCGCCAGTGCAATGAGATGGAGTCTGGGTACTACTTCACCACCTTGGATCACTACATCTACGAAGCAGAAGAAGCCAACTTCGGGCCTGTAAGTAGGGGGGTGCTGGGCAGATGGGAGAAGCTGGGTTCGGTGGGAGGGGGCAGTCATAGCGTATGCAAGTGTTTTAAAGAGTCCATTTACAAAGCATTTTTATAGCTCTTGACAGGATGGGGACCATGCCTTTTTGAGAACAGTGCTATTTAAAGCTGAGTAAATCTATAACTCACAAAGAGACTTTGAAAGTTTCACTGACGAGGCTTTCAGTGGGTTTTTTTGGGGGAGGGTGCTTATTTTTCATTCTTTCACTCCTCCACTTGTGCTCTGAAGTTATTGTTGATGTCATAGGGTAAATACTCAGATGGGAGTTCCATCGCTGTGTAAGCAGCCATCCCAAAATGTAGTGGCTTCAAAGGTAACCATAGCATGTCAGCGGGGTGGCCAAAGCAGCTAGAGGCGGGCTGGGCATTTTCCACCACATACCGCCCCCCTCCTCAGGCCCCCCCAAGTAGCCACCCTGAGCTCCCTCACAGCACGGCATCTGGCTTCCAAGAAGGAGGCAAGAGAAACCACCAGGTCTCTTACAGCCTAGGTTCCAGAGTTTCGGAAGGTCATTTTCTCACGTTGTGTTGGTCAGAAGTCGCAAAGCCAGACCAGATCTGAAGGCAGGGTAATAAACTTCCTGAAGGGTAGATCCAAACGCTCATATGTATAGAGAATGAAGGACTTGGTCTTTGGAGGTGACCGATCACAGTGGTTATCCGTGATCCGTGAGCAAACTCAAAGGCGTGCTCGAGTTACCTGAAATTGGTCAATCTTCAGTCTCCCTGACAATCAGAATCAACTCCTCCGTAGGGAGCCCTCGTGATGATCTGATGTTTCTTCAGTTGTACTTGGAGTTTGAGCTGAACACAGTGAGGGGGTGAGCATGTCCACCAGATACAGGACTAGCCTTGTAGAAAATCTGGGAAGTAGCTCGTCACTCCTCAGCTTGCTTACAAAGTGTTTGGGACGTTCTCTCTCCTTTCTTTATGCTCTTTCCTGGCTCTATCCTAGAAGGTGTCTCCCAAGCCTTTGAGTCCCGTCTCCGAGGTCCCAAGACTACCCCAACCACAAAACCAAGAAGTAACCTATTTCCTCTTTATGCCTCAAAAACTTGTACCCTCTACCAAGTAAATTCGACTGCAAAAAATAGGTAGAATGACGATAGTTTTGACCTTGGGGTGACTTCAGATTTCTTTAACTGTTACATTTCCTGGAAAGCCATTTTCCCTTGTCCTCAGGGGGTCAGCATAGTGGAGCGGCAGTACATCCAGGACAGGATTCCTTCCTGGACCGGAGCAGGCTTCGTCCGAGTGCCCGAAGGGGCTTATTTGGAGTTTTTCATTGACAACATACCATATTCCATGGAGTATGACATCATAATTCGCTACGAACCACAGGTAAACCTTCCAGGGGCTAGCAGGGGTGGTAGAAATCCCTTCTAACAATGGATGCAGTTTTTGTGAGATTCGGAGTTTGCATTAGAATAGAGGAGCCTCTCTGACTTTCTATCCCCCAGGGAAGCAAAAATGGACATTTTTCTCAAATTCAGTTTCATAAGCCTTTAGTGATCCCTCATGAGGCTCTCAGCCTTGCTGAGACCTGAGGAGGTGAGCAGAACGTGTCAGACGCTCTGCTTGACCTCACGGCCTGCACGGCCCCCAGGCTCAGACGAGCGCTCCACCTTTAATAAAAGGTGGAAAAGGCAAGGGCAGAGATGCGGACAGTCCTGCCTCTTACACCAACCCCAGCTGCGCCAGATGCTGCCAAAACATCCCATAAAGAATGATTTCTAAGCCCGAGAACAGAGATGGAATTTTGACACCAAAGGAAGTGAGGAACGGCGTGAGCAGGGGGAGAAGGTTTTGGGAGTGCGTCCTCGTGGCTGGCTAAGGGCAGCATTGGAGATGCTGTTGGGAAGAATGCTGGGATCAACACATGAGCCTGGACGCTGTATTACAGAGTTTGGGGCAGGGGATCCTTCTGATCGGAGCTGTGTTGCCTGATGGCCAGAGAGGGCCCTGGGAAAGGCAAGGAGAGCAGGGAAGCTGTTAGGTGTCCAAGTGAGACAAGATTAGGGCTGGAGCAGGGGCCAGAGCAGAGGAAATGAGAAAGAGGGAAGGGAAATGCAAGTGAGTGTTTTTCATTTAAAACTTGGCAAATGATCGGTTGGGAGAGGTCCTTATACACAGACAGGCAGCAGCGGGCCAGTGCGGATGTTCCTTTGATGGCTTGTCTCTTACTCTAGCTCCCCGACCACTGGGAAAAAGCTGTCATCACAGTGCAGCGACCTGGAAAGATCCCAGCCAGCAGCCGATGCGGTAACACTATTCCCGATGATGACAACCAGGTGGTGTCCTTGTCGCCCGGCTCGAGGTCAGTGTGATGCTCGTTTGCAGCTCATGGAATGAATGGGCAGATTATTATATTTTTTCTGGTCCCTTGCCTTGCGAGTCGTCCTGTTAGCATTTCAGAGCTGGAGCCGAACACGGACCATTGCCTTTCTACTTTTGCTGTGATCTGCATAGACCTTTGACGGAGGGATGGGTTGATTGGATACCGAAACGTTGACTTGGCGTTGGTATTTTTCCCTTTCCTTTGGGGGCAGGTATGTTGTCCTTCCACGCCCCGTGTGCTTTGAGAAGGGTGTAAACTACACCGTGAGGTTGGAGCTGCCCCAGTACACGTCCTCCGATAGCGACGTGGAGAGTCCTTACACGCTCATCGACTCTGTAAGTGCAAGGTCATTTCTGAAGCGAAGGTCATGGGGGAAGGCATGGGCAGAGAGTGTTCATCTGCTTCCCCAGAGGGTTTTATGGAGGGGGTAAAACATGGACAAGTTAGGCACGATCATTTTTCTCTTGCCTCCAAAGCCACTTGGCTTATTTATTTTAATAAAAACTCTACCTTCTGAAAGGATTTACTCAAGCGATTTGTTTGTGGAAGTAAAGAAAATCTTAAAAACGGTCTCCCAAAAGCCACCAGACGATGTAAGGTGTATCTGAATGTTTTCTGGCAAGAATATTTAAGAGTGGAAAGGTTTTCATTGTACTCAGTGAGTCTGATGTTTTCCTTTCCCAGAGTCAAAGTAGCACTTGGGGCTTTGATGCGTTGACTTGCTGTAGTTGACGACACAGCGCCCCGCGCCCCCCGCCCCCCATAAGAGCTCTTTGCTGTTCTTGATCCTTCACAGCTTGTTCTCATGCCGTTCTGTAAATCACTGGACATCTTCACCGTGGGAGGCTCAGGGGATGGGCTGGTCACCAACAGCGCCTGGGAAACCTTTCAGAGATACAGATGTCTGGAGAACAGCAGAAGCGTTGTGAAAACACCAATGACCGACGTATGCAGAAACATAATCTTCAGCATTTCTGCCCTGTTACACCAGACGGGCCTGGGTAGGTTTTTCCGACCCTCCTTTCTTGGGGCCAAGAGTACTTGGCATCACGAGGTACGCGGGAAGGCGTGCCCTGTAGCTCTGTGCAAGACCGGTGGTGACCACAGTTTGCCTTTTTCGTTTTTAAAGAATATTTTAGTGATAGAGCACCATTGAAAATGTAGTCACATAGGGGAAGGGAAGGAAAAATAAGATGGAACCAGGGAGGGTGGCAAACCATAAGAGACTCCTAACTGTAGGAAACAAACAGAGGGTTGCTGGAGGGGTGGGGGGTGGAAGAATGGGGTAATTGGGTGATGGGCATTAAGGAGGGCACGTGGTGTGAGGAGCACTGGGTGTTTTATGAGACTGATGAATCACTGACCCCTACCTCTGAAACTAATAATACAGTATGTGTTAAGTACATTGAATTTAAATAAGAAAAACTTTTTAAAATGCAATCACAACAGGGACTAGGGGCAAAGCCAGGAAGGTGGGGAGTTGGGATAGAATCGGAGAGCATCAGCAAAAACTGAAGTTTGCTTTTCTCATTGAAAGATCAGACCCCTCCCAAATGTCCCTGGGCTTTTGTCTAAGGTCCTGTGCAAGTTGAACTTTGAAGGCAAGGGTAGAAAATCTTAATAACCTCCTTCGGAGAGAAGCTGCTTTAATCTGCCAACTCCCATCTCCTGTTGCTTCCTTCCCACCCATCATAGGGATGTTATTTATTTATTTATTTATTTATTTATTAAATTTAAATTTGATTAATTAGCATATAATTGGTTTCAGAGGTAGGTCTGTGATTCATCAGTCTTCTACCCAGTGCTCATTTTATCACGGGCCCTCCTTAATGTCCGTCACCCAGTAACCCCACCCCCCCAAATCCCTCCCCTCCAACAACCCTCAGTTTGTTTCCTATTCTTTTTTTTTGCATATTGTCTTTTTAATGGTACGGATTTTATTTATAAGTCATTGTATGAAAAGTATTTTTTAATTTTTTTAATTAACATATAATGTATTATTAGCCCCAGGGGTACAGGTTTGTGAATCACCAGGTTTACACACTTCACAGCACTCACCATAGCACATACCTTCCCCAGTGTCCATAACCCCACCACCCTCTCCCTACCCCCCTCCCTTGTTTCCTATTCTTAAGAGTCTCTTATAATTAATCTCCATTTCTGGTTTTGTCTTGTTTTATTTTTTTTCTCTCTCCTTCTATGATCCTCTGTTTTGTTTTTTAAATTCCAAATATCAGTGAGATCAAGTGATAATTGTCTTTCTCTGATTATTTTGCTCAGCATAATACCCTCTAGTTCCCTCCACATCATTGCAAATGGCAAGATTTCATTTTTTTGATGGCTGCATAGTATTCTATTTTGTGTATATATATACCACATCTTTATCCTTTCATCTGTTGGTGGACATCTGGGCTCTTTCCATAGTTTGGCTATTGTGGACATTGCTGCTATAAACGTTGGGTGCACATGCCCCTTTGGATCACTAATTGTATCTTTAGGGTAAATACCCAGTAGTGCAATTGCTGGGTCCATAGTGTAGCTCTATTTTCAACTCTTTGAGGAACCTCCATGATGTTTTCCAGGGTGGCTATACCAGCTTGCATTCCCACCAACAGTGTAGGAGGGTTCCCCTTTCTCCGTATCCTTGCCAACATCTGTTGTTTCCTGGCTTGTTAATTTTAGCCATTTTGACTGGTCTGAGGTGGTATCTCATTGTGGTTTTGATTTGTTTTTCCCTGACGCTGAGTGATGTGGAGAACTTTTTCATGAGTCTGTTGGCCATCTGAATGTCTTCTTTGCAGAAATGTCTGTTCATGTCCTCTGCCCATTTCTTGATTGGATTATTTGTTCTTTGGGTGTTGAGTTTGATAAGTTCTTTTTAGATTTTGGATACTAGCCATTTATCTGATATGTCATTTGGAAATATCTTCTCCCATTCAGTCCATTGTCTTTTGGTTTTGTTGACTGGTTCCTTTGATGTGCGGAAGCTTTTTATCTTGATGAAATTCCAATAGTTCATTTTTGCTCTTGCTTCCTTTGCCTTTGGAGACCTGTCTAGCAAGAATTTGCAGTGGCAGAGGTCACAGAGTTTGCTGCCTATGTTCTCCTCTAGGATTTTGATGGATTCCTGTCTCACATTTAGGTCTTTCATCCATTTTGAGTCTATTTTCGTGTGTCGTGTGTGGTATAAGGAAATGGTCCAGTTTCATTTTTCTGCATGTGGCTGTCCAATTCTCCCAACACCATTTGTTGAAGAGACTGTCTTTTTTCCATTGGGCATTCTTTCCTGCTTTGTTAAAGATTAGTTGACCATAGTGTTGAGGGTCTATTTCTGGGCTCTCTATTCTGTTCCATTGATCTATGTGTCTGTTTTTATGCTAGTACCATACTGTCTTGATGACTACAGCTTTGTAATAGAGCTTGAAGTCCAGAATTGTGATGCCACCAGCTTTGTTTTTCTTTTTCAACAATCCTTTGACTATTCGGGATCTTTTCTGGTTCCATACAAATTTTAGGATTATTTGTTCCAGCTCTGTGAAAAATGTCGATGGTATTTTGATGGGGATTGCATTGAATGTGTAGATTGCTCTGAGCAGCACAGACACTTTAACAATATTTGTTCTTCCAATCCATGAGCATGGAACATTTTCCCCCTTTCTCTGTGGGGATGACATTATTTTAAACAGGAATTCTGAATGAGCCAAGGCAGTAAAGAGGGATGATCCAGGCAAGTCCGAGGAAAGGGGCAGTCTGGTTCAGAGCCCATGTGACTCCCTGTGCTCCATTCTCTCCCGGGATCGGCTGCTCCGTGTCACGAGTTCTGGCTTCTCTCTCCCTGCAGCTTGTGAATGCGACCCCCAGGGCTCGTTGAGTTCCGTCTGTGACCCCAACGGAGGCCAGTGCCAGTGCCGGCCGAACGTGGTTGGAAGAACCTGTGACAGATGCGCTCCTGGCACCTTTGGCTTTGGCCCCAGTGGCTGCAAACGTAGGTTAATCAGAACCATCACGTGTTCACTGGAGTGAATCTGAGAAACACCCGTGGGTTCCGTGGCTTCGGGAGGCGGGGTGTTGCCCCACAGATGATCGCCCGAGCCCTAGGCCTCCTGATCCGGGCAGCAGGGTGCTTCTCTCTGGGGCACGTTTGCACTGAAGGAGTTTCTCAAGGCAGTTCCACGGTTGCCTCTTTCTTCAGCTTGTGAGTGCCACCTGCAAGGATCCGTCCACGCCTTCTGCCACCCCGTCACCGGCCAGTGCCAGTGTTTCCAGGGCGTGTACGCTCGGCAGTGTGACCGGTGCCTGCCTGGGTACTGGGGCTTCCCAAGCTGCCAGCCCTGCCGGTGTAACGGCCACGCCGAGGACTGCGACGCGGCGACAGGGGCCTGCCTGGGCTGCCAGGACTATACCACGGGGCACAACTGTGAAAGGTACGTGCTCGCGGCTGCTTGAAAGCAAAAAGGAGGAGACGGTTTGGGGGCGGAGCCGACAGCATCTTAGACAAATGCCAGGCAGAATCTCTGCCAGATTCCAGAAGGTTTGTTCATTTCTGATAGCCTCCATATTTCCTAGGAGCTCATTCCTTTCTCCAGCATGCCTTTAGTTGATACCTTCTGTGTGCCAAGTGCCGTGTTGGTGCTGGGGGTATGGCGGAGAACAAACGTGAGCTGCCCCCTCTTGGAGTGCCATCCTGGAGGTCAGCCTAGATCAGGACAGAAGTCCTCAGTCTCAGCAGATTCTCGCTGAGGATGAGCGTTCTGAAGTGTGAACGCCTCCTTTGGGTCAAAGTAGAAACCAGATCCAAACAGAATTAGGCATTTCACACCACTTTGTTTTTTGAGACACTTTAATGCTGCTCCAGCTTCCAGGAGGGCACATAAAATGTGAGAAAGGAGACCTGTTCTCCAGTTAGCAGGTTAATTGAATAATTATTATGGATATAGAGCACACTGCACTAGATAGAGCAAAAGAAAACCTAGAATGTGCCCCCAAATAACATTACGGTCAAGCTCAGTAGCTAACAATCCACGTGATGAAATTACATGCTGACTTACACTGTTCATTACTGATGAAAGACAGATCTGTGACAAAAACTGATTTTTTTTGGAGTGATGGTCCTTACCTTTCACCTCAATTAACATCCGTCCACTCTATCTGGGACTTTTGTTTTTAAAATGTCAGCAAATGCCTCAGTACAAAAATTGTTCATCAGATGAAAGAGAAATTGCCAGTGGAAATTGAATATATGATTAGCTTATGTTGGGACGATGTGCATGGAAGCAAATACGGGGTTTTCAGCTCTGTGCTGGAGTGCTGTTCAAGAATCTGGAGGTTCTGGGGTCTCCTGGGTGGCTCAGTCGGGTAGGCGTCTGCCTTCAGCTCAGGTTGTGATCTCAGGGTCCTGGGAGCATCGGGCTCTGGGCTCAGTGGGGGAGTCTGCTTCTGCCTCTCCCTCTGTATGCTTGCTCTCCCTCTTTCTCAAAAAAAATAAATCTTAAAAAAAAAAAGAATGTGGAGGTTCCAGTAACTACTCCTTTGAATAAAAATTATTCCTTTCAACCAAAAAATTGCCATTTAAGAAGATAATAAGGAAACAGTTATACGAGACTTAAAAGGAAGAAATTAACATATTGATGTCATCTCTTGTTTTCTGCATTAAGATTTCCGTTATTGTTCTTTGGGAAGTGTAGGGTAAGTTCAAAAGAGACAGATGAGAAAATCAGATTAGAAAGAACAGGACGGTGAGGGAGGGAACCCAGGTGGTCGTCCACTGCGCAGTTGTGAAATCCAGGGGTGGGACGGGGCGGGGGGGAGGGGGCAATGTGGCAAGACGAGCATCCCCTGTGAGGAGAGCTGGCTCGATATTTGTGATGGTGTTAGGTTTTCTTTGTAAAGCACTTTGTTTCTCATAGGAAAAATGTGAAAGCCCTACGTGGGGATGACAAAGCTTTATTAAAATATCTGGGATTCTGTGAGCCAACTTCTCATCACTCTTTTCTTCATTCCAAGACGATCAGAGTTGCAGTCCTGTGAATTTGAGTAGCCACTCTAGGCTCAGCTCATTCTCAAGGGGGGAAGAGGAGGGAGAGGCAGGAAATGAAAACTCAGTTTCTGTCATGAGGTATCTGGATTTATTTCACCTAGAAAGGCCCCCTAGAAAACTTTCTCAGAGCCCGTTGGACCAAATTACTTCATCTCTGCTGACTTTCCCAGCCCATAACTGGAAAACATGTTCTTGTGTCCTGTGTTTGATTAAGTAGAAGGTTAATTTCCTCTGAACAGTTTTCCCTTCTATTTCTTCATCTCCCTCCCATACCCTATTTAAAAAAAAAAAAAAAAATTACCCATTTCAAAAGAAAAAAAGCAAAAATAGCCCTCCCCACCAAAAAAACCCCCAAATAATAAAAACCATGAAAAACAAAATGAATTGAAAATCAGAGCTTAGGTTCAGTTCTGCTCCTAGCCTTTTGCAAAGCCCTGGGCAAGTTAGCTCACCTCTCCGAGTGTCCAGCCGTCTGCTGGTAGAATAACTAGGTTGGATCTGATGATCTCCAAGCCCCTTTCCCCTTTGTTACAGGGAGGAAAAGCAAGCGAATTAGTCGTGTTAAAGAGCAGCATCACATAGAATTCCTTGCTACAATTCAGGAGGCTGGATTCAGAGCTTGGCTCGTTGCTATCTGCTGTGTAAAGCCTTGTGAGCCATTGAACCTCCGTGGATCCCTGATCCGTGAGGGGAGGAGGTGGGGGCTGATAAATGACGTCCCTCGTGCCTCTCCTAGTTTAAATGCCCCTAACAGATAGACACAGGAGTCCTACAGCTGGAGAGCACCCTTGTCAGCTTGGCTGCTGGTAAAGGCTAGAACGCGGAACAGGCCACCGTGGGCTTGCTCACTCGTCACCCCTTCCCGGTGTGGGCAGACAGACACAACCACACATGCCTTCCAGCACCCCCCTGGCAGCCCCCACCTCCTTCCCCAGACTCTGTAATGTGAGTCAGGGCAGGTGGGCAGCCGAGAGGACAACAGGATGCACATGAGGAGAGGTACCTCTGCTGCTTGGGGAGGAGGGAGTGAGGTTCCTAACACAGTGCGCCGGCTCACGTGATCCCCAGACAAGCAGCATCAGCATCACGCGGGACCGACTAAGTCAGAAATGAAGGGATGAACGCGGTAACCTGTTCTAACGAGCCCTCCAAGGGGTTCTGATTGGAGCTGGCATTGGAGAACCAATGGAAACCTTGGAAAATTTCCAAGGAGAACCTTGGAAAATCTTCCAAGTGGAAACATGAGGAATGGGGAGGGAAGGTCCCCAAGCAGAGAACACGGTTTCTGAGACTCTTTCCTGTAACTCGTTTCTTACAATGGTGGTTCATGGCCCTCTCTCCTCTGGGACTGATGCAGGTGCTTGGCTGGGTACTATGGCGATCCCATCATCGGGTCGGGAGATCACTGCCGCCCTTGCCCTTGCCCAGACGGCCCCGAGAGCGGACGCCAGTTCGCTAGCAGCTGCTATCAGGACCCTGTGACTTTACAGCTGGCTTGTGTCTGTGACCCTGGGTACATTGGTAAGTAGGGTCCGGACTCCCGGAGGAAAGGCTGTGTCTTTCTGAGTTCTAGTTGACCAAGAAGGACAAAGATGAAAAGGGAGACAATGTGGTGTCATGTTTACAATCCTTAATTAAAGCTGAAGGGAACGTGACATACCAAAGGTGCTCCTTTCCCCGTTTGGCGTGTGGAGTAGAGGAAATTCTTGAGTCCATGACGCTGCTCTAAGAGCAGGACGGCAAGCTCGCTTGAATCCGTGAGTGGATCCCCTTATCCAGCTCCTGGTGGGAGAGGCTCAGCGGGGTGATCTGGCCACGTGGGGGGCAGAGGGCGACCAGAGCCCGTCCCCCCAGATGGCCGAACTGGCCTAACTCGATATGTTCTCCTTAAGTCTGCCAGCACTTAAAGAGGCCACGTACTTGTGAGCTCTCCCTTTAACTTCCTCTTTGACCCACGGATTCTGGTATTAGCGATGCCTGTCCACGGCTCAGAAGTACTGGCACAGATTCCAAGCCCTCCTATCCCACTAATGACGCAGTCACCCCAGGCTTGGTGAGGACCTGGGTCGGCGCTGTCGCCAGGAATGTCGGGGGGACCGGATGTGTGTGTCAGCAGGCTGAATGGCTTGTGCTCGGTCCCTAGGCTCCAGGTGTGACGACTGTGCCCCGGGCTTCTTCGGCAATCCCTCAGATGTGGGGGGCTCCTGCCAGCCCTGCCAGTGTCACCACAACATCGACACGACGGACCCAGAATCCTGTGACAAGGAGACGGGGAGGTGCCTCAGGTGCCTGTACCACACGGAGGGGGAGCAGTGCCAGCTCTGCCGGTCCGGGTACTACGGGGATGCCCTCCGGCAGGACTGTCGCAGTAAGCTCAGCTTCCGTTTGCCCTCCTTTCCAGGGATTTCCACCACCTTCTTCACTATGGGGGAGACGTTCATCTTCAGGTGTCTGTTTTGTCTGGGAAAACACCTGTCAAGCTTTTTCTCTGACAAAAGGAAGATATGATTGACATCCCTCCCCCTTTTTTTTTGTTACATCTTCATTTTCTGGTAGGAATTCAAGTCCCAAGATAAGGCTCAGTGCCTGAAGGAGGCACATGATAGAGGTCCTAAGTACTCACTCTGGCCGGCCCCGTCCTGCCGTTGGTGGACAGAGCCTTCCCGCCTAAGGGGGAGAAGGAAGGAGCATCTCCGTGGTGTCTCTTCCAGAACTCCTCCTTTCTGTCTTATCAGATCACCCTGCCTCTCCTCCCAAGGCTGCTGCCCCCTCAGGCCCCACTGTCGGTATAGACACGTGTGGAATGCGGAGGAGTGGCAGGACGGGATTCCCTAACCCACTCGCAGGGCCTCTACCTGCTTTGTCTGACACATTCGTCACCGCTGCTCCCTGCTGAGGGTTTGAAGTCCTCAGAGCTGAAGTCCCACAGCATACATTTTTTCGTGTGTCATTTCCAGTAAAGTCCTCAGTTTTAACACGATTTGCCAGCAGCTGATGAACTATTTCAGAAATGCTGCTAGGCCAAGTGTGTCCTTGCGCCCGTCTGCCTGGGAAATGTCAGAACTGTCTATATCGTAAGAACTGAAGAACAGCGTTTTAGTGGGGTTTTGTTTTGTTTTGTTTGTTTTTGGTTTGTGGTTTTGGTTTTCTTGGTGGGTTTGGGTTTTGTTTTTATTTTTTTTTTTGGTTTCTTGGGGTTTCTTTTTTTTTACTCCCCTCCTTTCCTTTCCCTCTTTTTTTTTCCCCCTAAGATATATTTTACTTATTTGACAGGCAGAGCACAAACAGGGGAAGTAGCAGGCAGAGGGAGAGGCAGATTACTGGCAGAACAGGGAGCCCAATGACGGGCTGGATCCCAGGACCCCGAGATCATGACCTGAGCCAAAGGCAGACACTTAGCTGTCAGCCCCCCAGGTGCCCCCATTCCTTCCTCTCTTGTTTGCATTTCTAGGCCAAAACCTGGGAGGGAAGATCTTAGGCATTAGGACGTAGCTACCTCTCGTATCATCTGTGTGTGTCACGGATTTTCTGACCGTGTTGAGGCTAAGTGAATCGGATCTTACCGTTTGCTTTCAGAGTGTGTCTGCAATTACCTGGGGACGGTGCAGCAGCACTGCAACGGCTCTGACTGCCAGTGCGACAAAGCCACGGGCCAGTGCTTGTGTCTCCCCAACGTGGTTGGGCAGAACTGTGACCGCTGTGCACCCAACACCTGGCAGCTGGCCAGCGGCACCGGCTGTGACCCATGCAGCTGTGATCCTGCTCATTCCTTCGGGCCATCTTGCAACGAGGTGAGGCGCCGTGGTAGGGGGCAAGGAGAGGACACACCCCTTTAGGGGCCTGGGGGCGGCCAGCACCCTCGGTGGCTTTGCCTCAGTTAGACAAGGGGCTCCCTTGCTTCCTTGGGGTCGCAGCCTCGCAGTCAGGGCACACAGCTTGGCAAACACAGCACAGACTGGCAATCAGCCTTCCTGGGGTGGCTCGTCGGGCTGCCCCGTGCTGTGGGGTATCCCCATCGGGATGTCCGTCAGGATGTCTGTCAGGATAGACAGGTGTGCACTGTTTGCATTACTACCTGGCTGCTGGTCCAGACTCTTCACCTAGCCATACAGCCTGAAAGGAAGCACGTGGCCATACTGGGCCATGTAAGTTGTGCTGTTGCTTCCTGACACCCTGACAGTGACCTGCTCCCCACGCCAGATGGGTCGCAGGTGGCTTAGGCTCACTAGCGGCGTGTGAAGGACTCTGGAAATAGAGCAAACTGTGCTCTGGGCCCCCAGTGCTGGGGGTTGTGGGGGGAGGTCAGAGTCGGAGGGGGCTTCTGGGGCAGTTGAGTCATGCTTGTCCCAGCCGGCCACCGAGACGGCAACCGTGGATTGCCCGGCGGCCACCGGCCCGGCTGACCGAGCTGTGTTCTCTGGCCGCAGTTCACAGGGCAGTGTCAGTGTATGCCCGGCTTCGGAGGCCGCACCTGCAGCGAGTGCCAGGAGCTCTTCTGGGGAGACCCCAACGTGGAGTGCCGAGGTGAGGCCGGGAGCGGGGGTGTCCTCAGGAGGACGCTGATCGGGCCGGGGGCTGCAGGCACGTGCCGCAGTTTTTTGGTACCCGGGAATGGATTTGTGGGTTCCGTGACATCCAGCCCCATGGAAGGGCAGGTGGCGAAGGGGGACCTGCTGACTTCCTGCTCCGTCCCCAGGCGGGGGAGTCTGCGCCCGCACAGGGGCTTGCACGCACCCTGGAGACACACACAGTGGCTTTCTGACACACTTCTGACCCATGGGGCTCACCTTAACGACTGAGTTCCGCAGACTGATTTCTCCACCCCTGTGAACAGGGTCTTGGGGCCAGTGGCTTCCTTCTCAGCACACGCAGAGTTAAATGGCGCTTCTGGTCAGCCCATTTGGTTTGGTTCCGGTGCGGACAGTGATCAGCGTGCGGTCCCCATGATGGGAACCGGAGGGCCACACCCTAGCAGCGCTCTGCCCGGCAAAGGAGCTCCGAGTCTGTAAATGGGAATAAAAGCCAGATTCTCACTTAGGCTTGTGACACGACAGGAGTATGAGGGAAAACTTGACATTTTCTGCAGAACAAAAACTTGTTAAAATCATGTGGATCATAAGGGTTGCTTAATTTTCCGTGCTGTTGCAATTTTGGTTGTGACTTGCCAGATATTTTTTCAGATCTTAAAGCAAAGGCCTTTGCGGGGAGGATTTCCATAGACTGTTTCTACTCTGGTTTCCTAGTCTTTCTTTCCTGCTTGGGTTTTCCTCCCTACGTTTCAAAATTGTAAGTATGGATAGCAACCTTTGTAGTTTTTTAACCGTTCTTTGATATATTTTCCTTGGGGCATATCTGAAATTGTAGGTCCCCATTGGACTCTAAATAAAAAGTGATCTTTTTCTTTTTGGGGGACAGCTGTGGCAAGAAATAATACAGATCTTCCCAGCTAGTGGTCTGCTGGGCATCTCCTATCAAAGGTCAGACACAGAGACAATATGTGTTCCTTCAGTCCCCCCATCTGTTCCTGAACAGTAGGGCAAACTTGAGTGGACAAGCACTGAATGCTGGGCATATGATCTCTTGTTTCAGTGGACGCTTAACTAGAAGGTTTATACCAACATCTCAGGTTAAGGTTTGTTCCACAGGTGCTCCTTCCTTCATCAGTCACTAGTCTCAATGTTGGTTCTTTGTGGGATCTGGTTTTCTCATTTCCACGAGAAGGTCTGTGGCGTAACAGTGGGACGTCTGTTCCCCCATTTCCCACAAGTAACATCCTGTTCAAAATAGGGTTTCTCAGGGGCTCTAATCACTCTTCTCAAAGATTCCTCCATCTCGTAATGCCCCAAGGGCTTGACTTGCTCCAGATCATGGCTTTAGGGTCATGTATAGCCTGATTCCACCAGCCTGTGTCATTGGCAAAACAGCATTGGCCGCCAAAGCTTGCTGACCTTTCGCTCCATGTCATCTTTGTGAGCATGAAAAGCCTGTTCCCCGGAGTTAGTCAATCAGAGAATTGTTCACTGAGCACTCAGAACTTCACCCCTCACCCTTTCATCCTCAAACGTTCAGCTCTAAATCTGCCAGAGCAATTGTGGCTCATAGGAACAGTATCAACTTGTTCTGGTCGAAAGTTGGATCATGTATTAGGGACTTTGTGAAGAGGAAATCCATGGTACCCATGTCCACTGACTACTTCGTGGTGTCCAGAAGAAAGATCAGCCTGTTACGTAAGAAACTGTGGGGACCCAAATGTTTTGGACAACCAGGGTGGACCGGAGAAATGTCCTCACCTACAAAGGTTGTAGAGACAGAGAGAGAGAGAGTTGGGACTTGGCCGTGGGGAGGTCGTGGCTGCCACTGGGTCTTGGGTGAATGGGACGACAGTGGGGCAGGGCTGGTATGATCAGATGAGGTTGGGGCCGAAATGCAGCAGCACATAGAGAGCAGAGCTCTGCAGGGACTGGAATGTGGTCACTAATGGAAATGGGGGGACAGGGTCCGACAGTGAGCGTGGACGAGAACAGGTGTCATCCAAAATCAGATGCAACCATGGGAATGGGCCTACTTTTCTCAAAATAGGTAATTAATTGTCAAATAGTCTTCAATGTCAAATCTTCCATGGCCCAGACTGAGACTTCCTGGTGCCACTTGGTAAACAGCACCCTTCTAGGAAGACTTAAGATCATGGCGAAGTTTCCTCCTTATGGAAAAAAATGTAGTCGTGAGAAAGACAAATGAGTGGAGCCTTAGTTGTAGGACTTGTTGAATGTTCCTATTGTCCAGGCGGGTTGGGGCTTTTGGCCAGTCCTCCCAAGTCTGAACAAGCCTGCCACTGTGCCGGGGATGGAGAGAATCCCATTCACCCACCGGCAAACGTGCTGGAGAAAGCCTCAGAGCGGAGCTCTGCATGGTGCCCCTCCGGAGTCAAAGGGTCACACGAGAAATCTTTCTGTTGATTCATAGATAGCAAAGGGAGGGCCTCTGGCTGTTGGAAAAGGCCAGTTGTCTCTCAAACCAGCACAAGTGAGAAATGTGGGGCAGAGGTGAGAGGCCCATCATGCTTGTTTCTCATTTCAGATTGTTTTTAATGGAAAAATGAAGTGCGTTCCTTTGCCCAGACATGAATTTTTAGGACGCTTGTGTTCTTTTCTCAGGCTGGGATTTGTTTACGGCTACCTACCTTTTTCTTTATTTGCTGCATGACTTGGGAAATCAGATTTAATTCAATTCTCTAGAGGGCCGCAAAT
Organism: Mustela erminea; assembly: GCF_009829155.1. NCBI lineage: Eukaryota > Metazoa > Chordata > Mammalia > Carnivora > Mustelidae > Mustela > Mustela erminea. Next base: position 89,902,331 of record NC_045624.1, on the reverse strand, counting down.
ACTCTCAGTAGATGAAAAGCTTATCTTATATGATCCTAATCACAGCACATGTGTCCCCTGCAGGCCAGGCCAGGCCAGGCCAGGGGCAGGCAAACCAAGACCGCTGTGGTGCACCCAGCCCATTGCCTGTCCCCGTACATTTGTATCTAATCTGTGTCCTGCAAAGCCTAACTGTTTCCTATCCACGCCTTTTATAGAGAAAGTTTGATGAGCCTAGTGGCTCATTTCTGCAAGTGAAATCATTCCTTCCCACCTTTTGTCTCCAAATGGACATCATCTTAGCAAAGCCAGAAATAAAATAAAATGAAATAACATGGTGGGGCTGAGGAGGTAGAGAATTTAAAGCAAAATCACATTTCTTTTTTAAAGATTTATCTATTTGCCAGAGAGAGAGAGAGAAAGCACAAGCAGGAGGAGGGGCAGAGGCAGAGGGAGAAGCAGACTCCCCGCAGGGCAGGGAGCCCCATGCGGTACTCAAGATCCCAGGACTCAGGGCTCATGACCTGAACGGAAGGAAGACGCTTAACTGACTGAACCACCCAGGCACCCCAGATGTCAGGTTTCAGAGAGGAATTATTGCTCTGGCTAGAGCACAATAAGGACGATATATAACATCAAGGCTCTTGGGGGGGGGTTGGTGCAGGGGAGCCCTCAGGGACGCATGTACTAGAGACCCATGGGGGAGACTCGGTCTCACCAGACTCTGAGAGCCTTGACTGCCAGGCCATGGAGGATGGACTTTCTTCAGTTGTTGGAGGCACCTGGAGGAGGAGCAGGACAGACGCAAAGAAAGCAGGAAGTCGAACCTACTGATTGAGAGGCACACAGGCTACCATTTCCTGTTCTGGGATTGATTTGCCAGTGTTTTCTTCTTGGCCTCAATAGCTATAAAAAGGGTGCATTTTTATTCATGCTCCTAGCTCTTAGAAATCACGTTTTAAATTTAGTAAAAACAGAGGAAACTTACTGCCTACCTGAGAATATATCTACAGAGGGAGGTGGAATTCTTATGGCTCTTTATAGCGATTACGGGCTTATTTTTAAAATGCTAGTCTTCACCTTCGTGACTTGTTCATCTTAAAGGTCAGGCCACAGTGTTTGCTAAATACTTTCTTCTCCTTTCTAAGAGCAAGTTTTCGATCCTCTGCCAGAGAATCCCATGTCTTAAAACAGGACTGAGCTGCCGGTCCACTGGGACCCCTAGCCTTTCCTCTGAAGAGAGAACCACCACTGGCCTTGTCAGAGACCATAGGCAAGGTTCATGTGTAAGTTTTAGATCCCAGTGAGTGGGAGCTGGGATTGGAGGGTCTCCTTCATCATTTCAGCGTCTGTGATGTTTTCAGTTATCAGGTGAGAACCAACCTTTGCAGGGGGCTGGAGGTGGCCTTTATGCAGGGCAGTACAGGTGGGCCTTCCCGTGCTCGCCTCCCTGGCATCCCCAGGACAGGCGCAGCAGTCAGAGAAGGGAGCATGAGAACACGGGAGCTTAGGGGTCTCCCACTTCAGCCTGAAAACCTGATACAGGGTAGTCCTTCGATGACCTTCCGGAGAAAGTTCAGGCTGAAAGTTTTCAGTGATGAAACCCCAGTCCCTCCATCTGTGAGATTTGAGTCTACATTTCAGTTAGAGGAAAGCGATGTTGGTCAGTTCCGCTAACCCAGTCCTGCTTCTGGAGAGAGCCGGGGTTCTGCCTGTCCTTGGAGCCCTGGCCTGCACTGCAGCCCTAGCCCCAGAGAGGGAGAAAAGCCTTCATGGGGGTGCACTTGCCTTCTGAACCCTACAGTTCGAGGCCCGTGTTCTTCCCACCCAAGGATGCCCATGACAAAATGACAGCCAGAAAGTGAAAAATTATTAGAGAAATTAGAGAATATACGCACCCAGCTCTTGTCCCAAGTATGAATCCAGTAAGAACCTCTTTAGGAATGAATCAATGTGTGCTTTTGCATTATCTATGGGAAAGAATTTTCTAAACAGACTAAAAGCATGTGCCCCATCTGCCTCAGTCACCCCAAGTCTTGGAGAGAGGATAAGGCGCCCATCTCCTGGGCCACTTAGGCCCCGCATGGCTCTGCTCGCTGGGATGGGGGACGGGGGCAGACCGAGCAATCCCATCGTTTACAAACGGTGTCAAGCATTCCTCTTCCTGCATAGGTCACTAGGTTTGTGCCTCTGCCTACGTTGGTCAGCTTCCAGAGTCATGACTCCGCTCCAGCTCCGCCCCCGGAGGGACGAACAAATTCTCGTATAGCCTCCCTCCCTGCTTCCGTTCCCCATTCTCCCCCTCCTGCCCCCCTCCCCTCTCACCCCTACAAGCACACTGACATACAGAAGGAAGGCTAGAACAGGAGGGGAACCAACAGGTCTGTGTCCGCAGCACCTGACAACTGTTAGAAAGACCAATCCTCAGGTCCCACCCCAGACCTCAGGATTCAGATTCCAATGTGGAGGGCCGGGGGTGGGGAAGCAGTCTGTTTCGTGAACCCTCCGGGTGATTCTGATGGACGCCCCAGTGTGAACGGCTGGGACCTAGATGACCCACGGAATTTCTAGGTTTCCGAAAGGTGACTGAATTTTACCAAATGACAGGAATCCATTTCTAAAATTCATCATCATCAAATTTCTTCCTCTTCTTCTGAGCCTCAGAAACTGATGAAGGCGGTGGTTTCAGACACGTTTCCCATTATTTCTTCCGTGTTTCTCTAGGGTGTCTCTCCTCTCTTCTCTCTCACTCCTCCACTAGGAAAAGATTCTGGGGTCAAAGGAGTTCGGCATACAACTGGGTAAAAATGACATGAAACAAGGTTTCTCCTGCCGAACTCCTTTGAGCCTTCGATGTGCTGAAGTTTGTTTGGAATCTTCCAGAGGAGACTGTCTTCCCTGAACTTACTGATCATGGAAGCCTTCTCTCCAGGAACGTTTCCTAGAAATAATGGTGTAGGGGACACACTTGAAGTCACTCACAGCTCACTCAAGCTGCTCCCTGACTCCTAAGAATGACCCCCAAAAACAGAGGAAAAAATGAAACTGCTAGAAGTGCTTGGAAAGAAACAATACACATAAAGGGAAAGAAAGTTGAGTTTTGAAAACCCAAGGCACTAAGTCCATGCTGTGTTTTCAACCCAAAGTCTGAAGACTGGAATATTCAGTAGTTTAAATCTTTGAAAAAATCCTGGTGTTATTGGCAAGGATACAAAGAAAAACCTAATGCCATAACAGCTTTTTTTTTTTTTCCCCCAATGGAAATGTGGTCAAGCAACACTCTGGGCAGGAAACTACCAGACACTTGGATGATTGATAGAAAGTCATGATAACAAACGCCTAGGTGGCTCAGTTGGTTGAGCAGCTGCCCTCGGCTCACGTTGTGATCCCAGTATCCTAGGATCGAGTTCCACATCAGGCTCCTTGCTCGGCAGGGAGCCTGCTTCTCCCTCTGCTTCTGTTGCTGCCCTGCCTGCCTGTGTTCGCTCTTTCTCTCTCTCTCTCTGACAAAGAAAGAAAGAAAGAAAGAAAGAAAGAAAGAAAGAAAGTCAGTCATGATAATACAAATGTTTATCAAGTACTATGAACTGGGCATTCCTCTAAGCACTTTGGAATTAAACTATTCTAAAAATCCTGAAAGCTAGCCTACGGGGTAGGTATAATTATGACCTCATTTTACAGATGAGAAGTCGGTGACTCAGTTTTCTCAGTGCACAGCTCAGAGTGACATAGCTGGGGTGTGGGGAAGGCAAGATTCGCAGCCACAGGCACCTGAAGCCTTCTGACCCCATCGCTGCCCTCCTCAGACTTGCTGCTCAGGGAGTGGTGTTGGCCAACGAAGGCAGTGAGAATTAAAATAGTGATAAAAGGCAGGTTGTGATGAGGGTCTCATGAATGGGGGACAGATGCATCTCTCTGGGTTTGGAGGGTTAGAGGCTAGTGAGCAAATCTCAGGACCATCTATGAGACTGGTTCTGGAAGATGTCTCACTAGAACGTCTTTCAGAGACCAAGACAGTTTTACAACACTCCTATGAGACTATGAATGTATTATGTTTTGCAAGAGTCAAACTTGCTTTTTTAGGAGAAGGATTTTTGTCTTGTAGGGTATGTAAATGCCCATTGCATGCCTATACCGAAAATGAAGTTAGAACCTCAGCTGGCAAAGGCTGAATGCCCTTTAGCCCTGTGCTTGGTGCAGAGAATGGAAACAACTGGAGTTGCAACAGGCTGAACTTGAATCCCAGCCCGGCCATTTCCTGGCTGTGAGACTTGGGGCAAGTCACCTGTCCCATAGGGTTCATTGACACGGTGCGTGTAGATGCCAGGCATGCTAAGGGTCACTGTAAAAAAAAAAAAAAAAAAAAAAAAAAATGACTGCCACTGCTGTTATTAAGTGTTTAGCAAGAGTCAAGGTAGTGCCTGTGTTGGAGGACGACGCTGCCCTGGTCTCTCCGAGAGTCTTTGCTGAAATCGCAACCGCGGCTTCCAGATGCCAAGTCTTGTCGCAGAGGTTTGTGATCTGGTGGATGAACCAGTGCTGTTTCCCTTCCAGCCTGCGACTGTGACCCCAGGGGCATTGAGACACCACAGTGTGACCAGTCCACTGGCCAGTGCATCTGTGTCGAGGGGGTCGAGGGTCCGCGCTGTGATAAGTGCACGCGAGGGTACTCGGGCGTCTTCCCAGACTGCGCTCCCTGCCACCACTGCTTTGCTCTCTGGGATGCGATCATCGCCGAGTTGACCAATCGGACCCAGAAGTTCCTGGAGAAAGCCAAGGCCCTGAAGATCAGCGGGGTGATAGGGCCGTACCGAGAGACCGTGGACTCGGTGGAGAAAAAAGTCAACGAGATCAGAGATATCCTGGCCCAGAGCCCCGCCGCGGAGCCGCTGAAAAACATCGGGGATCTCTTTGAGGAAGCGGAGTAAGTAGTCCCTGAGTATTGGTTCAGCCTGAGGAGATATGCCCAGACTGGGCACCTCCATCAGAAGGCATGGCTGGCCCTATGAATGAAAACAGGTGCCGGGTCACTGGCTTTCCAGCGATCTTCGCTCTGGGCATTTGGGTGAGTGAACATGCACCAAACTGTGCACATGGCGGAATGGAACGTGCACGGGTTCCACTCAGCACCCCTCTTTGCAGACGGCTCCAAGCTAGTGGAGTGACAAGAACATTGGCTTCGGAGACAGAGGATCCGTAAATGAGTTGTAGCTTGGATTAGTTGCTAGGTTGGAGAGTATGAAGGACTCCGTCCACTAGGCCGTGTCTCTCTTCCCTCCTACGGAGGAAGGAAAGGCAGCACTTACCTTTACCTTACAGAGCAGCAGCAGCTTTGATCTGTGAAATGATAGTGTAATTGCCAAAAACACCATGAATAGAAGTCATTGTTACTATGTTTCGCTCCTAGTGAGGAAAACCATTCCCATAGCAAGACCCTATTTCCAAGTTCTTTCTGCGGCTCTGCCGCTGGTTGGCTAGAGCAGTGCTCCCTTCTCTAATTGTAACGAATTCTCTGCAGTGAAAAATTCCCCTCCTAGCCCTCTTCTGGGTAATCCTCTCCGCCAAGTGTCTATTTTGCCAGTGATAGCAGAGCGAACTGAATTCTGAGTTCTCAAGTTCTCAGGGATCATTTTTCAACCATTTCTCCTGCTCCCAAACGTCCTGGCTTCCTCTTGCACATTTTCTGTGTGATGGGACTGGAATCCGCCTCTCTAGGAAGCCAGACGGACTTTTCATCTCCACGCTGTAAGCAGCAGCAAGGGAACAACTGACATGCGCTCAGGCACCTTGTGGGAGGTCCTTCCTGAACCTTCTAGATTTTAAGTAGCCGGTCCCTTGGTTTCAAGCCGGGGGTTTTATGTCCAAGACCATGTGGTGGACCAGACTGTTAGGAAATGTCTGATGTGGAGTGATAATGCAGTTAATGAGGAATTTTAGCTCATTAAAAAGATGGTGTATCGCTCAGTCTCCTAACACATAGCGATAACAAGTTCTGGAAGGCTGTGATCCGAGCATAAGCCCATTTAGGACCTGATTCTTGGCCTTGGTCTCATGCACCCAAGGGAGAACAAAACAAGCTGGGTGTCCTTTGAGAGCCTGCCAGAGGAGAGATCACATTCCTGGAATGGCTCTGTTGCTACCCTCACTAGTCCTCTAATTGGAGAGATTGTAGTCATATCAGGGAAACTGGTTTCGTTAATCTTTTTTCAACACAACATCCGAAGATAGGTGTCTTAGGATCCAAAGTGGCATTTTAAAAAAATACACAGTATTAGATTTGATTTCTTTTAAAAATCATAACATTGTAGGAGAGCTGAGAAGAAACAAAAGCCTTCTGTGAATCAGCAGGTGAAAGAAGAAATCACTGAAGAAAGAAACTATATTATAATTGTCTCAGAAGAAGTGGTTGGGTTTATAAAATGTAGTTTAACCTACAAATCCTTTTAAGTACTCTTTTGAGTTGGTTCATGGTTTTATCTCGGCCTTAAATGACATTTTCAAATGGCCCCCAGCCTTTCAGTCCCCCTACATTTTCCCAGTGTTTTACACTGACTAGTATTTCCCCGAGGAAACACTGAATTAGGTGACCCAGTAAAGTCCAGAGCTGAGGTCTTCTCAAATATTACTTTCTTTGTGATTACGCACACAAAGAAATAGATGCCTAAAACACAGCTTTGGAGATGTGAAATACAGAAGAAAATGCAGCTGGGTTTAGATTCCAAGTGAAATACTGTCATATTGCAGCCCATCCTGGTCAATATTACCTCTTTCTTATGAGAAATAAAGGGCTGCTTGTTGGTAGAAGCAGGTGGGACCTTGGATGGGACCTTGTATCCGGGGGAAGCATGCGAAAAGCTCCTGCGGGCGGCTCCCCTGGTTCCTGGTAGCTGTAAGACTTCCTTTCTGCGTGTCCCATCTTGAAGGTGATCCCTGAGGTTCCGATAAGAGCATTTTTGGCAGGTGGCTGGGAGGCATAATTCTACACTGGAGTCACTTATGTCTTTTGAGTTTGTGGGACTGTGTGGGCTTGACGCTGCTCACATTCAGAGCCAGAGCTCCGTGCCCTGGACCTCAGCTCAGGTGCTCAGCATCCCTTCAGGACACTTCTTCCACAACACCGCCGATGGGCGCTTCTGTTTTTCTTCAAAGTCTTTGAAGAAAGAAAAGTTGTTAGATCTGATACAACCTCTTAATGAGGAAGAGAATAAAACCAGGACTTGGAAATAGAAAGTTCAGAATTGGTTTGAAATTACAGAGTAAGGGGTATGGTATTTATGGAAAATAGAGAAACAGGACTTCAGAACTCCCCTTTGGTTTATTTTTACATCGGCAAACTTCTCGTCTTTACAGGAAATTAACCAAAGATGTTTCAGAAAAGATGGCTCAGGTCGAGGTGCAGCTGTCGGACACGGCTTCACAAAGCAACAGCACAGCCAGCCAGCTAGAGTCTCTGCAGACAGAAGCGGAAAGCCTAGACAACACAGTGAAAGAGCTTGCTGAGCAATTGGAATTTATCAAAAACTCAGATATTCGGGGTGAGCATTTTTTGTGCAAATACACAGTCCTGCACAATGGCTGTAACCCACTGTCTGGCCCCTCTAGTCCAGCACTTCCAGCATAACGTTTAGTGCTTTCTAATAATCTTAGAGCTTTTGCTCACTGAGTCTCTGGCACAGATAAGGATCAGAGTCCCCGCTTACAGATGGAGGACCTGGGACTCGGGGAGCCCAAGACACGGGAGAGATTTCACTGGGCAAGCTGGTTCCTGGTTTGTTTTCAGTGGATGGTTTAACCTCCTTGGTGTTTCTTGGAGATGGGCTCTTTTGAGTAGTTTAGAAATTACACTTCAGCAAATTCTTTTATGTTCAAGAATGTTGCCTGGTCAGGAAACAATCTTTGCAGCGTCAGATCCCACTAACCCTCCTATTTTACGCACGATCCTTTTGTTTTCCTGGCTGGGTCCTCAAAGCCACAATAGGCTGTCCCGCTTTATGTATGTCCTACTGGCCATCTGAGTGGATCTCAATAGTTAAATGACTAGGAAAAGAGAAAAAAATAAATCTGGACGTGTCATGTGCGGGCTGCCTCCGCTCTTGGCTATTGAGAAAGAGCTGGAAGACTTGGCTGTGTGCAGGAACATCTGCACGATCGGTAATTGTGCATCCAGATGTTTGGCACCCTCCAGAGCCAGAATAGCTGCCTGTGGGACGAAGGGTAGCCATTGCTTGCGGGGAGAGTTATGTTTCTTCCTAAAGATTTTGTCCTTGAATTTTAGAACAAAACCATACAGTAAATGGAGGGCGGGCAGACGCCAGAGACGGGCATCGCTCCCCGAGGCTGAGCACGAGAGATTTCACTGCGGGCCATTGCCTTCCGTGCCCTAGGTGCCCTGGACAGCATTACCAAGTACTTCCAGATGTCCCTGGAGGCAGAGGAGAGGGTGAACGCCTCCACCATGGACCCCAACAGCACCGTGGAGCAGTCGGCGCTCACCCGGGACCGAGTCGAAGACTTGATGACGGATGGAGAAGCCCAGTTCCGGGAAAAGCAAGAGGAGCAGGCCCGTCTTCTGGATGAGCTAGCGGGCAAACTGCAAAGTCTGGATCTTTCAGCGGCTGCCGAGATGGTAAGGTTTGCGAGGGTTTGGCCCCAAGGCTGTGGTGCAATAGGAAGAAAAAGCTCCCTGTTTTGTCTGTGATCCTGTTCACTTTGCGAATGAACCGGCAGGAGTGAAACTGGTCTCTGGGCACCTATGGGTATCCCCCGTCAGGCCAGATCAAAACATCATCATCTTCCTCTCCAACTCCCGCCCCTCATTCCCCCCATAAAACTCCTGCTTCCAGAGGTTTCTCTGGGATATAGAGAATCAGGACTACTTTCCCCTGCCTTCGTATTCACATTTGAGCCCTTTATAGACTGTGGACATCTCTTTTTTACGTAGTTCCAGTTCAAAGCGCAAGCTCCCTTCTCTGTGGAGCAATTCAGGAGTCATTCCGGGAGGGAGTTGAAAAAATAAAAGAAGAATTTCTTCCCTGGGTATAAATCAGAATGTTCCTTTGTTCCAGTAACTTTACCAGGTGAAGATTAACCCTGAGACCAACGGTGAAAGTAGATTCATTTCCCAGAAGCTTTTAAAGAGTAACTCTGGAGCCAAATGAAATTGAGTAGTGAGTTTAATGAAATCCGGCGGAAGGCCAAAAAAAGCCAAACTCTGCCTGTTTTGTCCTCGTTTCCTTACTGTTCTTCAGGGAAGGACACCTACAGAGAATGGGGAGGGAGGGTGTTGTTTATAAACAAAGGCTTGCACTCTCTTCGCTTAGGAACATGGGAGCAGTAAAAGCAGGAGGCAGGTGGGTGCAGAGAAGTCGGGGACAGTTCAGGCTCCTTAGGACTTTGTCTTTTGTGAAAGGCCCCCTCCTTGCCTTCTTGCCCATCTCGCTTTCCCTGCAGTTAGCAAAAACACGCTGTCGCTACTGGGTTGTGCCAAACGTAGTTGATGCCTACAGGGTTAGATATTATCCTGTCACACTTTAGAGCATGTAGAGTTAAGGCAGATCTCCTGTCATGGTTCACTAGAAACATGGCGGCCCAGAGCAGTGAGTCTACTAAGCTTTGTAGGGGACAAAGTCACTATATACAGGCATGAGACGACAGACAGTTCCCTCAGTCTACTCTCCTTTGGGGACTGATTCCTTAGAAATGCCAATAAAAACCAGTCATCACAAATAATATCCACACACTAAAATGAAAGCAGAGAGCATGCCGAAGGATGTCTGCTTTGCAACAGAGAGCAGCAAAGCAGTGGGGGTCCTACGAGTGGGGGCCCTTCCCTGTGATTGCTTTTCCATCAGGCGAGCTCACTAGACGTATGGGATTGTCCTCTGCGATCTCCCTTCACAGGTTCCATACTGACATTTCTTGGGGAGAGAGGTTTTTGTCCCTCTGTGTTTTTTAAGTACCTTCAGTTCTCGTTATGTGTATCTTTAGCGAGACCCAAGCTGTTTTTTCTCATGCCTGTGGCTGAAATAAAACAGATCTCGTGTATCGTCAGATTGTTTTTAGAAAGCATCCCTGAGGCCTCATGCTTCTCTTTCTAAGGCCCATGTTCTTCTAGAGCACACAGAATAAACTTTCTCTTCTGAAGCTTGTTAGGTACTATAAACCAGACACCGGAAAGACTATTTAATAATTTGAGAGGTACTGGGATTGTAACGATCACAAAATTATTAGTCTAAGGAGTCGACTATTCAAAAACTTTTTCTTAAAAAGGATACCTTCCTTATTGGGAGCATTACCTGCTTTTCACTGCCTCTGTTGTGTGAGGGGACAGTTCCCCAGTTTGCTCCCTGCTCAGCATTTTCCATCATAGAACAAACTTATGATGCATTTGTTTGCATGTGTGCGCCATGACCAGCCCCCAATCTTTGGAAGTTTCTGGTAGATAAGGAAGAGGAGTCCAGGTAGGGAGAATGGTGGGAGGTTGCTTGTTTGTAGAAGTTAAACCTGCCTTTTTTCCTACTGTTATCTGTTTCCTTCTCATATCTGGAATGTTCTCCCACTTCCCTGCTCAAATCCCACCAGCCAGCTCATCCTTACCCAACAACTACAACACTCCGTGGTCTCTCCTTTGTGTGCTTTCCTTCCTCCTTACAGCTCGTGACCTCTTCCTGGCTGTTTCAGGGAGAGTGAGCCTGTCTTCCTCATTCGATCTGAAGGTACTAAAAGGCCAGATAAGGGGCCTTCTAGGTCACTCTGTGGACCAGAACAGTCGACCACGGTACTAAGTCTAAAAAAGTTTCTCAATATTTTTTTTAAGTCTCATGATTTAGGATAAAGGGGGAAGCATTCTCTGGCTCTCCTATTGGCAGATTTCAGCCTCACATCAGATAATGTTTGCACCCCACGCAGCGCCCGGATGACATTCCAGTTCACTGGGGCAGGAGGCACTGGTGAAGCATCGTAAACGGTTTCCTTGGCAGTGAGTAGGGCAGCTTATTCCTAAGCTCTACGATCCTCTCCCCGAACACTGTGTTCCCAAGCATCCTTGCTGAGGACCACTTACACGCTCTCTGGGGCCACCCAGGCCCTGCACAGCTGTGCCGAGGCACAGACTCCCCCTCTGAAGGCTGGTGCCTGCTCCCCGACTTGTTGCAGACCTGCGGGACGCCCCCAGGGGCCTCGTGTTCCGAGACGGAGTGTGGTGGCCCCAGCTGCAGAACGGATGAAGGCGAGAAGAAGTGTGGGGGGCCCGGCTGTGGAGGCCTGGTCACGGTGGCACACGGAGCCTGGCAGAAAGCCATGGATTTTGACCAAGACGTCCTGAGCGCGCTGGCCGAGGTGGAGCAGCTCTCCAAGATGGTAATTCAGTGGACAGCCTTGCTTTGTGGTGTTGGCTCTCAGCGACGGGCTGGAGAACTGGGAGAGATCGGTTCTCCATGGTCACATGGAAGGGGCATGGCAAGAACATGTCAGGTCTGAAAGTTCTGGTTTTTGTGAGGTCAGTGGAAGAAATACACAGGAAGGTTTTCATAGCATATTTAAGAATATTTAAGAATTTGCTCTCTTCTTATGACAATGACTTGAGACCATTACGTCACTTATCATGGGTCCAGGTTGTGAATACGCTGAGCTGTACTATAAAAAATTCATGCTGAGCAATGGAGCATTACTTTTTCTAAAGTGACCATGTTAACATCCTGTTTTATAGGCCACCAAATGTTTTGGAGGAATTAGAAACTATTAGAAAAGATGTCTCTGTGCTAGGCTGATCTGTATGAGAACTTGTGTCACCATCTGTAGACGAGCACTTTCCTCTGTAGGGGAACACAGTACAGTGGAAGAAACATTTGTTTCTAAAACCCATGGTTCCAAATGCATAGCTTTTCAGTGGTGTTCCCTGGGTCATTTGTTTTTCATATTTAGGTATCTGAAGCAAAACTGAGGGCAGATGAGGCCAAACAGAATGCTCAAGATGTTCTGCTGAAAACCAACGCCACCAAAGAAAAGGTGGACAAGAGCAACGAGGACCTGAGGAATCTGATCAAGCAAATCAGGAACTTTCTGACCCGTAAGGAGTTGTTTTCGTTTGACTTGTAACCATTTCTTCCTCTCATGGAATATAAAATATGTTTTATAGAGTCTGTGTTTGGGAGACCAGGATTCAAGTCTGCATTTTAGAGAAAATCAGTTTCTGGCTGGGAAGAGAGTCACATTTCCAAAAAGGAAAAAAAAAAAAAAAAAAAAACCCATGTGAAGAAATGTTGGCATTTCTTAAGCTTATGTGTATGTAAGTCATCTTCTCTGATAATCTGCAGACACAGATGGGACACCACGTAGGAAATCAAGTCAAACACACACTGTGGGAATGGAATTTGGAATCTGTTAGCGATTACACAGAATGTCATTAGATCCTTATAGTGGCTTTTTGACATTGCCTGCCAAGCTTTGTTATCCTGGTATTTGCAGGACATCATACTTAATGGTTAGCTCTACTGCTTCATGTTCTGTAGAGAAAGAGAAAACCTCTCGAGTTTGTGGTCCAGCTCTTAAGTGTTTCTGGTCACAGTCTGAATGTTATCAGTAAAGGTTTTGGCCTCAAGTTACACAAAACTTTCAACTGAGATGGACTTCATCAAAAATACTGTCTCACCTAGCAAGATGTTCTGGGGCTCATGTAGTAAGGGTATCTGCTTTGCTCTCAGGCCAGCTCCTCCCGGTTTACAAGGTGACTGCCCAAAGTTTCACACTTCACACAAAGCCTCAATAATACCTAATGAAAGAAGAGACCACCCGTTCCCCTATTATATCTTTTTTAAACGAAGGAAATCTTACCCAGAAGTCTGGAGCAGTCATCTCCATAAATCTCACCCACCAGAAAAGCATCCCACCCCATGTGTAAATGTCAGATGGAATGGAATGACCCTAACTGGCAGACTGATCCGTTTTTAACTCCGAGTTGCTCAGTTTCCCTTCCCTTAGAAGTGGGCGCCTGAACAAAATACTGTTTATTCTGTTCGCAAGGAAAATGGGGACTAAGAAAGGAGCCAGTGATATTCCTATGGACAGCTTACAAAATATCCTGTGGAAGCCATCACTTGATCAAATATTTTCCTGCTTAGGGGTCCATTTTTGTATTAATAGTTGAAAAACAAAAAAAAAAAAACCTTAAATCAATGACATGTTTGTAAGGCTAACCTCTTGGGCATTTTTATGACCACTTTTCACATTAGGCATTTGAAATTCCTTGGCTTCTGTGATAATATGCTATCAGATTCTCTTGCTTCTCTGCCTTTATTTTCTCCCTTCCTGAAAACTTCTAGAATCCAGATAAGTTATGTAAGGAGTATCAGCTCTTTACCTCTGCAATTACAGTAGTGTCCTAACTGTTCTCCCAACCTCAATTAAAGGTTGGCACCAGTCGGGGAACCTCCATGGCTGTCAGTTAAGCCTCTGACTCCCGGCTTCAGCTCAGGTCATGGTATCAGGATCATGGGACTGAGCCCCGTTGTCACGCTCTGTGCTCAACACAGTCCACTGAAGAGTCTCTCTCTCCCTCTGCTCCTCCCCCAGTTGCTACTCTTCTGTAACCTAAACCACTCGCTCTGCTTGACTTTGATGGAACATGCGTGGCTCATCTCCATCCAGAGATGTCCATCTTCCTCCTTTTGAGTCCTACTATCCTTCAAAACCTGATCAGTTCCTCATCCTCCACAAAGCCCTCCCTGACTTTCCCAGGCTGTACCCAATTCCTGTAGCTACTTTTTCTACATGTAACTACTCAACTAGATATAAATTCCTAAACAGGAGGTACCTAGGTCTTGGAGTCACCCAGAAGGCTATTCACCAGGTGGGTGACCAGAAGGGACTGAGTCGCCATCTGTGACTTTGACCTCTTCACGGGGACATCATTGTTTTCACAGAGGATAGTGCGGATCTGGACAGCATTGAAGCGGTGGCTAATGAGGTACTAAAGATGGAGATGCCCAGCACCCCGCAGCAGTTACAGAACTTGACAGAAGATATTCGGGAGCGAGTTGAAAGCCTTTCTCAAGTCGAGGTCATTCTACAGCAAAGCGCTGCTGACATTGCCAGAGCGGAGATGTTGCTGGAAGAAGCTAAGAGAGCCAGGTATCTGAAGACGTTCTGGCATTTGGGGGGCTTATGTGTCTAGCAGGGAGTAAAAAGTCTTTAAGCAGGGACATTTTGGAAGAGTGACCTGTACGCGTCCTTCTGGGTCGTTTCAAGAGGGCTGTACTTTAAAAGAAAGTTTTTTTTTAATGTTCTGAGAGGAAGTTACTTTTTCATGTTCACTCAGCAAAAGTGCAAATGATGTTAAAGTCACCGCAGACATGGTGAAGGAAGCGCTGGAGGAAGCAGAAAAGGCCCAGATTGCAGCAGAGAAAGCCATTAAGCAGGCAGATGAAGACATCCAGGGAACCCAGAACCTGCTCACTTCGGTAAGACAGTGTAGCCCTCACTGTGGGGGCAGAAAACGCTCACAGAAACTACCCAGAGAGGAAGCACATCTGACAGGTGAAAGCTGAACATGAAAGACAGCTCTAAGCTCAGTAAAGCTGAACGACTCCCTTAGCACGGGTGCTAAAAATGTTGCTTGAGGGGGAAAAAGGACCCTGAAGACAGTGGATCGTTAAGTCCCCTTTACTTTCATAGTCCATGTGTTTATCTCCTGTTCCTTCAAGGAATCACATAGATGCTACTCAGTAGTAGGAAGGATGGTATTAATTTCAAAACGTAGTTATAGGAAACTCCTGCTGTTATAAGGCAGCCCAAAAGCAACCTACATCGTGAACAACAGTATCTCAAAATTTATGAGGTGAGCATTCACAAAATTTTATTGTACGTTTTGAAAACCTCTGAAGAGCAATGAAGGTCAAAATGCTTCCAGTCCCCAATTCTAGAGGAACCTACTAGGGATCTTAAAGCTGAACAATGTTTTGTTCAGAATGCATGGAAAACTTATTGTTTTTTTTTTAAAGTAAACTCTATGCCTAGTGTGTGGCTTGAATTCACAACTCTGAGATCAAGGGTCACCTGCTCTACTGACTGAGCCAGCCAGGCACCCCAAAAACTTACCATAAGCAGAATACTCAACTCAGGGACTACTAGATATTAAAAGCATACACAAAGAATTTTTCACGTGGATTTAGTACTTTATTCTAAAAGTCGTATCACTTAAAAGTAATGCAAATATAATTTTTGTTTTATAAGAATGGATGGGAAATAAATGGACTCCTATGATCCCTACCCATCTTCTCATAATATATTCTGAAATTAGATGCCATTAGTCTGCACTGTCCCCCTTCCCAGGCCAAGAGCCCCTAATGTTTAAATTCTGAGAGGTGGTCTTTCAGCCTGCTTTTCCTTCCACTGGTTGATACAAACCTGTCTTCCCCTATTCTACTATGCTCAAGAAAATGAGGAATAGTTCCTCCCCCACTCTTCTTTCTTAAATTTTGAGTATATACATAGGGGGCCCTTCTTGTTCAGGTGTGGAAAAATTACATTTTCCCACCAGACTATGATGTTCTAACCCTTTGATTATTCTGATTTTTCTATCTCTAGGGTTTTGCAAATTTCTCATGTGCCGTTAACATTTTAATGAACTTAATCTATTTAGGTAACTTTATAAAAATTACTAAGTTTTGGGGCACCTTGGTGGCACAATCAGATTAAGCCTCCGACTCTTGGTTTCGGCTCAGGTTGTGCTTTCAGTGTTGTGAGATCGACCTCCAAGTCATGCTCTGTGCTCAGCTCAGAGGTCTGTTTGAGATGCTCTCTCCCTCTTCCTTTGCCCTTCCCCCTGCTTTGCAGGCACATGCTCTTTAAAGTAAGTAAATCTTTTTCTAAAAATTACTAAGTTTTAAGAAGCAAAATAGAAAATATAGTGTTTAATGGAACTACAGGTGGGATATTTGGCTTGACAGTACAAGTGAACAATGACACTTTTTTTTTCAGGGACCCTGGGGGACAAGAAGCGTTTTAGGTTAAGAAGCAAAAAGAACGTCTAAATGATGCTTTTAATGAAAGCTTGTCAAACAGAATCATTTATAATTAAAACTATACAGCTTCTCATCTAAGAATCAGAACTACTAAGAGTATTTTTCTGTTAATTAATGGGTGAACTTTTAGGTTAACAATCATTTGGTTTGAAATACTAACAAATTTTGCCATGTCTGTGTTATGACATTAGTATTATTCAGA
The DNA here is from genome assembly GCF_009829155.1 of Mustela erminea. Lineage (NCBI taxonomy): Eukaryota > Metazoa > Chordata > Mammalia > Carnivora > Mustelidae > Mustela > Mustela erminea. The sequence goes on along the minus strand of NC_045624.1, from coordinate 89,886,131 downwards.
CTTAATTCTATGAATAGACCAATGCTTGAAGATAATTAAAAAAAAACAAAAACAAAAAAAAAACCCCAAGGTGCTCAGTGAAACTGGTGCTTCTGTCATGGGTCAGACTGCTTAACTTGGGCTAGCTTTTAAAAATCAATGTTCACTGATTATTCTTTGAAATGAGATCATAGGTGGATCCTCGCCAATTACCCAGAAATTTTTTCACTAAATTACTTTGAATATTTATGGGGCCCAGCCATCACCTCCCCAGGCGACACGCCATCTCACAGTCCTAGAGTGACTTCTCCAAGTTTTCAAGAACATCCCTGGTCTGCCTTTGGTAATTAGCTGAGAACACTCAACTTTCCGGGTGGTTTCTGAAGACCCATAACCTCACTAGAGTTTAACATTTCGAGCTGACAGGAAGGACAAAAGGGGACTTGGGAGTTATCATTTTCCCACCCACATGAATTTGGAAATTTCTGTGGAAATCCTTCCTCTCACATCTGCTTATTTATGACCATTGTTTAGCCAAAGCTTCCAGGTGTCCTTAAAGTGCTTTCTCAACACATCAAGCTGTCTGGGGGTGGTTCAGTAAGAAGTTTACATGAATTTCCAGCCAAGATCATCAGAATTACAAGAATAAAGTTGGGCACTTTATTTAAGCTTTCTTGAAATTCTGTTTTCCTTTTAGTCATTTTTTTCTTTGGGTCCAGGGCAAGAGAGTATAAGCAGCCTTTAATCTTCCTCTAAACTTGTATCCCTAGCACGCCCGACCACTTGTTAAATTAATGGCTGGCTGGGTGACGGACCTTATACTTGCAGATTGAGTCTGAAACCGCTGCTTCTGAGGAGACCTTGCTCAACGCCTCCCAGCGCATCAGTGAGCTAGAGAGGAACGTGGAAGAGCTGAAGCGGAAGGCGGCCCAGAACTCTGGGGAGGCAGAATACATTGAAAAAGTAGTGTACACTGTGAAACAAAGTGCAGATGATGTTAAAAAGGTGAGTAAAGCTTTGTAACTTCATAGCCGTGTTCATAAAGGAGCAATGAGTCTCCTTATTACCTTCCTTGGAATCAGTAAGGGACATGGACCCAACGGTTATTCATCAGAAATATCCCCAGTGACTTGTTTTGAAATAGCAGTCATTAGAGACCCAGATGGAAAAGAGTGGGAGTGGATATGAATGAAAGTGTCCAGGAAGTGTGACCTAAGCCCTCATATCCACACATGGATAAGGACACAGAAAAATGAAATTAACTTAGGAGCGGAAGTCTTAAAACAAGCACACAGAGCTTATACTTTGGTAATTCAAGTAGGAAGGCCTTTATGGCATACGGTATTTACTTGGCTGTTTGAGAAATCTTGAAAAACAGGGTAGGAAAAGCTTAAGGAGTCCGTCACAGAACCACTAGCAGGGAACTAAATCTCACTTCTTCCGCTCACATTCATGCTTCTCACTGGAAGGTACTATACGTTGCAGAGAAAATCTCATACAACCCAAATTTTTCATTAGAAGCCAAGTAATCATTAAAACACACATTCAGCGGGCAAATGTTTATCTCCAAAGAAACCTCTTTACACTTTTGAGGGGAATGTGCCAACTGTTAAAGGAATAGCAGGGAGTTATAAACTGCTATTTTGTCAAGCTTTTTCCTTGAGGTTAATGTAGCACTTAGACATTACAGAAAGGAGACCTCCTCCTACCTCCAGTTTGGGAAGAGAACAAAGCAGAAAGCAAAGTGCACTACCCTGTCCTTCTTTCCCATCACGTTTGTACTTTCTCGCGGTGCTGAGAGCATACATCTTCCCAAGTAGTCTTTTTACATAGCATTTTCCCCAAAACATAGCATTTAATTACACTAAGATGAACAAGACCCCCGACACTGAGCTAGGTCCCTTTATCAATGGCTATTTGAACAATGTTTCTCCAAAGCAGCACCTGCAGGTCAAACCCACACCAATGTCTCATCTCCCCTTCCTTCCCTCAGTCTCTGCACACCCCCCACTAGTCACAGTCCAGATGGTCCACCTGTCAGCTCTTCAGATGGGCCTTTTCTGATATCTAACACTGGATCACAGCAAACCTACTTAGAGAAAGCCTACTTCTTTACTGCCATGTAATTGTCTTCCGCCATTGCCAGAGAAAAGTGCTGATAGGAGAAAGAAGGCCTGGAGCCTTGCTCCAACTCTGAAGTGTCTTTCAGATCTTTCATTTTAAAAAAAAAAAAAAAAAACACAACTCCTATGTCAGTACTGTAATTCCACTGTTTCAGAATATTTAATTATTTACAGCAAATAGCTTAATGCCTGAGTACCCTTCCAAGCTTGCCACAAGGACACTCTAAATGTCAGAGATTACATGTATCTCTGTTCTCTAACTGGAACTGCAGGCTCTAGATGGCGAAGTGGATGAAAAGTATAAAAAGGTGGAAAAATTAATTGCCCAAAAAACCGAAGAATCCGCGGATGCCAGAAGGAAAGCTGAAATGCTACAAAATGAAGCAAAAACACTTCTGGCTCAAGCCAATAGCAAGCTCCAGCTCCTGAAAGGTGGGTCTCAGGCTCATGCTTTCATAAAGTATTTTAACATAAGACCTCCACAGTTTATTTAAAAGGTTGAAAATCTGTTCACTTTGTCTTGGAGCAGCAGGAGATAGAGATCATTCTAGTATAAATGGCTCAGACTACTTCTTTTTATCTCCCACAGATTTAGAAAGAAAATACGAGGACAATCAAAAATATTTAGAAGATAAAGCTCAAGAATTAGTAAGATTAGAAGGAGAGGTCCGTTCGCTCCTAAAGGATATAAGCCAGAAGGTTGCCGTTTATAGCACCTGCTTGTAACAGAGGAGGAAAGGCTCGAAGGTGGCCGAGGTAGCCAAAGGAGAAGAGCTCCATTTAAAAAACTGACTTCATGATCTTCAAACTACAACTCATTACCTATTTAATGTTTTTAATCACCACATTTTGTACGGAGTTAAAAATAAAATACAGTCCTTTTGTATAAATATATATTGGGGATAATTCTTAAATTCTACTGATTTAGTGTGTAAAATGGTTTTATAAACAAACTGCCTTCACGGGACCTTATTTCTATTTTTGTCTATAAACATGTTTGCTAAGTCAATATCCACCACACATCTGCCCCCAAATCACCTCCAGTGGGGTGGCCCAGGTTAGGGGCTGGGGAGTGGGGGCCGTAGGGGTAGATATAGCCTGAGGCCCTCCCGCCCCTTCACCATTTCAGTGGCTACTCAGTGGCTCCAATCTCCAAATCTCCTCTAAGGATTCCTTGCTCTGGGAAAGAGAACAAAAAGCAATTTTTAGAAAATCAGGAGGGTAAACTGTGGCTTTCGAGTGTGAGCAATCCTGGCCCTATTCTAGGTGGTGAGGGTGAAGGCGGAAATGAAATCCAGCCAGAGTTTAGGAACATTGCTCCTGCCAACTGAGCAGTGCCAATCAAAGTACAAAGTGATACTGTGACTTCCCAGTATTTATACTGGCTTTATTAGATTTCACAAACTAGAGATTCTCTGCTACAGTCCGTACGAGAGGCCAAAACAATCACAGAACAATCACGTATTCCATGGGATAAAGAAAACCGTTGTATTCCAACTGCCAAACCCCTGTCAACCTCAGAGTGGAGCTGGAGAACAGGCCAAGCCCTCAGTGGTCTTTTGCCAAATTTTGAGAGAGAGACCAGTTCTGGGTAGCACTGAACTACCACCCAAACGAACACAGCCACATGTGAAGCTCAGCCTGAACCAAACTTATGGAAACAGATATAATTTAAACAGTAAGGCAACCTCCCTCTCCTTCAAGGCAATTATTTGTCATTTTTATTTAGGTAGAAATCCTACTACCTAGCAAAGTGGTTTTACCTCATCATCTACTACAGCAACTAATTTTTTCCCTTAATTTTAAATATTTTATTTAAAATTGAAGTCTTTTCTACTACCCATTCCTCTCTAGCTAAACGACTGAAGATGTTACATCAGAATCACTCATTTTAATTAACTCAGGGAACTGGACAACTAATTCCCAACCCTCACAATCCAAGAAAATAGTGAGAACTTAGTAAATAATAAATGAATATTTAAAATCTGTTTTATACCCACAACTTCATTCCCGCCTAGATATATTTAACTATTTTGTGTTTCTATAACTAGAACTTCATATTAAATTCTATTTCTCACTATATTTCTTTCCCTAAAGTAGGTAACATGTTTGAAGTTTAAACTAGCACTTCACATAATACTGGGATTTCAGATTTTTAAACACACAGAGGTAATTTCCAATAATGGCAGAGTAGCATGTCTCAGGCCAGCCCTCCTGCTATGACTACTGCAGAATCTGAACAAAATACAGATGTTTTAAAGTAAAGGTCCTGGAGACCCACCAGAAGCAGGCCGGAGATAGAGGGGAGGTGACCGAGAACAGCACTGGGTCCCAGCAAGTATCACACTAGGCAGAAGCCAAGTTTTACTGATTAAGGAATCAGAAGACTGGGCCGGGGGCAATGAGAATAACTAAAATATGAGGCGGGGGGAGCCCCAGAAGAGAGACACATGTGGGGAGGACCCCCCCCAACTCTGCATATCATTTGCCCAGTGTCCGGTTGACCATGCATGGGACAGATATAATGCAGCCAAGGTAAAGCTGAAATGCCTGGGTAAATGTTTCAGCTGCTGCCCCCAGCAAAAATGGAGTTGGGGTTCAGCCAAGTTAACTGCCCACTGAGAGAGAAACTCCCTATTTTTCCAAGGTAAGTAAGAGAATCCAAAGTCTTTATAATGGATCACTCATGACCATCACAGTCCCAGACCACTGGACATAGAAGAAAAAGGGAAATGTGACCCACTGATGATGCAATTAAAACCTGAGGACAACCCAACACTTTCCTTCTAACTGAGCAATTGACAGTACTTTATCCCACATAGCCTTCTGCTGACACATTACACTCTCTAAACTTTCCCTTAGGCTGTGATCTGTAAGTTGCAATCAAGTGAGTATCTGGTTTGCACATTTCTAGTACTTTTAGTTTTTCCTTGTTAGAATATGCTATCCTAAATTTGAGAACTACTTAATCTGGTTCTTTAATTTAGTTAAAATATGCAAAAGCCTATTTTAACATTTAATACTTTGTTACTGAAGTGTTTCAAAAGCTGGCCATTTTAAACATTTATTGATAAATATGATTTTATAGCTCTCTTTAAAGAAAGTCATTTACCCAGCCACGGATACACTAGAAAGCCACAGGAGAAAACAGATTAAATTTTCCATATGCTGTGTCTCCAAAAGTGTATGCTCCACAGTTAGCTGGTATCACTACAACAGATGAAAGGGTAATGACCTTTTAAATGCCTTAGTGTCGTCCCCCAGTGTGGTAAAAAGATACATCCAGGCCTAGAAGAGGAATAAACAGACGTAAGGTAAGAATATACACTACAGGTAGTCATAAAGAATTAGGACCATCTTGACATCCACTCAAAACAACAGGTAAATGAATATTTAAGCTATTTATTTCTGTATTTTCATTCCCTGCTGTAATACAGTTATGTCTCCATTTAGTATCTGAATTTCACAGATATACCTCCTTAATTTGGCTAACTGGATAACTAGAAACTGCAGACCTCAATGGGTCCTTAAAAATTTAAACATAAATTCTACCTCCAAGCTGCAAGAATTTAGGGATTAAATAAAATAAATGAGATCATTTATTTACATCAGTATGGTTTATACATACTTTAATCTGATCCTAATGACTGTTTCCAATACGAAAACCAAGTTTAAAATAACTTGATCACCTTGCTTCAAACACAGCTGGCTCACATACCCTATGCCAGCTCCATCCATGTAAGTAAATCCAACTTTACAAGAGCAGAGATAAAAGCTATGTAACATACATTTAGTGAAGTCGAATCGTTCAGAAACAACATGAAAATATGGGTTGAAGAAAATTTTCCAGGATGCTACTATAAGTAGCTTTTTTCTGCAATTTCAATGCACTGAAACAAAATATTCAATTTATTTTAAAATAGATGAGATTATTCCATTCTCTCCGAACCTATTAAAACCTTCCAAAAGTTTCATAATTCAGTCCTAGAAATTCTTGGAGCTGTGATCATTTCCTATTCAGAAATGTGACCTCCACAAAAGCTCCCAGGAAATTTCAGAAAAATATAATCTTCTAATTTAAAAGTTGATTGGTTTGCCAAACGATGCAGCCAGGTTTGCTTCTCTAAAAGCTTCTGATAAGGTCTGTAAGGGAAGAAATTTAAAATTAGAAACCAAATACTTCTGGGTGAGAAGAAACCTGAGGTAACCACTAATTCTGCATGTTGTCCATAATTACCGGATGTGCATGGCAGACTCTGGCTATATCCTCACAGGATGCTCCGTACTCCAGCGCGAGAGCAGCTTCATTCACCATTTCACCAGCGCCCTTTATTAAGAGAACAGCCCAAGAAGTCATTTTCTTCTCATGGCAAAAACTACAAGCTAACAGGATTTGCTGCTAGAGCAGTTAACTAACTGCCTCTAGGCAGGAAAAGCTTAACCGGAAAGGCGGCACAGAAGAGAAGCGCTTGGACTCCAGAGCCAACTGGCCTAGATTTTAATCCTACGGCTGAGTCCCTTCGAGCACTCAGTGTGCGCTTCATTCATCTATTCACTTCAAAAATGGGGAGAGCAACTCCTGCCCCCACAACCGTGAACACTAAAGTTACTGCATGTATACATAAAAATGTGTTACAGACTAAGGACTCCAATGTTTTATTACCAATACTGTGGCAGATCCCGAGGGAAGTGCATACTTCAGGGCCTGTGGGAGGAAGAGCCTCTCTGAGGAGGTAACATCTGAGCTGAGACCTAACAGGAACAAGTCATACAAAGACGTGGAGGCACAGAATTCCAAGCAACAGGTTCCACAAGCACAAAGGCGCTGACGTGGGAACATAGGCCTGTTAGGAAACTGAGAGAAGGCCCATGAGGCAGGGAATTAGTGAGCGAAAGGGAAGAGTGGAAAGACAGGAAAGGCAGGAAGCCACACAGGACCAGATTTCGTGGGGCCTTGTATGTTAACAGCCCGAGGCAGAAAAAGGCCACTGGAGAGTTTTCAGCAGGCACAGGGCCTGGTGTAGGTTTCAAGAGGATAATGGCAGCTGCAGAATAGAAAGCAGATGATGTGATGAGCCAGCCCACGAGAGTGCTGCCGGTCGCCTTGTCAGAAACACACGAACTTCTGCTGGTAAATAACAACCTCAGGATGTAAAGAGCAGCTGGCTTTGAGTCTAAACAGCAACGCTTTCCAGAAATCATAACGGGGTTTGGGGCTTTCAGATACTCACCGGTCCTAGAATATGTGCTCCCAACACCCTGTCCGTTGATTTCTGTCCCAGAATCTTCACCATGCCATCTGTGTCCGCATTTGTCTTAGCTCTGCTGTTAGCAGCAAAGGGGAATTTCCCAACCTTGTACTCAATACCCTGCAAGAGAAAGAAAATGAGAACCTACATAAACGCTGAAAAAATGTATTCCTGTTAGTGCAATCATCCACCATATGTTCAGAAAATAAATTCCAAGAAGGCAACTCTTCAGAGTATATTAAGGGCAAGACCAAAACTGCTTGCTAATGAGATACATTCTGGCTACAAACACAAGCAAACACAAACATCAGTTCATCGGGGTGTATTTCAAAGGAAAATGTAAGAGCTCTGGAATTACCACTTTGAAGACAGGCAAGTGAATGATCTCCTCTATACTACCGACAAAGGAAAAAATATATAATGTTCTACATAATTTCAAAATGCATTAATAATAAAATGATTCTCAGCCACCAGCATCATTAACTCAATTCATACAATGGCATTCAAACTACCCCAGAATTACCTCTTCCTTCAGCTGCTCCTCGGATTTGCCGACCCAAGCAACTTCAGGGTGTGTGTAAATCACAGAGGGTACACAGTTGTAGTCAATGTGCACAGCGCCACCAGCCATTCCTTCAACACAGATGATGCCTTCATCCTCTGCTTTGTGAGCCAGCATTGGACCGGCAACCACGTCCCCAATAGCATAGATGCTACCACAGAGAAGAAAAGAAACACAGTCAACTTCTGCCGCCACAGCTACTCATCTTCATTATGCCATGGTAACATAAGTTTCTAGTTACTAAGTAACCAAAAAATAGACAAAATGGGTAACTGTAAGTTCCGGTTCTCATCTCCGGGTAATGAAAATATTTAATTCTTTCTGTTTCCACAGATGAGTTTACTCTTCTTCCCCAAAGCCAGTGCATTTAAGCATGACAAGTCTTATTTTCAAAACAGTATTTAAAATAAATTTTTAAGTTTTTTGAAAATGCACATAATTATCCAACTTACTTTGGAATTTTAGTTTGGAATCTGGTATTGACTGGAATTCTACCTCTAGGATCTAGTTCAATTCCAAGCTCTTCCAGTCCCAAGTTCTGAGTAAAGGGTCGTCGGCCAATGCAAACCAAGAGTACGTCACACGTGATAACTTCGGCTTTCCCACCAGAAGCACCTTCAATACTAGACAATGAACAGTGTGTGACTATTAACCACACATCAACAGAAACAACTGACTTAGAAATGTAAGAACAGATGTTTCTAAAGTGATGCTGGCACTTTAAACAAACAGGAGTCATGCAATGAAAACATACAAATCCTCTAGAGGTCTATCAGTCAAACCTCACAAAAACAAAAAACAAGAACATAGGTCTTACAACGAAAAGATCAAGCAATGTCCCCAACCCCTCACTTGCTGTGTGACCTCAGGCAAATAATTTCATTATGTTATAGGGATATTTGGTAAGAAGAGTGCCAGGCACACAGTAAACAATCTAATATTCTTATTGATTTCCCCCTATATATCTAAAAATACTGAGTTTTACTGAATGTTAAGAGTGTAAATATTTCCAAATGTATACCAGGAGGAAGCACATTACAGTGAGAACACTCAATTAAATTTTCTGGCATCAACTTCATCATGAATTTCAATGGACAGATTTAATAAGCAATACAGAGTTATATTAAGCAATAAAATGGCCCTAAGTGATAACAAACTCTGATTCTGAAAAAGAGTGTTTTCCTGAAGCAAAGAGATCAAGATATCGTATCAAAACCAAATGAAGCATACTTACGAAACATCAATTTTTCCATCTGACTTCTTGGTAGCACCAGTAACTTTTGTATTCAATTTAAATTTAAATCCTTGTTTTTGAAGGATGCGTTGAAAGTTCTTAGATATCTCCATATCAATTCCAACTCCACCAACATGACCTAAAAACTCAACTGCTGTCACATCTGCACCAAGTCTTTGCCAAACTGAACCCTGTAGATAATAATTTTTAAAAATCGCAAAAATAATAAAGGTTCCTAAAGCAAGTGTTTACTGAAACATTATAAATAATCCACTGTCAGATAGTCTCTTTTATTACTATGTCCCTATTAGAAGCTCTAAAGTTTAAAATGAACACAGTGGCAAATAAATGTCTCATGTATTTCATGTATTAATTTGTTCTTTCCTTCAAAATTTATTGAGCACCTACAATATGCCAGGCACACATCAGTAATCAAAATGCTGCCCCCAGGGAGCTTATATTCTGGGAAGGGAGGCAGATTAAGTAAAATTCACATAGAGGATAGTAAAGTGCTCAGAGAAAAATGAAACAGAAAGCAGAACCATGACTGCTGGAAGGAGTAAGGCTACCATTTTAAAGAGCATGGTCACTGGGGAAAGCTTTTCTGACGCGTGCACAAAGAGAGGGAATGAGCTACACAGGGATCTGGTCCAGGAAGAGGACAACAAGTGGGAAAGAAGATAATGAAGAAGGTCCTCTGACTCCTACTAATTACTGGTATTTGTAAAATATTAAACTGGCTTCATATATTATTTTCTCAACAGAACACTCCAACTGTAATTTAAACTGAATGCTGCTTTTTAATATTTTAACATTTTAACAATTAAAATGTCTGAATACCTCTTTATAAAACAGGCAAGATGAATATAATTTTACAGCATTAAATAGGATATGACAAAAAATGAACATATCCTTTTAAAGAATCTGTATTAAAATTGGTAATTTAAAGTAAGAAGTTTACCTTTCCAATTAGTTTTATGCATTCATTTAAAAAATTTCCTGCATTTTGGGAATGAGAGCTTAGTAAACTAAAGGCAATACAGCGACACTAAAAATCCAATCACAAGCATATATACAAAAATTAACTCAAAATGAATCATGGACCTTATTATAAAACTCAAGACTATGAAATTTATGGCCAAAAACATAGTAAAGAATCTTCGTGACCCTGACTTAGGGTCACATTACATCATAGGCATAATCCATGAAAGAAAAAAAAAAAGATGAGACTATATCAAAATTAAAAACTTCTCTTCTAAAGCTAATATTAAGAATAGAGACAGAGAAGCCACAGATGGAGAAAAAATATTTGCAAAAAATCTTTTTGATAAAGGATTTACATTCTTTGCATAAAGAGCTCTCAAATAACATATCCAATAAAAAGCCAGATGAAATAGTTAAAGAGGTTATGTCACAAAAGACAATGTAGAGATGGAAAATCAGCCCCTAAAAACATACTCCACATTACAAGCCACTAAAGAAACACAAATTGAAATGCCCAGAAGGTACTACTACACACCTATGAGAATGGTTCAAATCAAAAACGGCACCACTGCTACTCCTGGGAAGATGTGAACAACCGAATTCACCCTGCTGGAGGACGAAAGCGCAGCCACTCTGCAAACAGAGCTCCTCGAAAGGCCAAATGCAGAACTACCATGTGACCCAACAAATCCACTCCTAAGGTTTACACACAGGAAAATGAAAACAGATGTCCACATGGAAACCCGTACATAAACGTTCATAGCAGTATTATTCTTAACAGTTCCAAAGTGGAAAACGGCCAAATGTCTATCAATGGATGAATGGATAAACCCAATGTGCTCTAGCCATAGGGCAGGCTATCTGGCTCTACAGTTACGAAGTACATGTGAACCCCGAGAACGTGGCGCTAAGTGAAGAAGCTGGAGACATAAAGGCCACATACTGTGTGAATTCCGTTTACGTGAAAAGTCCAAAATAGGCAATTCCACAATCCCAGAAAGTAGATTACTGGTTTCCAGGGCCTGGGAGAAGGGAGGAAGGCAGAGTCACGGCCAGTGGACATGGGGTTTCTTTCTGAGGTAAAAAAAATGCTCTGGAATTAGGATCATGCTGACAACTGCACAACGCTGTGAACATACTTTAAAAAACAAACAAAATAAAAAACACTGAACTGTACACTTTAAATGGGTGAGGAGGGATATAGGAACTATATCTCAATGAAGGTGTTAAAAATACACTCCTCTGAACCTAAATGAGAAAGTAAGAAATAGTAAGAGTATATTAAGTCACTATTGTACACCTGAAACTAATCAATTAAACTTCAAAAAATAGTTTTAAAAATGTGTGGTATACATACATAGGAATATTATTCAGCCATTAAAAGAAAACAATCACGACATTTTCAACAACAAAATAATAAGAAAGTGGGAAATGGTAAAAAGCATCATCTTGAATTCAAAGTAGGGAATAATGAGCAGAGAGAGCTAGACAAATGTCTTACTCTTTAGGAAAATGGATGTCAAAATCCTAAGAAATAGGAAAACTCTAATAGTATCTACCAGATACTAGATGTCAGGCACTGTATTAGAGTTTATCAGCTGCTAGACACTGGGTTATGTGTTTTATTTGTATTTTACCTGATTAAATTCCAACAATAATACTGTATGGCAATTACTCTTATTAAAATGGGGATTTTTATGATGAATCAACTAGTTCAGAGAAGTTTATTAATTTAAGGACATAGTATAGTCATCAAGAGGCAGAGCCAAAGTTCAAGCACTAAATTAAACTGGAATGAAAAAAGGTAAACTATGAAAAAATAAAAAGACAGTCACACGAATAATCTTTATGAGACATTAAAAACAGAAGTATGACTACTAGTAAGTTATCTCTAATAAGTTTAAATTTTTAAAAACATTTGTAAAAATATTCAATTTGGTTGAGACACCTAAAACATTAAGATTTTTAAAATGATCGAACACTTATCTAAGGCACAAGTGCTGAAATGAAAGAGAGAGAATTATTGCTTTGGGATATTATTATACTTATCAAAAAAAATAAATTAAATCTATGTTATTCCTTTTTCTTGCTCAATTTTATCTAACTATGAGAACAATTTTCAAAGTGGAATGAATAGAGAGAATATTAAGATAAGAAAACTATTCATTTTTGATTAATTAACTCTCCAACCAAACAAATCTGATCATAATCTGGTGACAGAGACACTGTCAGTCAGTGAGCTCTGGGAACTTAATGAGCATAAGGGAGCTGTCAAATGGAGCCAAACAAGCAATATATTGCCTAAAATTTTCCGAAGTGAAAAGAAAAGGGGTGCCTGGGTAGCTCAGTGGGTTAAGCCTCTGCCTTCAGCCCAGGTCATGATCTCAGGGTCCTGGGATTGAGCCCCCACATGGGGCTCTCCACTCGGCAGGGAGCCTGCTTCCCCCCCAACCCTGCCCACCCCCCTCTCTGGGTACTTGTGCGCACTCTCTCTCTGTCAAATACATTTTAAAAATCTTAAAAAAAAAAAAAAGTGAAAAGAACAAGATTCATTGAAATGTGGAACAGAGGTCAATCCCTGCTAAATACTAGAAGAGATAGTTATACAGATGGTCTGATAATCATTAGATACTACCAAAAGTATTCCAAACAGGTCATTTAAACTATTTTCTGAAGGCTTTTCTGGACTGGACAATAATGTAGGATATTTTTATTATCAGCAAAGTCTTCAAAAAAAAAAAAGGAAAGAAAATTTCACATCCCTTAGATGTAATGGATTAGTGGATATTTAAATACATTTATAAACAGGTTAAAGGCTGTAGAGTCAGATGGCTTTCAATATTTCATATGATGTGAATGACACCAGAGACAGTTTCATTAATCAATTTAGATAAGATCAGATGATAGGCCACGTGCCTTAGTTAACATGCTTCCCAAATTTACGAATTACACATGGCAAGAAAAAGTAGTTAAGTGTAAGGATAACCAAATCAAGACAAAGGAAAAGACTAGAATAACGGGTATAAGTGAACAGCAGATTAAAGCAAGGATAAAGGCTCAAAATCCCTTATTTAGGTCTATTTATTTATTTAGATTTAAAAACTCAAAATTCCTCAAGCAAAAGATGTGAAGTTTTCAACTGACTATAAACTCAATACATGCTTTGAAAAGGAAAAGATAATCAAACTGATCCTAAAGGATTATATCAAACGAAGCAGACTCCATATCAACAAGTTCTCTCAATTATCCTGCTTATTTATTATTTATTTATGCTTATTAATTATCATGCTTATTAGTTCTGAACGCCATTTCCAAGTGATCCTGACAGATGAGACTAGATCAGAAGATGACAACAAAATAACAATCTGGTATCTACAAGACCTGGGTAAGCAATATTAAGGAAAGCCACAGAGATTCGAATATGAATCTCATATTCATCACAGAAAGACTTGCGCTTTCTCAGAAACAAAGGACTTAAAAAGGGCTAAAAAAGTACTATCTAAGCTGACTTCTGAAAAGTATTTATCATCGGACATTTACTCGGCAATAACAACAAAAGCTAACACGTGATTACTTATGTATCAGCACTGGGCTACGCATTGAAGATGCACAGTCGATGAAACAGCCATGACCTCTGACCTCAGGCAGTGGATGATTTAATTAAAGAGAAACAAGTCAACAAGTTAAGTTCAATAAAGTGAGATAAATACTGCAGCAAGTACAGATACAATGGGACACTCAGCAAAGAGTACCTAATGGCATGTAAGGCAGTTAATCAGCGGAGTAGTCAGGGAAGGCTCTGAGAGCAGAGACTGGTAGAGGGAAGCATTTTCCAAACAGAAGGCCTACAGGAAAGTCAAAGAGCGTAGCTTGTTCAGAAACTGGTATTTCGCTGTACCTGGTACATAGTTTGAGAGGGAGAGGGGCTAGAAATGAGGCTGGTGACTGAAGCCAGGGCCGCATCACTCTGGCCTTTCAACAACATTAAGATTTTGGAGCTATCCTAATGACGATCACTAGTTATTGAAGGATTTTCAGCATGGAAGAACACGATTACATTCGTGTTTTAAGAGAGGACTTCAGCCACTCCAGGGAGATTAGATTAGAAAAAGATGAAAGTCAGGGAGACTTAGGGTAAGACATGACACTGGCCTGAACTGGGATCAAGGTGATGCATGAAAAAAAGGAGGCCATATTCGTGAGATAGTATCTTGCGGCATCACGTGAGGATCCACTGACTCAACAGGAGGTGCGATGACATGACAGAAGTCACAGGTAATTCCCAAACTTCCTGCTTAAACCTGTAGATGAGGGTGGTACAACTCACTGAGATGAGAAATATTAAGAAAGCAACAGGTTTGGTTTTGTTTCTTTGTGGGTAAAAGAGGAGAGGAAGAGGGAAAGGTTAAGTTATTAATGTACTGAATACAGCGTCTAAGAGATCTGTAGGTAGAGATGCTGATAGGAGCTTAGATATAAAAGTCCAGAAGTGTCCAAGATGGCAGCATAGGAAGACCCTGAATTCACCTCCCAAAGACAGATGGAATCTACACGTCCACAAAGAGCAATTCCTCTGGAAGAATGAGGAATGACTCAACAGCTTCTGTACAACAAAGGATAGAGGGACCAAACAGAGAACAGGTGGAGAGCCTGAGACACAGTAACAATGGGAACCCGACCCCCAACATTACAACTACAGGAAGGAGGGACAGCACTGAGGGGCCCCGTGCAGATTTGCCCATCCTTGGGCACAGCAAAAAAGCACAATCCTTCTAAGAACCAAAAAGAAAAGTTCATTTACTAACCCTACAGCATGGGCAAAATGGAGGGGAAACTACTGGAAATCTCTCCAGAGCTGGAGAAGCTGACAAGTGCCATTGTTCACATTCCCCCTCCACCTTGATAGCACAGACAGGAGCAAGGTCCAGGCACTCAAAATGGCCTGCTGCCTCAGTGAGCCCTGGGCCCCTAGCCCACACCAGCTCCAGTCATCCCCCTCCAGGCCAAGGAACTCCCAGCTCCAGCCCGCTTCAATGAGGACAATTATAAATTAAAAAAAAAAAAAAAAAGTAGTTAAGGGCACTCAAAACATGTAAAATATAGTAACATATACATAAAACATGGAAGGTGGGGGAATAAAAATGCAGTCCTTTTAGAAAATGCTCAAACTTAAGTGACCATCAACTTAATACAGATTGCTGTATACTTAAGATGTGAACCACATGATAACCACAAACCAAAAACCTACACCAGATACACAAAAAAAGAGAAAAAGCCAAGCATAACATTAAAGTCATCAATCACAAGGAAAAAGAACAAGAAAAAAAGGGAAACAATGAACAAAATGGCAATAAATACACACTTACTGATAATTAAATATAAAGAGTCTAAATACTACGACAAGATCTAGGCTGATGGGATGGATAAAAAAACAAGACCCATCTATATGCTGCCTATAAGAGACTCGTTTCAGACCTACAAAAACATAAAGACGAAAGGGAAGGGATGGAAAAAGATATTCCAAGCAAATGGAAGCCAAAAAAAAAAAAATAAGGAAGAAAAGAAGCCAGAGTATCAATACTTATATTAGATGGAATCACCTTGAAAATAAAGACTATGACAACAGACAGTGGCACTGCATAACGATAAAGAATTAATCCAACAAGAGGACGTAACAATTGTAAATCTCTGTGTACCCAATATTAGAGCATCTAAATATATAAAACAAGTATTAACAGACATAAGGGGAGAAAGTGACAGTATCATTAACAGTAGGGGATAGCCAGCTTCCATCAATGGAGAAAATCAAACAGAAAATCAGTAAGGAAATTGTGTCATTGAACAAGACATTAGCCTAGGTGAACCTAACAGGTATATGTAGAACATCAGATCCAAAAAAAAAAAAAAAAAAAAACCATTCTTTTCAAGTGCACCTGAACATTCTCCAAGACAAATCACATGTTAGGGGCTGTCTGGGTGGCTCAGTGGGTTAAGCCTCTGCCTTCAGCTCAGGTCATGATCTAGGTTCCTGGGATCGAGTCCCGCATCGGGCTCTCTGCTAGGCAGGGAGCCTGCTCCTTCCTCTCTCTCTCGACTTGTGATCTCTCTCTGTCAAATAAATAAAATCTTAAAAAGGTCTCACTAAATTTAACCTTAAAAAGCATTTAGGAACACTTGGGTGGCGTAGCTGGTTAAGCATCTGCTTTTGGCTTAGGTCATGATCACAGGGTCCTGGGATCAAGCCCTGCATCAGACTCTGTATGCAGAGGGGAGTGTGCTTCTGTCTCCCTCTCCCCCATCCCCTGCTCATTCTGTCTCTCAAATAAATAAAATCTTAAAAACAACAACAACAACAAACAACCCAACACCAAACCACCTATGGGTCAACAAAGAAAGCAAAAAGAAAATTAAAAAAATACATGGAGACAAATGAAAAATAAAACATCATGGTTCAAAATCTTTGGCACATAGAGAAAGCAGTTCTAAGATAGAAATTGATAGCAATACAACCAAGAAACAAGAAAAATCTTAATTCAACCTTACAAAAGAAACCAGGGGGAAAAAAGGGCAAAGCCCAAGGTTAGTAAAAGGAGGACAGAAAAATCAGAGCAGAAATAAATGGAAGAAACTAAAAAATAATAAAAATCAATGAAACTGAGAGCTCTTTCTTTGAAAAGTGAAACTGATAAAACTTTAGCCAGACTCATCAAGAAAAAAAGAGACAGTTCAAATAAATAAAATGAGAAATTAAAGAGAAGTAAAAACCAACAGCACAGAATTACAAAGGATTAGTAAGCGACTACAACAAAAAATTATATGCCAACAAACTGGACAACACAGAAGAAATCATTAAATTCCTAAAAATGTACAATCCTCCAAAACTAAACCAGAAAGAAACAGACACCTGAACAGACCAAGTACTGGTAACAAAATTGAATCTGTCATCAGATTCAACTTCAAAGCTATGCATTATACTCTCAAGCTGAGGTATGAAATAAAAGTGTTCTTCCTCCCCAAAACAAAAACAAGACAAAACAAAACCCTCCCAACAAACAAAAGTCCAGGACCTGATGGAGTTAGGTCAATCTACTAAACACTTTAAAAAAGAATTAAAACCTATCTTCCTTAAACTACTCTAAAAAAACAGAATAGAAGGAAAGCTTCCAAATACATTCTACAAGACCGCATTATTCCGATAACCAAAACCAGACAAAGACACTTAAAAAAAAGTAAACTGCAGGACAACATCCCTATGAACACAGGAGCAAAAATCCTAAACAAATGTGCTTGGCAACCAAATTCAACAATGCAGGAGAATGATGATTCACCACGATGAAATCAAATTTATTCTGAGGATGGCTCGATATCCTCAAATCAATCAATGGGATACACCACATCAACAAAATGAAGGATAAAAATCATATGATTATCTCAAGAGATGCAGAAAAAAACATCTGACAAAATTCAACATCTGTTCATGGCAAAAACTCAACAAAGTAAGTTTAGGGGTAACATACCTCAATATAATGATAAACCCACAGATAACATCATACTCAAGGGTAAAAAACTGAATGCTTTTCTGCTAAGATTGGAATAAGACAATCTCACCATCTTCATTCAACACAGCATTGGAAATCCTAGCCACAGAAATCAGACAAGAAATAAAAGGCATTCAAATTGGTAAGAAAGAAGTAAAACTTTATTTGCAGATGACAGGACACTATACAAAGAAAACCCCAGACTCCACCAAAAAGCTATCAGAAGTAATTGGATTCAGTGAAGTTGCAGCATACAAAAATCAATATATACAAATTTGTTGCATTTCTACACACTAATAACAAACTGACAGAAGAGAAATTCAGAAAACAATTCCATTTACAATCGCACCAAAAAGAATAAAATACCTAGGAACAAACTTAACCAAGGCGGTAAAAGAACTATATTTTCAAAATTTTAAAACACTGATGAAAGATATACCATGCTCATGGACTAACGAATCAGCATTTTTAAAATGTCCAAAACTCCTGAAAGCAATCCACAGACTGAATGCAATCCCTATTAAACACCAAAAGTAATTTTCACAGAATTAAAACAAGTAATCCTAAAATTTGTATGGAACCATAAAAGACCCATAATAGCCAAAACTACCTTGAGAAATGAAACAAATCC
Source organism: Mustela erminea (assembly GCF_009829155.1). Taxonomy (NCBI): domain Eukaryota; kingdom Metazoa; phylum Chordata; class Mammalia; order Carnivora; family Mustelidae; genus Mustela; species Mustela erminea. Next base: position 89,867,831 of record NC_045624.1, on the reverse strand, counting down.
TGAGGTAACACAATCTTCAAGATATACTACAGATTTCAAGATACACTACAAAACTGTAATAACCAAAAAAGTTTATTAATGGCACAAAAGAGACACACAAATCAATGTGACAAACTAGAGAGCCCAGAAATAAACCTACATTTATATGGTCAATTAATCTGATAAAGAAAGCAAGAATATGCAGCAGGGAAAAGACAGGCTCTTCAATAAATGGTGTTGGGAAAACTGGACAGTCACACGCCAAAGAATGAAACAGGACCACTTTCTTATGCCGCACACAAAAATTAATTCAAAATAGACTCAAGAACTAATTTAAGACCCCAAACCATAAAATTCCTAGTAGAAAACGTAGCTAGTAATCTCTCTGACATAAGTCTTAGCAACATTTTTCTAGATCCACCTCCTCAGACAAGGAAAACAAAAACAAAAACAATTGGGACTACACCGAGATAAAAAGCTTTTGCACAGCAAAGAAAACCATGAACAAAACAAAAAGACAACTTATTGAACTGAAGAAAAAATTTACAAATGACATATCCTATAAGGAGTTAATATCCAAAATAAAAGAACTTACACAACTCGACATCAAAAATACAAATAATCCAATTAAGAACTGGGCAGAGGACCTGAATAGACACTTTTCCAAAGACATATAGATGGCCAACAGACACATGAAAAGATGCTCAAATTACCAGCCATCAGGAAAATGTTAAATCAAAACCACAGTGAGTTGTCACCTTACACCTGTCAGAAGGGGTACTGAAAAGTGAGAATTAGTACATGTTAGCAAAGATGTGGAGAAAAAGGAACCCTCATGCACTGTTGATGGGAATGTAAATTGGTGCAGCCACTGTGGAAGACAGCATGGAGGTTCCTCAAAAAATCAAAAATAGAAATACCATATGAACCAGTAATCTGTTACTGAGTATTTACCTAAAGAAAATGAAAACACTAATTTGAAAAGATAAATGCACCTCTATGTTTAATGCAGCATATTTACAATAGCCTAGATATGGAAGCAAACCCAAGTGCCATGATAGATAAATGGATAAAGATGTACATATATATATAATGGAATACTCTTCAGTCATAAAAAAGAATGAATTTTTCCAACCTGTAACAACAAGGGTTTTATGCTAAGTGAAATAAGTCAGACAGACATAGACAAATACCACATGATTTCACTTTTATGTGGAATCCAAAAAAAACAGAACAAATAACTGAACAAAAAAAGCAGAAACAGAGGTGTAAATATACAGAATAAACTGGTGGTTGCCAGAAGGGAGGCAAAGTGGGCTAAAGGGAGTATGATAGAGGCTTCCAGTTACAAAATGAGTAAGTCACAGGGATAAATGGTCCAGCATAAGAAATAATACAGTCAGTGGTACTGTAACAGAGTTATATAGTGACAGATGGCAGCCACATTTGTGGTGAGCACAGCATAATATATACAGCTGTAGAATCGCAATGCTGTAATTTTAAAAAAGGAAAGGGTAGACAGCTGAATTTAATCAGGACCACAGTTTTGCCAAGCAGGTATGATGATGGAACAAAAAGAGGTAAGGGACTCAAGAAGAGCAGCTACAGTGAAAGACTACGGAATCCGAGCAGATCGGGAAAGTAGTCAAAACAGGAATTAAAGAGAGCAAAAAGAGAGCACCCGATAAAGTTAAACTGCCTCTATGTTGAGAATGACTGAGTACGAAAGGAGAGGAGGTTATGGGTTAAGTTAAAATGTCTGAATCTGTGATTTTAGAAGTAGAGCAGTTCTTTGTGACATCAAGGTACAACAGCCATGGCTAAGAACACCTTAAAAGTGAGAGAAGGGGGCACTGGGGTGGCTCAGTCGATTGAGCATCCGACTCTTCATTTCAGCTCAGGTCATGATCTCGGGTCCTGAGAGCAAGCCCTGCATCACGCCCCAGTGCAGAGTCTGCTTGACCCTCTCCATGCCCCAAATGCTCTCTCTCACACACACGTGTGCTAATAAATAAATAAAATATTTTTTGGGAAAAAAAAAGGAGAGATCACCTGGTAATACAGGAAAGTCAATAGGAAGGGAGAACAAGGCAGGCAGAAAGCATGAAACGGCAAGGCAGTCTGAGAGTTGCAAGCAGTCTGAATGAATGTAAGAGCGGCTGAGAGGAGGATGGAGAGGGAGGGAAGAGCCACTTAAGTCATATCTGAAACGCAATTTGCTCAGAATGAGAACATCTTCTGAAGGACTAAATCAATGCAGTTCTAAGAACACAAAGGGTAGCAGATACATGGAAGCAGATTTCAAAATAAAAGAGAATGTCCTAATGTCCAAAAATTACATATATAAGTCATCTTGAAAACTCTTTATGACTCAAGTGTTCAAGCAAAATTCCATGTTGCTCTGCTTGCAACACTGTACAGAGGACCAAGAAGTCCCTTCCAACTCCATGAAGGCAGTAAGAGAAGAAAAAACATTACTTACCAGTTCTACACCTATTACTCCTGCACCAATGACAACCATCTTCTCTGGAACTTTTTTTAAAGATAAAGCACCTGTAGATGACACTATTGTATCTTCGTCAATCTATAATAAAATATATACAATCAAGATTATCTGGAAAAACCTACTGAGTTATAAACTGACTCCACCAAAAATGCTAAGACATTTATTTGTTTTGAGGTATCTATGACTTCTATCCATACACTCAATTTTATCAAATCCCATTAAACTGCTCACTTAAAATTTCATCATTTGGTATTTCAAAACAAAACGGTCAGTTTTAACTTTGTAATGAATTCAAATCCATCTAATTGAAGTGTTTTCTGGTAAAAATCACTGCAGAATAAAGACAATCAACTTCCCAAAGCTGAACGACTGTCAATGTATAGTACTTCAGTTAGAAATTTCTCCAAGTTCATAAATAGCATGAATAGTTTATAAATGTCTTTCTGAAGGGAGGTTGTACCACATACCGTGATTCCAGGAAAAGGTGTAACCTCCGAACCTGTAGCAATAAGAATGTTCTTTGTATCAATAACTTGAGTGCTGCCATCAGCTTTCGTAGCGGTGACCTGATTTTTGCCAGTTATCTTTCCATATCCATTTACGTGGACAACCTTTATAAAATGTTTATAGATTTACAAAGTTTAAATGATTTTCATGATTAAAAAAACGTGACTAATAGGAAAAAAAGTACTCTATTAAGTAACACATCCAATACAAAATGCTTCCTCACTTAGTAAGGCTACACATGGAGCAGCAAAAATTTGTTCTATATACCAGAGAAATCTATTTCAGGTTAGTATACAATTTTAAATTAAATAAATACCCCCAGCAAAAAACCCTCCAAAAAACAAAAAAAAATCAGCAGCCAAGTTCTAACAGAACTGCTCTATCAGATTAATGCTTAATGTATATGTAAAATAAAGCAGACATCTGCATGTTAAACCACTGACCTTATTCTGTTTGAATAAGTGGGCAATTCCACCAGTTAAAGCTTTTACTGCTGTACTCTTCTGCTCCATCATCTTCTCCAAATTCAAGCGAACTTCAGACACTGTAGTTTGTTAAACAAATCTTTAGTCCTTAGCTAAATTCTTGAAGCAATACGGTATTTTTCACTAATCACAGAAAACTTCAGCCTAATGTTTACAGGACTGGATAAAAGGCAGTATTAAAACTTCTAAGTATAGTAACTAACGTAACAGTCGTAGCTTACAAAAAGACTAAGAGCAACATCTCTCAATAAATAGAACCTATCAAACACTGCAGAAAGTACACCTTTGGGAAAAATTCAGTCCAAAATAAACATTATATCCCACTGTGGCAAAATATTCTAACAACTTATGATGACAGGTCTAGATGAGAGTTCAATAGAAACAGCAAAGTAAAGTATCACCTGAAATTATACGTAAAAAGAAACAATAATATTATGAAACAAAAACTAAAAAACACTCAACTGAAAACTTTAAATATAAAAACTTAATATAACAGAGTTTAATAAACTGGATTTAATCACTCACTTAACTTAGAATTCTGAAGCAAGTGTGTAAGAAGATAAAGCTGCTTTACTCAACACAACTTCAGAAGAGGGATAGCTCAGCAATCAGCACATGCAACCAACACAAATCGCAGAGATGAGGAAACACAGACTCTGAGAGCCTGGACTGACCTGAGCCAAAGGGCTACAACAAGAAGCTCTGCCTACCTTGCGTGTCCTCTTGACTAACCCTGTCTCCTCTTTCTTCCTTCTTTCCAAAAAGTAGGCTTTGACTCTACCTTTCATCTACTTCGATCTATTTGCTTTAGTGTGTACGTATCCCCTTCATACCCACTGGATAGCCAACTACAGCCCATTTCTTTCAGAAACCTACTGCTACAAACAAATGAAGGAAAAATAATTACCTATCCCCATCTCCTGATGTTTAAGCACTCCCTAAAACCCCAACCTTTCTGGATGTATCTGTCAACAATTGGTAAGAAAGGATGAAATAAAAACAGCCCAAAAAGAATGGCAAGAGACAAGCCATACAAAATTAAAATGGAATGTCCTCCTTTTACACTGTGCTACACCCCCACCCCTCCTTTGTTCTTCCCACTACCAACAACTTGGGTAGACCAACCTACCTGCCTTCCTTCTCTGCCCGCCAACTCCCCACCCCGAGATCTCCAGGTTTCAGGGAAATTAAAACTGACTTCACACACACACACACACACCTGACTTCACACCAAAGTTTTCAAAGGAACAGAAGATGTCATAGTAAAAATCTGGACTTAAGCCCTCTTAAGTAAATCTCTCTACATTTTTAAAGGTCTTCTTTTACTCTTTCCTCAACAAAACATATGTTACACATTCATTAGATATACATAAAGCTGTAGCCAAAAGAGTCAAGTCAAATATGGCTGGTAAATTGCTGAATATGAAAGGTATACTTACTTTCAATTCCCCTAGATGCAAAATCTTTTCCATGGGCCATATGATAATAATGAGAGTTATTTAATAAAGCCTAAATAGATAAAATGATCAAATGTTGATAATAAGACTATATACAATCAAAAAGCACTTAAGAAATGACATTCTCTACATGGAATAATACAAGGACTACGACAACTCAGTTTCTGTTCTTACATTATTAACATAAGCCCAATAATAAAGACGTAAAAAAACATTAAACAAGCAGGAATGAAAAACAAAACATCTCCACTTCCTTTAAAATCAAAGGAATAAGTAAGTACACTCTTCAGGGCAGCAGGTGAAAAAGGCAGTCATGTCTACATATATAAAACCCCTAAGGGAAGAATTTACTACCTACTATCTGTTTCACTGGTAAAGGAAAGCTGAAGAGAAAAAATGAAGCACCACAGCCTGTTTGAATGGAAAGGCTGGGTATTTGAAGACAGAGAAGCAATTTCAGGAATGTATGGCAGACTGGTGACAGCACTGTTTAAGCTTTACCAAGGAAAACATGTTTTTTATGATCAACCAGGGTTGCTTAATTTCTAATAACTATTATCCTAATGTTCTAGTCCTAATACATCCTTCTAATCAGTGGCTAATGAAAAACACCTCTGCACTGTACGAAACACATGCTCACCTTAGAAGGAATACAACCAACATTCAAGCACGTTCCCCCAAGCGTCTCATTTTTCTCAACGCAGACTGTCTACAACCAAAGAAAACATTATTTGACTACTTACAACCTGCAGTGGCTCAGTTCATAAAATTCCCACGCATCTGTCTTAATTCTTCTACAGAACAAGTTACTGACGCTGTTTGTGAGGATAAAATAGACTCCTTTAAAATATATCATTTCAGAAATAATGCTAAATGCAGGCTCACCCAAAAATGAATTGTACTCAGAGACATTTTTGCCTAACATTATCAAACACATGCCCTTAGTCCTATTACCGTAGCTTCCAAAGCAGAATTAGAAGCCAAATGTACAAAGTATTGGGGGGAGGCGGGAAAAATGGACCTCACAATCTCATGAGAGCACTGCAACTGAGTAACATTCCTCATTCATCTCAGGCCTATATTTAATTTATAGAATAAACAAAAATTTACCATTACTCTTTATGTGCAAAGTATTCTGTAAATATGATCGACTCTTTTCCAATAAAAATGTATCAACACCTTGTTTAGTCTAAACCTTACCTTGAAGCCCAACTGGGCAGCTTTTATAGCAGCGACATATCCTCCGGGACCAGAACCTATCACTGTCACATCAGCATCAACTATAATAAAAGCAAATTGATATAAATAGTTAATTGCTTAATACTGACCAAAAACAGTGCATTAAAAAAAAAAAAAAAAAAAAAACCTGCTATTTTAAACCTCCAAGAAAGTACAAAATAACCAACATTTTCTTCACAGTACTATTTCACTCCTAGGCACCTGACGTTCTGTGACGTAACTGAAAATGGCACAGATTTTTAAACTTCATTTTCTATTTGTTCATTATGACATATGGAATACAACTCAGTTCTTTTTTTTAGAATTTATTTATTTGAGGGGCGCCTGGATGGCTCAGTGGCTTAAGACCTCTGCCTTCAGCTCGGATGGTGGTCCCAGGGTCTGGGATCGAGCCTTACGTCGGGCTCTCTGCTCAGCAGGGAGCCTGCTTTCTCTCTCTCTGCCTGCCTCTCTGCCTACTTGTGATCTCTTGTCTGTCAAATAAATAAATAAAATCTTAAAAAAAAAAAAAAAGAATTTATTTATTTGAAAGAGTGTGCACACATGCATGCGAGTGGAGGGAGGGGGAGAAGGAGAGACAATCTCCAGCAGACTCTCTGCTGAGAGCACAGCTGACACAGGGACTGATCCCACAACCATGACCTTAGCCGAAACCAAAAGTCGGGCCCTCAACAGACTAAGCCACCCCGGCACCCCACATCTGAGTTCTACATCCACCGAATCCACTGACCTTCCTAAATTCCACACTGTTCTACTTAAAAATAATAAGACAGGTTTTTAGTGACACTGAAAGACATTATCTGTGTGAGGGAAAGGGCTTTGTTTTGTGTGTGTGTGTGTGTGTGTGTTTAAAGATTTTATTTGTGATAGAGCACAAGCCGGGGGAGCAGGAGAGGGAGAAGCAGGCTTCCCCACTGAGCAAAGAGCCCAATGTGGGACTAGATCCCAGGACCCTAAAATCATGACCTGAGCTGAAGGCAGACACTTGACCAAGGAAAAGGGCCTTGGAATCTGACATAACTTGGCTTCGAATCTCAGCTCTGCCATTTATTAGTTGTGTGACCAAGGGACTTAATTTTCCTGTCATAAAGGAACAATAACATTGCCTTAAATGATTTATTTAATGTTAGGATTAAATAAGACAATTATTTGCATAATGCCTTAGTAGTGCTAACTTTAAGACTGAGTACACCCACTTCAGGTACTTCTGAGAAAGAGAAAAACCAGCTTCCCTGTACTGGATGGCAAACATGTTTTGAACTTCATTTGAACGCTAATAAATTTTGTATAGTTTAATAGTTCATTAAATGAACTATTCTGGACATTGGCCATATAAAAATACAAAAAAATTTTTTTAAAGATTTTATTTATTTATTTGACAGAGAGAGAGATCCCACATAGGCAGAGAGAAAGAGAGAGGGAAGCAGGCTCCCTACTGAGCAGAGAGCCTGATGTGGGGCTCGTTCCCAGGACCCTGAGATCATGACCCGAGCCAAAGGCAGAGGCTTAACACACTGAGCCCCTAGGCGCCCCATAAAAATACAAAATTAAAAAAAAAAAAACCAACTTGGTATCAGCAACCTTAGGAATGCAGTAATTGTAACACTTGGAAAAGTCTAATTATTCCCACTGTTCTCGAACCAACTTCAAGTAAAGCTACAATCACTTATAAGACTTGGGAGAGAGTCTCCCTTCCTTCTCCCCACCCTCCCAAACTATCCTTACAACCCCAAGCACTTAGCAGTATATAACACGTTTTCACATCTATTACCCTTTTTGATTCTCAGAACTTCCTAGGAGGAGAAAAGCCTTATAACTGACATTTTACAGATAAAAAACGCTAGGTTCAGAGAGGTCATTTAACTTGCCCAAGGTCACCTAGCAAGTGGGTCAGAGAGAAAATTAAGCTTTTTGTCTTGCAGTGATCATTCCGTTATTCAACAGGATTCTATTCTCAAATTTAAACTAACATAAGCGAAAACCCTGAGAGCACTAATCAAGTTTATAATTACTAGCTATCCGATCTGAGAATAGTTTAACCTGCTTTACCTTCGGCAGCCCTATGTACACAAAACAAAGACCACAAAAAAACCTCCTTCATAGGATCGTAATACAGAATAAAACAGCATATATACATAACTTAGCATAGTATGTGGAACATACATAATAAGTATTTGCTATATGGTAGCTATATTCTGAACTATGAAGATGCCAAATTTTAACTTCTGGTCACCCCCTCTCCAAAAAAACACCACTCCCCCAAGCATGGGAGTACTAGTATCATCAAAAAACCTTTGCTGGCCTGAAAAGAATCACAGAACCTCAGCGATGGAAGATAACTAAGAAGTTATCCAACTGACAAAATCTAAGAATCCTTCCTACTGAATAAATAAAAGGACTGATTCTTCTTGGTTATAACGGATGATAATTAGGATAACTCAGTACATGAAAAAAAATAGACAGTCCGTCCAATACATGAAAAAACTATTGCTTCCATTTTCACTGATTCATTTGTGGTCTTTGGCTATACTGCTTGGTTCCCTGGTTCATGTTCAGAATTAAGTACATAAGAAAACGTATATCTATTTTCAAATTTTGAACAAAATGATGGCCTAAACAGCATCCCTTAATTTGGGTTCTAATTTTTAATGCACAGTAATGAAACACAAGCTAGAAAAACAGGATTTTTTTGTTGAATTTTTAACATCTTTTCTGATTAAAATATGTAAATTTAAATTTACACTTAAATTTAAATACAGAAAAGCCCAAAAAAGTTGAGTTTCATTTCCCAATGTAATCTTAGGTTTTTTTTTTCTTAAGTTTACAAAATACAAGAAATTCAGAACTAGTCACCTCTCACTGAAGATACTGTATGCACCATTCCATCAGAATACCACTAATGTACTATGGAGCACACACAAAAAAAAAAAAAAGAAAAAAAGAAAAAAAGAAGGGGAAATGTAAAGTCTTATCTACAGATGGGTCAGTGGAGAATATAGGAGGGTGTGATTCTGTGACAAACATTCAAAAGCAAGCCAATATTTAGGGGATATCTTCAATATACTTGGAAATGTATCAAAAAAGGTGGACTGATAGGTAAATGAAAGAACAGATCTGTGATAATTTAAGTACAGTAAAATGTTAGTGGAAGAATCTGAGTGTTCACTGAAAAATTCTTAAAACTTGTCTAAAATGTCTGCAATTTTTCACAATAAAATGTTAGAAAAACCAACCAGTTGGCTCTCACTTGTACCAAAAGCTGCATGCAAGTAAAGTGTACAACACAATATTCTGACGCACCATACCCTTGTCAAAAAGCATTTGTTGGTTTGGTTTTCACATACAGTTTTAAAAATCAGGATATAGACCAATTGTTCAGTGAAACAGATCAAGGAGTATCTGATGAAAAGTTTTACAAAATTAGCATTAGCCTTTCAGAATGGAAAAGAAAAACTGAACAGGATATACAAATTGGTATCATGAGAGAAAGATGACTAAGTTAGAAATATGGCAGAAGATAGCTGGATAGCAATTCGTATTAGGAGGCAGTGAACTAACTGGAGAAAGCTATCAGGTCCATACTTTAAAAAATAATGGGGTACAGTCAGGAGTGACTAACTTCAACAGACATAGCAGTTAATGCCATGAAATGAACTGAAGGAGAAAAAGCAGGATAAAGTATTCTACTAATGTTACTTACAGTATCATTGTGAGGAAAATAAGCACACCATGTTATCAAGGCTACCACTGAAGTCAATGTGTCAAGTTACAAATCAATTACAGTCATCAACCAGTTGCAAGATATATACTGACAAGTCATTCTGAGACAGTAACTACCATATGGGTAATACCCTGTACCAGGCAGTGAGCTAAATGTTTCCTGTTGTCTTATTTAAGCCTCCTTTTGTCTCATGACACAATTATTATACCTCTATTTCACAGGGAGAAAATAAGGCTAAGAGTAACTAAATAACCCGCATTAGGCTGCCCAACTAGTAATGTCATCACCCCAAACCACTCAGCTTCTAAAATTCTAAATTCTAATACTCTGCTTTCTGATGATAACTCTACAACCTCCCCTAACACATTAAGAAGGAGAAATATACTTAAAGACAAAAAGGATATAAAGTTTTTTTTAAAAAAAAAGAAAAACTGGAGTTCAAATATGGGCTTCTACCTCTTCCTAAATCCTTGGGAAATAATTTAATCTCTCTGACTTTGATGTAACATAGGAATAAGTGACAGTAATACCTACATCCCACCGTTGTGAGGTCAGACATAATGTCTGTCAAGACCCTGGGAGGAGGGCAGGTGCACATGAAGACACTCAATACATGTTTCTTCCCTTCCCAGATCCACCTCCCAATCTCACAGCCTCCAATCTTACTCTCACCCTATACACTGCTACCCCATTGTTATCTTTCACTAAAATCTGACTCAGATACTACTCTCTCCTCCTTCATTGGTTTCCCTTTCTTTCTCAGTCAACAAACATTTATTGAACACTAGCAACTGTGCCAGGTGCTAAGGAAGGTTTCCCCCTCTCTTGGATAAAATCCAAGCTCCTAAATGCAGCATCCAAACCTCTTCCTTAGCCTCATCGCCCACCACACTCTGCTCATGCACCAATACCACTCAGTTTAAGCTTCAGCAACAATGAATTACTGTTAGCTTACACCTACAGAATTACACTGGTCTACCTATGTACATTCTGTTCCATCTACCTAGAAATAAATGCTGACAGCATGCATTTCACATTAGACACTACTCTAAGGTCCAGGGATATCTATAAAAAACACAGCCCTGATTCTTATAGTCTAATGAGAGAGGAAGAAAAACCATTACAATAAAAACGCTAATCTGTAACCAGAATGACTTTAAAAACAAACCACTATCATGCCTCTGCTTAAACCATTCCAATGGCTTCCAACTGCCCTTAAAAGAGAGTTAGAGTCTTTCATTATCTGCAGAGATCATCAACCCATCTTCAACAAACATTAGGCACACTGGCCCTTTCCAAGCTCCTCAAAGACACTAAGCTCCTTCTCACATTGAAATACTCCCACATGCTGTTCCTTCTACCTGAACACCTCTTCCCAGACCCACTCCCACATCAACCTGTTTCAGATATCAACATCATTTCCTTAGAAGAGAACTCCGTGACCATTCACAATCCACATACAGATTTCATAGCTCCCTATGCTTAGCCTGTGGAGTCATTATCACAATTGCTTACTGGATGTTTGTCTTCCCCAAATGGACTATAAACTCTATAAAAGCTGCATCCTGTCTGACTCATTCACTACCAGCCCAATAACCAGCACATAGTGCATATTACATATTCTCTATTTGTTGAACTAATGAATGAATGAATGTAGCAAATGTGAGTGTCTTAAGGACTAGGAGTTCATTCCGGTCATGAAATGGAAGGTCCTATCAATAATACACATTACTCTTCAAATTTTGAGGAACTTCATTCATACAGATATTCAAACATCTTCCAGATTTTTTTTAAGACTATATTTATTTATTCGAGAGAGAGAGCATGAGCAAGAGTGCACAAGAAAGAACACAGTGTGTGCGGGGTGCAGGGGAAGCAGGTTCCCCACTGAACAAGAAGCCTGGTTCTGGACTCAATCCTGGACCCTGGGATCATGACATCAGACGAAGGCAGATGCTTAACCAACTAAGCCACTCAGGTGCCCCTTCCAGAAGTTTTAACAGGACTGTATTATATATAATAAACTTGGAAATTCTCAAGCTGGTCTGATCAACCAGTACTTCCTGGAAGCGGACCAAACAGAACAGAGATTAAGATGGAGGTTCTAGAGTCGAGGAATCTTCCCAGTTATGTCACTTCCTAGCTGGGACCTCTCTTGACTCAGCACCTCCACATATAAAATGGGGAAAATAGCAGCACATTATCTTGTCAGATGGCAACAAGGATTAAAGACTGCCTGAGGCGGAGTAAGCGCTCAGGGAATCAGTTACTATTAGTGTAGCTGTTGCTGGGGATTTACTTCATACCAGACACCACAATGGGTGATTCTGATAAAGCAACAACTAAACCAGACATGGTTCCATTTCTCGTATTTATTCAATAAATATGTACTGAGTACCTACTGTACCACTCCAGGTGCTAAACAATCACAGTCCCCGCCCTAACAAAGTGTAAATCCTTGGGGGAAAGACAGCTGTTAAATAAACGCCAGTTTTGACTCTTGGTTTCAGTTAAGTGTCTGACTCTTGGTTTCGGCTCAGGTCATTATCTCAGGGTCATGAGCTTAAGCCCTGAATTCCGGCTCCACACCGGAGCTCAGAGTCTGCTTGTCCTTCTCCTGCCCCCTGCTTGCACACATGTGCTTGCGTGCTGGCTCGCTCGCTCTCAATTCTCCAAAATAAATAAAATCTTTTAAATAATAAATAAATGCCTCAGATAAATACAAACATGAACACACAATGCGTGTTACTCCATGCAACCAAAGACTTCACACACTGTATTAACGTGAGTACTAAGGGATTTAAAATTTATTCAATGTCAAGGAATCACTACACAATTTTGATTCACAAGTACTTGGTTACCCTCATTCCATGAAAATCTAAGATCCTGCTCAAAGACTACCAAATAGAAGGCACTGAATAAATCGCTGTTGATTAACTCCAAAAGTGAAGAATTAGCCACAATGTCTTTAATTACCTGCTCTGGAAACAAAAATCTAACATTTCTCCTGTTGCTTGAGTTAAGAAAAATTACTATTCCCATTTAACAAAGACAACTGATATATGCCAAGTATACCCCAATAAAACTATAAGGAAAAAAAAGGAACAAACAGAATAATGGTGGGGAGGCTGGATGGCTCCGTCACTTAGGCCTGGAGACTCTTGGTTTCAACTCAGGTCACGATCTCACAGTCATGGGATCCACCCCATGTTGGGCTCTACACTCAGTGCAGAGTCTGCTTCAGATTCTCACTCCCCCTTCCTCCCACTCGATCACTCACTCTCAAATAAATAAATAAAATATTTTTAAAAAATTCCTTTGTAAACAAATATGATATTGTTTAAAAATTATTTTTTTACTTTAAATTATTTTTTAAAAATATTTTTAAAAAACACCATTTTTTAAAAAAGGCATAATGGGTCCAACCGTTTCCCCCACCAACAAATTAGTACTTTTTAAAGGATTTCTTGCCCTTTCTAAAGCTAGGTAAATCATTCACTGTTGATCACTGGTGACAGGAATCCTCCCACTACTCTTTTTTCCAGAAATAAAATATCTCAGATCATGCTAGTCTGGCAGCAGTTAAGGTACAGGATAAAATTATTTCCAAGAATGCAGGGACACTAATGGTTATACTTCCCCCCAACTAATGGTTTCTACAAAAAAGTTTTAATGCAACTTTATTTATATGGGTGATTCAGGTAAATGTAAAAACAGATAACTTCAAATAACTAATATGCAGTGGTACTGGGAGGCCAAAATGCCTTACTACAAGCCCATTAACTTTCTGTTTTAAAAAACAAAATATATGTCCTTTATAAAAACTTCAAAAATACTAAAAAAAAAAGAAAGAAAAAAAGAAAAAGAAAATACCCATATTCCCCATATCCCATAGTTTCCTTTCAGGGTGTATCCTTCCGTCTTTAAAATAACGTTTTTGACAAGCCCATCAGAATTTTCAATTGGGATGTCAAAAAGTCATCTCACCATTCTAACAGTGTCAAACCACCGACACGCTTACTCTTACACAGTTGTCAGAATTTCAACTTTTTTTTAAATGTAAACATTAAAAATAACTCCCCTGCTCAAAATCCTTCAGTGGTTTTTCCTTTACACTGGGAGTAAAATCCAAACTCCTTCACCCTGCTTACCTCTCTGCTGTCACATCCTATGGGTCTCCGCTCCAGCCACACCAGCCTTCCTGCAATGACTTAAACCTCACAATCTAATTCTCACCTCAGATTCTTCTCACTGCTGTTTCCCTCTCCTAAAATAACCTCACTCCCTCTCTTCACTCAGATGTCATCTCCTTAGAAAAGCCCTGACATCCTATCTACAACAGTCATTTTTACTCCCAGTTACCTGCTTTTATTTTCAATCTCTAACCAAAATATTTACCTGTTACCTGAGTATTGTTTGTTTTTTCCAAAAAAGCAGGGCTTTGCCTAGTTCACTACCTAGACACACTAGGTGCTCAATAAACATTTAAGTGAATAAACACATGAACAAATGAATTCTATGACAGATTACTTATTAGTTGTTCTAACATTCACTTACTTTTACATTTAAACACAATGGAACTATGAATTAATCTGAGGAAAAACTGTTTTACTAAATACTTACTTGGTTGATCTGCATAAGTTCTCAGAGGCACTGCAGAAACTCCCTGTAAGCCATGAGATATCCGACTAAAATGGCCTCTCTGGAAAAAAAGAAAAAAAAAAAAAGCTGTATTATGTAGAATATGAATTCAAAACAGAACTCCCGAAGGTCAATGAAAATGTAAGGACTTGGGAGCAAATATGTCAAGCACTTATTATTTATGTATCTTCCATTGCTACACAGAGGTTACGTATCAATTTCTCTCTCTTTTTTTAAGAGTTTATTTATTTCTTTGTCAGAGAGAGAGAGAAAGAGAGCACAAACAGGGAGAGCAGCAGGCAGAGGGAAAAGCAGGCTCCCCGCCAAGCAAGGAGCCCAATGGGGAACTCAAGCCCAGGACCCAGGTATCATGACCTGAGTTGAAGGCAGCCGCTTAACCAACTGAGCCACCCAGGCGTCCCAATTTCTCCTCTTTCATCACAACATTACTTGAACTTTAAAACCCCAGTTCCCCATACTATCTTTTCATTATGAATATTCAATAAACCATCTCAGAGCAATACAGGCTAAAGCCCAACAAAAAAGTGTAATTCAGTGGTATTAGTGTTATTAAATTTTCAGAAAGCATGGCTAATTTTTGGTGCCAGGGATTTTAATGTCACAATTAAGACTCCTTTTTTTTTTTAAGATTTTTTATTTATTTATTTGACAGAGAGAGATCACAAGTAGGCAGAGAGGCAGAGAGAGAGAGAGAGAGGAGGAAGCAGGCTCCCTGCTGAGCAGAGAGCCCGATGCGGGACTCGTTCCCAGGACCATGAGATCATGACCTGAGCCGAAGGCAGCGGCTTAACCCACTGAGCCACCCAGGTGCCCACAATTAAGACTCTTAAAAATTCTAGGGGCACCTGGGTGGTGGTTAAGTGTCTGCTTTCGGCTCAGGGTCCTGGGACAGAGCCCCATACGGGGCTCCCTGCTCACTCGGGAGCCTACTTCTCCCTCTGCCTCTTCCCCCACCCCCGGCTTGTGTGCACTCGCTCACTCTCTCTCTCTCTCTTTCAAATAAATATCTTTATTTTAAAAGGGCTCTTAAAGTTCTAACTTAATACTCAATAATCTTTACATTACAATCCTCTACTTGTAATTATTGTTTCCTAACTCCAACTACCTGACCCCATCTATAAAAATGCTCCTGAACAGTTAATTGGGAATAGGAAATTAGACAAGATCACTTGGAAAAATGCACTATTACTGACATTCAAGAGCTACTACAATTCCACAAAGTGCATCATAATCTCCACAACAATCTCTATGAATGTCCACTCTTTTCTATGAACAGTGAAACACAAAGAAACAATGCCAATAGCTCTTATGGGAGGCAGTGATGAAACCCTCACTCATGTAGCAATGTTCTCTCCTCCCAGGCAACGCAAAGCACCTGAGATCAGAACAGCAAACCAAAAAGGAGCAACGTCAGTCCTAACTTCTAGTCCCAGAAGTAAGATTACACTAACTGATGCTGCCCAGAAGTAAGATTACACTAACTCTCAGGAGCCCGGATTACTCATGCTGGGAACCAAAGAGACCGACTACTATGCTACCGTTAAGGTGTCCACCAATGCAGTCCCCAGCCACGATCCCACATGCACACAATCCGGCTGTATTCGGTACGTGGACGAAGAGGGAAAGCTGTCCTAACGGTAAGCAGCTGCGACTAAAAATGCAAGCCTCTAGGAGAGAAGGCACTGAACACTAGCTGGAAGCTGCAAACAAGGAGGAGGCCTTTGAGGAATTCCCAGGGCCACCTGTCAGGGCTGACTGCCTCTGGGTGTTTCAAGGAATGGCCCCAAGGTTACCTGCCCAATGCCACGCAGGGGCTCGGATTAGGATTAGTCAAAGGTAGCGAGTATGAAGAGAGCAGACGGGTCAAGCGCGATTTCTACTTCCTCTGCCAAGGTAAAGCGGCCTGTGCACGACCCGCATGGCCCAGACGCGAGGCTTGCGGGCGGACTGCAGGCCGTCACACAACGGGCGGGGCGGCTTCACCGCACCGGTCCCCGCTCTGACCGCCGCCGGGCCAGAGCCTGCTCAGGGGCGGGGCCGCGAGTGGTCCCGGCCACTGCGCCCGCTTCTCTCGACCCCACCAATTAGGCCGCCTCCCGGACCCCGTCAGAGGGCCCTTCTGCGCCTCTGGCTTGGCACAACCCCACTCGCTCGGCCCTCACCTTGGCCAAGGAGCAGTACACACGACTCCAGCTCTGCATCTTGCCTCTCAACTTTCCTTTCCGCCAGTGGTTCCCCGTCCGCTAAGCTCCTCAGCCGCCTCGCCAAGGTCTCCCCGCCCTGCGCATGCACAGGCGCAGCTTACGTCATGGGTCGGGAGCAGCGCGATTGGTCCGCGCCCTCGGGGCCCGCGGGACTAGGCGTTCCTGTCAGGCGCGGAGTCGTGCGCTGTCGTAAGAAGCGTACTGCTTTCTGGCAGCGCGGCATTGCGGTACCATTTTGCCGGTGCTAGGGAAATGTGGGGAATTGAAATGCGATCTTATACTTGGAGGACGAGATGAATCAACAGGACTATCGTTTGCTTCATGCACGCCGCAGAAAGTGAGGATTGAGAGGTTCTAGGTTTTGCTAAACTGAGGAATTTCAGCATTTTCCAGGCATCGCCTCCGCAGCAACCACATGAAGGAGCATTACAGTTAATTGGATGAGGCCCTGAGAGGTTCCTACCGCCGAGGTCGCGCAGAGGAAAGATGATGCTTTATAACTAACCTCTCCCCCCAAAGTAAACGCTGTGGAAGGGATGGGGCTGCAGACGTTGCATCACCAACATCCTACTCTAAACTAACTGGCAAAACAGAAAACACTCTCTTTTCTCAGTTCGAGCAAATTAAAATTCGGTGGGGTCGTGGATGAGATTTTAGGTTTCCGTGAGGAACCAAGAAAACATTGTCAAGACTGAGTATTGAGGTGTAAGGTCTGATTCTTGTTTTGTGATAGCTATATAGAATAAAACCTAATTGTGCATTTCTTGACGTTTATTGCCCAGGCACTGTGCTGGGCTCTGTGGATTTAGACACTAGTTAGAAATGACACATTACCTAGCTATGCTCAGTCCTAGGGGAGAAGGTAGGAATGGTGATTATTTAGTTTTTGTTATAGACGCTGCTAATAGTCACCCAAATTCCATTCTCCCTGTCCTTCCTTTTGAACGTAGCTTTTTAGCCATTTTAAACATTTTCATGGCTTTAGCGCCTGCCTACATACACGGATAACTCCTAGATCCTTATCTCCAGTCTGTACTTTTCTCCAAATCTCTAATTCCATATTTTCTATTGTCTGCTGAACACGTCCAACTGGGTGATCCTGCCAGCACCTCAGTTTCAATTATCCAATATCTTATTTTAAAATGCTTGTTTTCCCACTTATATTTATGATTAATGATACCTCCAAAGAGCCAGTGATCTATAGTAAAAAGTGTGCAGCCATTCTCAACTCCTGCCTTTAGTCCATTATCTAATGGGTCACTGTTTTAGTTGACTACCCCTAGAGGGAGGCCCAGAGATAAGCATTTGAGTGCAGCGAGTTTGTTTGAGAGATGATCCAAGCAAGCATCCATAGGAGATGAAAAAGGGACGGTAACATTTAGATATGTTAATGAGTAGATCACCACTGTGAACAATTGTGCTCAGACTCACCGGAGACCTCTGGGGGATAGCATAGTACATACTTCAGAGTTGTCCTACTCAAAATACATCCATCAACTTCTATCAGTCATTAGCTGAGGACTTCTCCCAGGGATTTCAATTCCCTGGCACTTCTGGCTTGTCTGAGATAGGGGCTAAGTGAGCACCAGCAGCCAGAGAAGTCTCTCAGGCAGAGTCTCTGGTACTCGCAATAAGAAGGCCAAGCGTTTATTGCGCATGTCACATGGTACAGAATTTTGTGCAGGACACTGAAATGCCAGAGATGCCAGAACAATCCTTTTGAGGTTTTCAATAGTTACTGGAAACACAAGTCTTAAGACTGAGAAACTTTGGGCATGGATTTGAAAGTTTCCTGGCGTATGGACAGTGATTGACACTTTTAGGGATAGATGCATTCTCAAAGGATAACACTTTAAACAGATCTTCTAAGGAGAGTGAGAAAGAGCTGTCATAGAGATTGTACACTGAATACAGTGCTTGGCATGAAGCAAGTCCCAAGTACTACTTGTTAACGTACTTTTATTTGCCTTATATACTGCCACTCTCCTCCAAACTGCCTCAGACAAAGGCAGAACTGGTGATGACTATGCAGAGGGATTTAAGGGATCCTTTTCTGGCTCTTCCCTTAAAATATTTCTACACCACCCAACCACTACCCTAATTCCTGGCCTGAAGGCTTCCCATTAAGGGATGCATTCCTATTGTTCCTATTCCAAACATTCTCTATTAAAATAAGCAATCAGTTGCTGGCTACAATTCTCCCCTTAGGAAAAAGAGAGTAGGGGAATCAACATCTGTTGAGCAGATGTTCTAAAACCCTGCGCTAGAGGCTTTCCATCATTTCTCCACTTAATTCTCACCCCAGCCCTGTGAACTGGTTTATCAGTGGATCTTCTGAACGGTTGGCAAAAGAAATCAGATCCTCAAGTGAGTGGAGGGATTATTCTGGAACCCTTCCCTGCTGGTCAGTCCTGGGATGGGGGCGTGGAGGGATAGAGCAGAGTCAATGACAAGTGACCATCAGGTGAAGGGCACAGACAGAAAGAAAAGGGGAGCCCAAATTGGTGAGAAGTCAAAGACTTCCACCTGACATTCATAGTGTGAGTCGTAACCACTGCAATAAGAAGTAAGCACTCTAATAACCATCTGAATTGTCCACAGGCTTTCTTTATCCAATCACTTCTTCACTGACCCAATAATCACTGAGGGTCCCCTGTGGGCTGAGTGCCGTATTAAAACCTGGGGAAGCAGCCCAGAACAAAAACCAGACCCAGTCCTTGCCTGCTTGTAGTTTACATTCTAATGCGGATATAGCATATAAAACAGAGATGTCTATTTGTGAGAAGTGCTACGGTGATCTAAGAGGGGAGTTGAGCTAGTTGGACTTGGACACAGAAGTCACCCCTAATAAAGTGACTGATGCTTGAAATGAGACCCAAACAGTGAGAAGTGTTTCTGGCAGTAAGCCTTACCATCATGCTCATTTGACAGATGGGAAAGAATGTTGTGAGGGGAACTGGACTGACAATTAGGGAACCCAAGTTCTAGATGTAATTGCTCTTCACTTTCTGTGCAATTCAGTGTAAGTCATCTCTTGGGACCTTTGTTTCCCAAACTTTAAAATGGGGGCTACAAGATCTTTCTAGCTGTAAAGATGTTCCACTGAGCTGCTAAGAGTTGGCTTGTAGAGAACCATGTTTAACAGTCACAGTAGCTCTTGGTAGTGGAAGTTTCTTATTTGGGGGCTGTTGTTTATTGGAATCCCCTTTCTATGTTTGAGGGATCGCCATTGTGTGAGACCAGACTCCACTAGGAAGCCAAAATGGCCGCCCCTGTCTCTCCTGGGTGCCCCCAGCCAGAACAGGCACAGAACCTCAGCCAATCCAATGAGTCCAAAGGCATGGAGCAAAGACACTGGCAATTTGGGATTCATCCTGCTGGTGGCTGCAGTGACTCCAATGTCAGTGGAGCTGGTGACAATGACGGGGTCCTATTCAGACCCTTCCAGTGGAAAATCTCATCTGGAGCTGTCTAACTCCCTGCCTTCTTCTCAAAACTACATTGGGTCTGTGGCTCTCAGCCTACCAATAAATTCCTTTTGGCAAAAAATGAACCAGAGATTATTTCTGAAATTACTTGCAACCCAGAATCATGACTGGTACATGACCATGTTTTGAAAAACTGCCGTGTGCCAGATGCTTTAAATGAACTAGTTTAAAAAAAAAAAAATCTCATAACACTGCAAGACAGGTATTGTTAACCTTAGTTTTTAGGGAAGGTAACAGAAGCTCAGAGCATTTATATAATGAAGCTAAGGTCCTGCGGTCACTAAGTGACAAACTCCAGCGTGCTCTGGCTCACCCCACATTTACGTGACATCCATTCTTGCCGGAAACCATACTAACTGGTAGGGAACAGAGTTCCTTGGAGCATCTTTTTTCTTTCCCCACCTCTTTTGAAACTAACCAGCTCATATGGGCCCAGAGTTACTGCCCTACAGCCCCCTGTTTTGGAAATTTTGTGGTTTTATTGAGGAAATAACCGTTCTACCATTTCTTAATCTTCTCCTTTTTTCCCCTGAGCAATTTTATTTATTTAGATGATGTTTAAACATCAAAATCGTATCAAATTGCTAACCTAAGTAGTCGTGGGTGATTGAGTAGGAAATAATGAGTTAAACTGTGTAGTTAACAGTGGGTGTTACTACCCACTGTACTATAGAAAATAATTTAGAGTCAAAAGTGTCTAGCACCACCTGCCCAGTAGGGGCCAGTGTTCTCCCATTATGTCCCTTGCTCCCGCCTCACTTCTGCAAAAGCAGGAAACTCCACCAAGGAAATGTATATGGTGGGGTAGGAAGGTAGGGATGGACCGTTCATGCTTCAAAATGATCCTAAATATGAAGATATTAGGCCACTGGTGTGCAGAATCAATAAATCAACAAGGGCCAAGCGTTTACTGCACATGTCACAAGGTACAGAATTTTGTGCAGGACACTGAAAGGAAGGCAGACACGTTATCACAAATCTCCCTGGTATCAGAAAGCTCCTTCCTCATCTAGTTGAGGAGATCAGGCAATGTCTTTACTCAAAACATGACACTCTCTCAGCAAGGACCGTCCTGACACCCTAATGAATAACAGCTCTGCCTTTCAACTCCCCCGACCCCAACCCCAGGCTTCTCCTCCTCTCTACTCCCGCTTCATTTTGTTCCATGGCACTGACCATCTTCTAGCCTCCTGTGGAATTATTTTCTGTTTATTTTGTAAATCTTTCTGCTGCCACAAGGATCTAAGCTCCCCACGGGCTAAGATTCCTGTCGGTTTTGTTCGCTGGTAGAACCCCAAAGCCTAGTACAGCGACTTGCACGTAAGAGGCACTCCAAAAGCATTACTGAGTGCATGAAAGTAAGCAGAAAAAATAAGAGCTACAGGAATTTGGAGGTGGAAAGATCACAACAGGCTAGGACCTGAGGGAACTCTCCATGCAAGATCTAATTACTTCAGTTGGTCTTTGAAGGTGGTAGGATATTGACAGAGGAGAGAAAAACCAACTAGAATATGATTTCTCAGGCATGGAGACATCTGGGCAAATAGGAATAAGGGACCAAAAAAAAAAGCATAGTAATTTATGGTGTGGTAGAAGGAAAGGGCATAAGCTTTCGGGTCTTGAATCCTTCTATAATTAAATGTGCTTGTGCCCTCTTACAAATTTGCTTATCTCTCTAGATTGTTTCCTTATCTGTGAAATAAAATAATGTTTACATTGAAGACGGTTAAAAGGATTCTTTTTTTAAACTTCAATAGTGCACCTGGCACACAGTAGGTCCCCAGAACGGGAAATCATTATCATATTGCTATCACAGGCTGGGATACATATCAAGCAGGTTCGTTGAATTCATGTTCAAAATTCATTTGGAGTCACTTGACTTGAGTTTCTGTGGGTCCATTTTCCATGAGAGAGATTAAGGTGGTCATGAAGTGTGAATCTTAAAGGATGTCTAAGTGTGGCTATGTGACTAGCATTTTATAGTTTATGAGATTCTGTCACACAAATACTAGCCGTGGTCTACACAGTGTCCCCAAAGTTTGGTAGCATTAGTGTCATCTTTTCAGATCCAAAAAAAAAAAAAGGAGAAGAAGAAGAAACCCCTGCTTTAGAGTGATGAAATTAACTAATGGAAACCCAGAAATCTACAAAGTGATTAAGGCAGGGCTCATATCCAAGATTCCTCACTTCAAGTCCTTTATTCTTTTCATTAAGTGATTCTCTGCTTCTAACCATTGTTATGGATTTGAGCCACACAATTATATGGTTGATCTGTTCAACCAATTGAAAAATCCCTGATGCTTCTCCACTTTGTAGCTGCCTAGACATCATCATCCTCTCTCCCTCTCTTGCTCTCCCTCTCCCTGTGGCTCTCTCTGTCTCTTTCCCTGTTTCTCTCTCACTGAGACTAAGATAAGAGCAATTGGGGAACTGGAGTGTGTCTCTGAAGCCACTTTCTGCCAGCTTATGGATGATTTCCTCTTCACAGTTCTTGTTCTCATGGAATTTAAACCCCTTCAAGTGGAAATGGTACTCGAAGGGAGAGGAGCTGGAAATACCCTTTGCTTTATTCCATTCAATATATTTCACTGTGCGTTTCCAGTTAAGGAGTTCATCCTAGGCACTAAGAAATCAAAAGAAAAAGAATCCAAGTGACCATACACTTAGCATATGGGAATAAATACATGTTGAGGTGAGGTTTTGCTTTATCCAAGAATTAACAGAGCTAGAAAATTGTGGTGGTGTGATGGAAAACTTATTAAGTGGGGAGGAACTGGACCTTATTCTTGACATGACAGAATGTGAGGAGGAACAGAGGGGCGGTTTAATGAATGAACTTGACGTAACGGGATTAAATGAACAGCGTCTGTGAAAAATGTAAATAGGGTGGAAATATAGAAATCCCTGTGATTAAGCAGGATTCTTCACTATTCATTCTTTCTTCCTCTCTTAAAGAATTGCAAATTTTCCCTGTGCCTGTGGTGTTATGCTTTCTCATTATTTATCTGATAAAATAAGTCTTATTCGGTAAGCCAAAACATGCTCCCATTGAACATTTTTCTGGAAACATGTGCAGCGAATTCTTTCAAGTTCATCTTTTAAAAAGACAATAACTGTCTCCTAAAAATGCCAAAATTCTATCCCATGGTAATTGATAAATCAGGTAGTAGCCACAGGATGTCTGACCCTGTATACAATGCTGTGAGAAAAGGAAGGTCCTATTATTCTTTTTTATTTAATTCCCATGAACAATTTCAAACACATACAAATAGACTGAATTGTAGAGTGAATTCCACATATCCGTCACCAACTTCAACAATTATCCGCTCATCACCAATATTTTTCACATATATTACCACCTTTTCATTTCATTTCATTTATTTATTTGAGAGAGAGAGAGAGAGAGAGAATGTGTGTGTGTGTGTGTGTGTGTGTGTGTGTGAATGTGTGTGCATGAACAGGGGCAGGGGCAGAGGGAGAGAGAGAATCTCAAGCAGACTTCATGCTCAGCATGTAGCCAGACACGGGGCTTGATCTCATGATCCCAAGAACATGACCTGAGCCGAAATCAAGAGTCCAATGCTTAACCAACTGACTCCACCAAGGCGCTCCTCTCCTGTTTCATTTTAAAGCAAAACCCAGTAGTCACATCATTTCGTTCTGTAACTATTTCAACATGTATCTCTTAAAAGTAAGGACTTTTTCTATGGATAATAGGGGTTTTAAGAGGGGAGACATCTGTGTGCCGCAGTAGACAGGAAAAAAAAAATCAACCTGGTAAATGTAAGTCTGAGAATTCATAATACAAACTATGAAGACTCTCTGTGCTCTGGCATGAAAGGGAATTCCAAAGGAAAGTCATCTCCAGTTGAGAAGGTGCGTTGCCAGAAATGTCAAGAGCTCACAAACCTCCAAAACCTGTCCTGTTGTTGACGTGACTGCAATATGTATTATGACCAACAGGTGGCAGCAACATGCAATAGTATTAAAGCATCAAGTCTAATGCTCTGACAAGTAGCAACATTGCCTTCAATTTTCTTTTTTAACATCTTAATTTTATTTTTTTCACTGTTCCAAGACTCATTTGTTATGTACAACACCCAGTGCTCCATGCACTACGTGCCCTCCTGCCTTCAATTTCCAATTGCTAAAATATATTTCAGGACATTATTCAGTACTCCCACCACTATAAATGTGATCTGGGGAAGACAGAAGAAAGAAATGAGTTTATAGGACAGTGTTTCTCAAAGTTTGTTTCAGAGATATTCCCCTCCTACACACACACACACACACACACACACACACACACACACACACACTATCATCACTTGGAAGCCTTGCTAAAATGCTGATTTTAAGGATGTAGTGTAAGTGGACCACGTCTTCCTTATCCATTCGTCCGTTGAAGGGCATCTTGGTTCTTTCCACAGTTTGGCAACCGTGGCCATTGCTGCTATAAACATTGAGGTACAGATGGCCCTTCTTTTCACTACATCTATATCTTTGGGGTAAATACCCAGTGGTGCAGTTGCAGGGTCATAGGGAAGCTCTATTTTTAATTTCTTGAGGAATCTCCACACTGTTCTCCAAAGTGGCTGCACCAACTTGCATTCCCACCAACAGTGTAAGAGGGTTCCCCTTTCTCCACATCCTCTCCAACACATGTTGTTTCCTGTCTTGCTAATTTTGGCCATTCTAAGTGGTGTAATGTGGTATCTCAATGTGGTTTTAATTTGAATCTCCCTGAGGGCTAGTGATGATGAACATTTTTTCATGTGTCTGATAGCCATTTGTGTGTCTTCATTGGAGAAGTGTCTGTTCATATCTTCTGCCCATTTTTTGACATGATTATCTGTTTTGTGTGTGTTGAGTTTGAGAAGTTCTTTATAGATCCTGGATATCAACCTTTTGTCTGTACTGTCATTTGCATTTCTCCCATTCCATGGGTTGCCTCTTTGTTTTGTTGACTGTTTCCTTTGCTGTCCAGAAGCTTTTGATTTTGATGAAGTCCCAAAAGTTCATTTTCGCTTTTGTTTCCTTTGCCTTTGGAGACATATCTTGAAAGAAGTTGCTGTGGCTGATATCAAAGTGGTTACTGCCTATATTCTCCTCTAGGATTCTGATGGATTCCTGTCTCATGTTGAGGTCTTTTATCCATTTTGAGTTTATCTTTGTGTATGGTGTAAGAGAATGGTCGAGTTTCATTCTTCTACATATACACCATTTATTGAAGAGAGAGATTATGCTGAGTGAAATAAGTCAAGCAGAGAAAGTCAATTATCATACGGTTTCACTTATTTGTGGAGCATAATAAATAGCATGGAGGACAAGGGGAGATGGAGAGGAGGAGTTGAGGGAAATTGGAAGGGGAGGTGAACCATGAGAGACTATGGACTCTGAAAAACAATCTGAGGGTTTTGAAGGGGTGTGGGGGGGTGGGAGGTTGGGGAAACCAGGTGTGGGTATTGGAGAGGGCACGGATTGCATAGAGCACTGGGTGTGATGCAAAAACAATGAATACTGCAACGCTGAAAATAAATTAAAAAAAAAAAGATGTAGTGTAAGGAAAGTATGTAAAACACTTCATCAGTAATATTTTATATTGGCTAAATGATAATAGTTTGGATATATTAGGTTAAATAAAATAAATTAAGTTTCATTTTTTCTGTTTCTTTTGACTTTTACAAGTGTGGCCATTAACATTTAAGATTACATATGTGGCTTACATTTGTGTTTTATATTTTTGACCCCCACTTTATATCTTTTGGACATTTCTGCCCCAAAGGCTAGAAATGCAGCATGTGACTCAAGCCTGGCCAATTCCATGAGGATATGTCCCACTGTTTGGGACCACAGTGATTGGTTCAGAGACTTAGAACACAGTTAGAAGGTGAAACATACTCTTGTTCTTTCTAAATTTCCAAGCAGGTAGATACAGGGACTGGAGATATTGCAGGTACCTTCTCCCCGTTCGTGGCCCTAAGATGAAACCAACAGCAGGGACTTATAGCCAATAAAAGGAGAAAAATGACACCTTGGTTGGGGGGGGGGGTTCCTTTCTCTTTTTTATTCTTTTTTTTTTTTTTTTTCCCCCGGAGTCTTGGATGAAGCCATGCCTACACTTAGTTCAAGGGACTTCTAAGTTTTAGGAGCTAATACATTCCTCTTTTTGCTTATGCTAGTTTGTTTTGGAAGTTCTATCACTTGCAACAAAAATATTCCTAATTGTTGCACCTTTGTATCCGACACTGGTAATCTCTAACAGCAAATTTCAGCCAAAAAGAGGTAGAAATGATAATTCAAAAATTGAAAATGGAGTGGTGAGGAAATGTAGGCAAAAAATGTAAACATGATGTTTTGTGGTAAAAAAAAAAAAAAAAAAAAGAAGTCTACTCAAAAGATCACGGGAGAAGGAGAGTAGATTTTCTGCTCACTTGGGGTCTATTTTATTTGGTTTGGTCTGAGAGCTGGAATATGCTCACTTTTCTTTGCTTCCCTGGCTCTGGGGTCAACAAGAACAAGGAGACTTCCCACATCCCTCTCTCAGGAATGTCACCTTAAAATCTCAGCTTTCCTCATGCTGGAGGACTTCTTAAAGTAACCCAAGCAACAACTGGTGCATGCTTGAGGTGGAAAGAAAAAAGGGATTGAGGAAATCGCAAGAATACACAGAAAATCCCTTACCCTCGGGGGACAGCCATCGAGCTCTCCTTAGAATGCCCAGCTGACTCTCCACCCACAGGAGCACCAAAGGGGACGGCATGTGTGGCTGGCTGCCCAGCTAGTATCCAGCCAGGGATCAAGAGGTGGGTCGTTCCTTCTCACGGGACCTCCAGTCTCTGTGAGTGATTCTCTTGGAGACCCACAGCACATTGCTTGGGGGTGAGGTGGGGAAGACTCTTCCCAATAGGCAGAAGGATGAGCTCACTTACTCCTCCAGAAGTCGTTCTGGAGGACCTTCTCTTCTCCAGCCCTTTCCTTCTGGGTAGGTAGTGAAGGGGTGATAGTTGATGCTAACAGAGCTGTTTAGTTTGCCTCTGATCACACTTATAATGAAATTATGTGCATATATCGGTAAATGTGTATTTATGTATTAAAAGATATTTACTAAAATGCTAACAGTGATAATACCCCTATATCACCTTTTTTTGGGAGGGGAGATAGAGACAGTTCAATTGTGGAGGGTAAAGGGAGAGAGAATCTTAAGCAGTCTCTAGCCCAGTGCATGGAGCCCGACACATGGAGACCAACTCAGGGCTCGATCTCATAGCCCTGAGATCATGACCTGAGGTGAAATCAAGAGTCAGGCACTTAATTGACTGAGCCACCCAGGCGCCCCGTTAGGTCACTATTTTTTTTTTAAAAATCCACTAAAACAAAGATCTAGATGTAAAAATGTACAAAGCATTAGAAGAAATACAGGTGTAATATGTGAAAATGTTCTTATGCCTTATATGATTAAGAAACTAAAATAGTACAAGAATAGATTGAACACATAAACCTTTGAAATTTCTAAATGGAGTAAGTGCCATGAACACCATTGAAAGGCATATTAAAGCTAGGAAAAATATTTACAATGCCCATAACAACGTTTTAATATTCATAATATTCAAAGGGAAGTCAGAAAACAATTAAAAACAGGATATTCCAGTGGAAAAATTGGTGAATAACAACAGGAACAAAAAAAAGGTAATTCACAAAGGACAGAACACCGGTGGTAAGAAGATGCATAAACCTCCTAGCAAACTATAAACATTATGAAACATGCCACATATACACAGTGATTGGGACCTTTTGAGTACATTTTAAAATGAACTCAATCTTCAAAGCAAGCTGATTGTTTTGTGTTATTGTTTACTGTTATTTCTATTTATTATCGTTATCTTTATTGTTATTTTTCCCATTTTATACACAAGGAGACTGAGGTTCAGAGAGTTATCTCACTTACCCCAGGTCCCATGGGTAGTGAGTGATGAATCAGGGATTTGAATCCAGATAGTCTAGTCCAGATTTCATCCCTTAATGGTACAATATATTTAAGTACAGATCACCAGGCAACATCTGATAATACTGCTTACCTCTTCATGCTCATATCATTCCACTATTCCCCAGTTCCATGTCTTCCAGACACACTGGCTTTCTTTCTGACCCACAACATGCTAAGACCTTATTTACTGTTGGATCTTTGCACTGTTGGTCTTTCTGTCTGGAAGACTCTTTTCCCATCTGTACTTAGATTGCTTGCTTTAGCCATTGATTTGTTCTTACTTTCATTCATAGTGATATTTAAGCCTTCCACCAAGCATTGTTCTATGGAGCAAGAATACAACAGCAAACGAATCAGAAGAGAACCTGGTTCTTTCTCATCCTGTAGGTCTCAGTCCAAATGCTATCTTTTAAAGAAGGCTTCCTTGATCACCAGTCTAGAGAGGTGCTGTGGATGAGGCCAGGAGAACAGAGACATCCTGAAGGGATTACTGCCTTTTTAAGAAGGAACACCAAAGAGCTCGCTCTAGAGAGAAAGCAGTCATCGACAAGCCGGAAAGAGAGCTCTCACCAGGACCCAACCACACTGGAAACTTGATCTTGGACTTCTAGCCATTAGAACTATGAGAAAATAAATTTCTGTTGTTGAAGCCACCCAGTCTGTGGTATTCTGTTATGGCAGCCCAAGCTGATGAATACAGATTTTGGTACCAAGAGTAGGGTGCTATTTTAACAAATACCTAAATATATGGAAGCAGTTCTGGAACTGGGCAATGAGTAGAGGCTGGGAGAGTTTTGAGGTACGTGCTAGAACACGTGGATGTTAAGAACATTTCTGGAGAGGTCTCAGACAGAAATGAAGAACATGTTATTGGAACCTGCAGGAAAGGCAGTCTCTGTTATTAAATGTCAAAGAACTGGGCTGAAATGTGCTCTAGCGTTTTGTGGAGGGTGACATTGGTGAGTGATGGAATTGGATGGTTAGCTGAAGAGATTTCTAAGCAAAGCATTGAAGGAGCAGCTTGATTCCTCCTGACTGCTCACAGTGAGATGAAGGAGAAAGATGAATTGTTTAATTAACATTTGGTAAGTAGAGCCCCTGGCTGTCAGAAGGTGAGCTACGATTCAACCAAATACAGCAAGGGAAAGCAAATAGGGAAGTTTGTGTTCAAAGGTCCTGGAGGAGGTACACAGAACCCCTTGAGGGGTCACATGGCGAGGTCAAGACTGGGTACAGGTGGAAAGAACACAGCAGGACTTGAGACACATCCCTTTATTAGAGTCCTCAGGTGAAGTGCTTTGAAGTTCCTGGGCTAAGACCAGATTGGTCAATTCATACCAAAAATAGCTAGGCCTTGGTAAGCTTGGGGGGCAGGGTCTTATCTAAGGTGTGTATAAGGGTAAGGCTCTAGGATGAGAGGAGAGGGTTTACCACAAGGTCACTGGGGGAGTCCTATCAGGAACCTACATTTACTTGTGACTCTGCAGGCTGTTATCTAGGACATGTGC
Source organism: Mustela erminea (assembly GCF_009829155.1). Taxonomy (NCBI): domain Eukaryota; kingdom Metazoa; phylum Chordata; class Mammalia; order Carnivora; family Mustelidae; genus Mustela; species Mustela erminea. The sequence goes on along the minus strand of NC_045624.1, from coordinate 89,838,088 downwards.
TCAAGGAAGGGCCTCGCTGTCATTAAAAGCTCCTGCAGGTGGGTTGGCCACACAAAACTGATCCCAAAGAGCAACATTATGGAGTGGGTTAGCTAAATTCTGAACAATGTAATTTTTCAGAACAAAAGCTTCAAGATTTGGAAGATTCTCAGCCTACCCATGTTGTAAAAAATGACAAAGCTTGTTCTTTAAAAAAAAAAAATGCTAGGGATGTGGCTGAAGAACCATTTGATAAGAAGATTAGCATGAACATGACCATGAATCTAATTATCCATTGCAGCAGAAGCTAGGAATAGGGATGGAATTGTTTCAGCAGAAACTCTGCCAGGTGAGACTAAAGGACACAGAGAAAAGTGGATGGAGTAAAGGAGGGCTGTAAACTCGTGTCATTCTTCAAGAAAAGAGAGGAATAAAACCAGGGGTGATTCAAAGATCATCTGCCGCTCCCACCATGAGCCCAGGGATGAGGCCGCTTCCTCCTTTTAGAGGGTGAGGCCCTGGCAGAGAGTCTAGCAGAGATGCCTGCTGGAATACAGGGATATGGAAGTGCCATAGAGTTGTGGGGGTGATGGGAGGACAGAGCATTGAACCAAAGGATCGTTCTCAAGCTTTAAGTTCTTTGGATCTTAAGGACTTTGCCTTGTTTAGTTTGGGACTTGCTTGAGACCCATCACACCTTCCTTCTTTCCTATTTCTCCCTTTGGAAATGGGAATATCTACCCTATGCCTGTCCCACCATTGCATTTTGGAAGCACATATCTTGTCTGGTTTCACAGGTTCACAGCCGGAGAGGAATTTTACCTCAGGATGAATTGTACCTGGCGTCTCACCCATACCTGATCTAGATGTTATTAAGGTGAGACTTTGAACTTTAGACTTTAGAGTTAATGCTGGAACAAGTTAAGACTCTAGGGGTTTGTTTGGATGGAATGAATGAATTTTGCATGTGAGATGGACATGAATTTTGGGAAGCCAAGCATGGAATAGTATATACTGAACTGTGTCCTCCACCCCCATAATCACATGTTGAAGCTTAAATCCCATGTGACCCGTGTTTGGAGGTGGCACCTTTGGGAGATAATTAGATTTAGATGAGGTCATGAGGGTGGGGCCCTCATGATGGGATTGGTGCTCTTATAAGAAGAGACACTAAACTGTAATCTCTCATACTCTTTCCAACATGTGTGGACACAGTGAAAAGTTGGCCAACTTCAAGTCAGAAAGAAAGTTCTCACCAGAACCCAACAATGCTGGCACCCTGATCTTGGACCGCTAGCTGCCAGGACTGTTGTTTAAGCGACCCAGTCTACTGTATTTTGTTATGGTAGCCTGAGCTGACAAAGACAAGGGGCCTCCACACTTTCTCCTTGACACATCGCCCTTGTCTCTCAAGTCACTAATAACTCTCTGGAATTAAGTCACTTATTTTTTTGTACTTTGTCATTATCAACTCCACTAGGATGAAAGCTGTATGAGAGCAAGGACCCTGTCTACTCTATCATCAGAGCCTAGAACTGTGCCTGATATATAATAGATACTTAATAGATATTTATTAAATAAGTAAGCAATGAGAGATAAGAGCTAAATCTCTTGCATCATTAGTTTTACAGAAATAACTTTTTCACTTTCATTAAATTGTAGACCCCCTCTCTTCCTTACTATTTCCACTTATTCTCCTTCTCTCTCCCATTCCTTCCTCTTCTGCTTTCAAGAGCAGAATTGCTATTGGACTGATTTGGAATGGTTCCAGCTGGGAGGCAAGAGGAAACAGAAGTGACATCCAGAATCACTTCTACCTCCTTACATTTATGTTTGATTTTAATTGGGAAAAAAAAATTCAGTTCTTTAAAAAGAGTACAAAAGCTAAGAGTCAGGAAAAGGTCAAAGATTATAAGTTATGTAAGGTATAACACAATGTAGTTTTATGTTTACTATAAAGTTCATGTTTCCTTAAAATAGGACCAATAAACATTCACCCAACAGTGTAATTCTCCTATTATTCCGCTCATATACACCTAAATAAACAAAGGCTTATTATAGAAAATACAATGATGTTTTTCAAAGAAGCAAGAGTCCTCAGCTTTTCTTTCTTCTGAGTCAATCTTGGCCAAAGGGTATTCAAAACAAATGAGAACCTTCTGTACTTTTTCCAGTGAAAGCTCAGAATGGGCTTAAAACTCAGATGAGCCAACAGACCGCCCTTGGTCCACACCCAGCCCATCATCCCCAAATCCCAATTCTGAGATTCCTTTCAGTCTGCATTTCTAATGGCAACAGTTGGCTGAAGTTAAGTAGTTACTGTACTCCGTGGGCGACTGTTAAACTTTAAAGTCTCACCAGATCTCACCAATTTGTATTTGCCTTACACTCAACCTAGATTCATCGTTCACTTGGTTCTTGTAAGTTCTCAAGTTTTAAATCCCTGCCTTAAGATAGAAATCAACAGGTTCTCGTTGAACACTATGCTAAAGCCAGGTCAGTCTCCAGCCAGGACACAATGGCGAGGTTGTATTCATTGTTTATGCCCAGTGATCTTCCTGGTTGTTTAGGAACCACATAGTACGGGTTGTTAAATATTTTGAAGATAAGTATTTTGCCCAAAATTCTTCTGAAGAAAATGTCTTTAAGCTGGAAATAAATGTGTTTAAATTTATAGTTGTTTGCAGTGGTATTATGAATTTTCAAGTCAACGAAATAATTTAATATATATTAGAAGCAAAGAATTTAGATACACAGGAAAGAGTTTAAACCTTGTTAGATTTGGCCTAAAGAAAAAAAAAAAAATCAAACTGTTGATGAGAAAAAATACTAAGTGGAAGGATATCTGATAACATACTGAAGTAATCTTTTAGGTTAATCCTGTTCCTGCTTATCAAGGTAATAAAAACATTACTGTTTAGGTGCAACTGATAACTTAATATTGAAATTAAATCTCATAACCACAAAATATTTGCAGTGATACCAAGTAGTTACACCTACTTGGTTGGGTTTCATTATTATAGTCTATTTACCACAGTAAAATTTCCTTAATAATCAATAAATTTGTACATAAGGAAATTTTACTGTGGTAAATAGACTATATCAGAAAAGGTCTATATTTCACTCAAAGGCTTCATGTCACTTCCCTGCCAACTCTCTTGAAGGAATTTCTTTCACTATAGGATCCTCTGCCTCAACATTGAGAGTGAAGACTTTTGGGGATATTTAGGAGGAATCTCTATATATGTACACTGTGGCATGTCTAGTATGATAGGAGGAGAAATAGGGGGTGGTTGGCTGTGGTCAGAGCGAACTATGCAGTGGTGCAGCTGACAAATCACTTGTTCCCTTTTCTTGAATTCTTTGCGTGTCTGACCTCATCTGTTATCTAGAATTCTTGCCCTGGCCTCTCTCCCAAGCTCCAGATTCAGGTCATTTATCATCTGCTGGACATTTCTACTTGCACAAGCATATTAAGAGACCAAAGGGCCCAGCAGTCCTCAAGCCATGATCCACCATCATCCCTATCAAAATATATCCTACCTATCCTACCTTTCTAGTGGGATGTCCCCAAAACACATTATAAGGAACTTCCACCCTTACCGCCTAACCACACTCACCTCCTCCTCAGCTCTGCTGTTCCTCCTGTACATCTTGGCTGTCTGAGTGAATGGCCATAGCAGCCCTCCAACTTCTTGAGCCCCACACCAGAGGTCTTGATCCTTTATTTTTCCCTCCTACCTCCATTCCTTCAGAAAGCCTTGATGAATGTGGCTTCAGCTCTAACTCCGATTCACCGGCCAGCCAGCCCCATCATAAACCGTGCCACCCCACCTCTCACCTGGAATACTGGAAAAGCTTCCTAAATGTTTTGTCTGCTCCCATTCTTGCCCCCTCTCCAATTCATTCACAAACCAGTACCAAGAGTGACTTTCGTCAAACACAAATTAGACTGGACTATTTCTTAGCATATAAATCCTGCCTTGGGGGCACCTGGGTAACTCAGTAGGTTAGGCATCTGCCTTCCGCTCAGGTCGTGATCCCAGGATGCTAGGATCAGACCCCACATCGGGATCCCTGCTCAGTGGAGTACTCCTTCTCCCTCTGCTTCTCCTACTTGTCCTCTCTTTTTCTCTCTCTCTGTGTGTCAAATAAATAAATAAAATCTTTAAAAAAAAAAAAAAAGTCCTGCCTTGGCCTCTCATTATGCTTAGAATAAAATCAGGGCCAAGCCATTTACCATGACCCTGAATGACATCACCATGAACTCCCCAAACTTCATTCAAGCCTCTCTTCCGTTCACTCACAACTCCTTGACTCTGGCTTCCTCTCATTTCTTCAACATGCCAGGCTCATGCCTGCCCAGGGCCTTTGCATAGGCTGTGAGCTCTGCCTGGAACTCTCTTTCCCTCAGTATTCCCTGGGCTGGATCCTTCTCCTCTTTCAGTCTTTTTTTAAGGATTTTTAAAATTTAGTTGGCACAGTGAGGGAGGGAACACAAGCAGGGGGAGTGGGAGAGAGAGAGGCGGAATTCCTGTAGAGCGGGGAGCCTGATGTAGGACTCGATCCCAGGACCCTAGGATTATGACCTGAGCCAAAGGCAGATGCTTAACAAGTGAGCCACCCAGGAGCCCCCCTTCTAGTATTATTGTAAATGACCCTTTCTTACAGGAGCTTTCTCTGACTCACCCTTTTTACAGTTATGATCTTCTATCGCCCTCTTTCTCAATACCAGTTTTGTTTACAGAATTTGGGATGATTTATATTTATCTTATTTGTGGGGTTTGTTTTCTCTCTCTCTCTTACTCACTAAACTTTAAGTTCCAAGAAGTCTGGGACCTTGACCATCCTATTCACCTTTTTATCTCTACCTCCTTAGCATGGCGCCTGGCCCATGCTAAGAAATCACTTATTAAGTATGTTTTAAATGGGTGAATGAATGAAAGCCTTATTACTTCTCTGCAACCTCTCCCTTCCCAGGAGATTGTAAACTCTATGTGAGCGGCAATTCTATCTGGCTATCCACATTTCTTTCCCGGAGGCTAAGACTGTGTCTGGCACACAGTGAATAGCCTGTAGATATTTGCTGAATTAAAATGAAATGTAGCAGACTTTGGAAGGCATATGCACTAGAGGCACTGGAGAATGAATTAGGAAGCTGGAAGAGGAAGAAGGCTATCACTTGTTCCTCGGAAGGAAGTTCTATTCGCTTTGTCTTTCCTAGGCACCATTACATGCTATCTTATAAATATTCCCATACCCAAACAAAAAAGCAGAATGACAGAACCCTGGGCAGCTTCCATGGAGATAATCTATTCTTTTTTTTTTTTTTTTTTTTTTTTTTTTTTAAGAGAGGGTAGGAAGAGTAGAAGGGAAGGGAGAAGGAGAATCTTAAGCAGGGTCCATGCCCAGCACGGAGCCCTATGTGGGGCTCAGTCAGCTTGATCTCCCAATCCTGAGATCATAACCTGAGCCACAATCAAGAGTTGGGCATTTAACGAACTAAGCCACCTAGGCACCCCCACAGGTAACCCATTCTAGAATTTTCTTTCTTTCTTTCTTTTTCTTTTTTCTTTCTTTCTTTCTTTCTTTCTTTTTTTTTTTTTACAAAGTTTTCAGTAAAAGGATTATCCCGCAGAGCTAAAACAGGTGCTGATTCCAGAACGCAGATGCCTACAGCACCATATTGAATGGAATAGTGGAAGTGCAGATTTTTCCTGGTAACTGTGACAATTATTTCCTTCAACTTTATGGCCCTGTGATATTTGTCTTCATTTTGTAGACCTGAGAACTCCACCTAGGTGACCTAGGTGGGAGCAAGTTACAATGTCCCACTCCCCCTGTCCCCTAAAGAGATGCAATTCATCTCTTTACGCTGAGACAGGCCCTGCATATCTTTACCTGTTTTAACTGTTTAAACCTCCAGTTCAATCGATTTCCACATGTGCACAAAGATGGATGTTCAAGGTTGTACTCTGCAGTATTGCCTGTAATAGGAACCCTCCGAATGTCCACAGTGGGACCGGCACCTCCACAGTATTCAATGCTAAGCCAATCAGGGAAATCTTCGTTGAAGACATCTACTGATTCGAAGGCTGCCAGGACAGGCTAGTAAGTAAGGACAGCAAGATGAAGAACAACATTCTTATTTCTATAGAAATAGGGTTTTTCCCTGTTCTACAATTTAAAGTGTATATTACACATCTGTACAGAAAAGGAAAGAAAGACAGGGGTTGAAAGATATAAAGAAGATAGAGCTACATTTTAATAGATACTCTCATATTATTCAAGGTTTTTTTTAACCATCTGCCATGTATTACTGTTTTTTCAACAAAAACCAGTAGTTACTTTTTTTAACCAACAAGTATTGTCTTATGAATTGTAGAAAGCAACTCTTGATGAAGCTAGAATAATCAACTCATCAGATATTATTCCCTCATGATTGGTAATAATAATAATAACAACAATAACAATAATAATAATAATGTAGTTTTCAATTTCCAGAGCACCTTCACATATGTATCTCATACAACTTACTGAGGAATACGTTAGCAATAGTGGTATTAACCACATTTTATAAATGAACAAACACATTCAAATAAGTAGTTAGTAATTGTGGATTCAGGGTGTGAGTGAGGCCTTTGAACATCCAATACTGTAAACTTTCCTCTAAACCACATCTCCTCTGTTCACCAAATATTTCCCGAAGGACAATTTTTTACCTCAACTTCAAATTATAACAAGTTATAACATAGTTATGGTGGGGGAGTTGGCTACATCGTCAAAATGCAATTAATAGTTTTGGGTTTCTTGTTACCCATTGAACAGCCTGAGTGTGAATTATCCTATTGCTGATTGATGTTGTTCTTTGTTTTATGTGAGAAAAATGTGTGAGTAATTTAATATTCTTTTGACTTCCAGTATGTATCAATCTCTTGTCAACATTTTATTTCATAGGCAGGATCTAAGTGCTTTGGTGCATGGTCCTGACCATGATCCCAGAAAATTGCTACCTCTTCTTCTTCTTATTTTTTTTTTTTACAATTGTAGCCAGATATTTTTATTTTGTTTGTTTATTTATTTATAAGTTTTTATTTTAATTCCAGTTTGTTAACATACAGTATTATATCAATTTCAGGTACTTCTCATGAGCCTTTGTCACAGTCCCAAGACTGTGACACACACAAGACCAGAGTAGGAAGAATGGGCATTTGATAGAATTCCCATCCTAATGACAAATTTTAGGAAGATAATCCTGAAAGTAGCAAGAGGGTAGATTTATTTAAGAAACACGTGTGGCATTTCAACCTGGATGAACCTTGAAAACATGCTAAGTGAATGTTTTCCCCAGTCACAAAGGGACAATATTATAAGCCTCCATTTATGTGAGGTATTTAAAACAGACAAATTCATAAAAAGAACAGTGGTTGCCAGGGACTGGATGGACGAAGAATGGGGAGTTATTATTCAATGGGTATGGAGTTTCCGTTTGAAATGACAGAAAAAAAAAGTGCCGGAGATGGATGGTGGGGATTGTTTCACAAAATATGAATGTATTTAATGGCACAGAACTGTACTCTTGCAAACAGTTAAAATGGTAAATTATACTGTATGTATTTCACCGCACTTCAAAAAAAAATCCCAAACTATAATCATCTTATATAATCTGTTCTTTTCATTTCGTTTGATACCATGAATGTTAGTAAATGTACTCTCATCATTCTAATAGCTGCAAAGCATTTGTACAAATGCGCTATAATTGATGTCACCATCCTCTGCTGTTGCACAGATGTTGTAGGATTCAATTCTGTGACACATCAGGTCACACTATATCCCCTATGAACCCTCCTTTGGGATAGCTATGGTCAATCAAAGACATGCTGAAAATCTTGCACTGCAGGCAGAGAACCTCCTACTTGCTCAAAAATATTTATTAAGTGTTAGTGCCTTTAATATAATTAATAACAAATATAATAAATAATACTAATTAAAACTTTTTAAAAAGAAGCACGTGTGGTAGGAGCACTTGGGTGGCTCAGTCAGTTAAGTGGCTAGCTCTTGCTTTCAGCTCTGGTCATAATCTCAGGGTCCCGGGATCGAGCCCTGCATGGGGCTCTGTGCTCAGAGTGGAGCTGGCTTCAGGATTCTCTTGCTCCTCTGCCCCTCCCCATACTCACTCATGTGAGCACTCTCTCTCTCTCCCTACCTCTCTCTCTCTTTAAAATAAATAAATAAGTCTTTTAAAAGAAGAAGAAGAAGAGTATGTCTTGTAAAGCTCTCCCTATGACCCAAGCACTTCCTAAATGAGTAGAGTGATTTAATCCCTATGACAATTTTTTGAGGTAGGAACGATTATCATCCCCAATTTCCACATGAGGAAATAGGCACACGGAAATTATGCAACTCAATTGAGGCTTTGTGACTACTAAGGCACAACGCCAAGATTTAGACCCAGACAGTTTGGCTCCAGAGTCCATGCACAGAACCATCATGCTAGACTGCCTCGGGGAGAGAGGGGAGGGAGGCAGGTGGACCAGCAAGAAGGCTGAATGGCCTGTGTTTAGGAGGTGAAACCAACAGAAAAACAGACTGAAGCTCACTCCCTGACGTCGAGCTTGGGGACCTAAGTAAATTATTATGCCCTCTTTTTTTAAGATTTTATTTATTTATTTATTTGACACAGAGAGAGAGAGAGAGCACAAGGAGGCAGAGAGGCAGGAAGGGGGGAGGGGGAAGCAGGCTCCCTGCTGAGCAGAGATCCTAATGTGGGGCTCAATCCCAGGACTCCGAGATGATGACCCGAGCTGAAGGCACAGGCCTAACCCACGGAGCCACCCAGAGCCCCAAATTATTAAGCTTTCTGAGTTTAGGAATACTAAATCAGTGGCAGAGGTATAGGTCAAAAGGAAAAGGGAAAGAGAAAATTTATAAAACAACATTTATGTTCTAAGCACTCTAAAGCATCACATCTAAATCATTAGATGAGCTATTTTGCTTAATTCTTATAACTCTGAGAGGTAGGAATTAAATATGAGAGAACAGAGGTTCAGAGGGGTTTGGTAAGGTGACACAGGACACTGGATATCTCTCAGTGCTGTCTTGGAATCCTAAGAGCACCCTACTTCTCTTTGGGGGAACCGCATCTCTCCCACAGCATGGAGTCTTGGTGGGAGCCTAATTCCTGGCACCTGCCTCCCACCAAAAGCTGAGAAGCTATGTCATTCCTCTTTCTGGCAGTTGGCTTATTCAGGGGTGGACAGTTTTGGTTACTTGCAACCGAGAAATCCTAACCAAAACACGCAGTAATTATTGTGTTTTGGCAAAGCCAAAACTCAAACTGAAGTCCATCTAGCGCATAGCTCATGTCCATGTAATGCTTTTCCATCACACCCTGCTGCACCCAAGGGTTTCGCAGACAGGATGTGCATACATGGTGATTGCTCAACAAACGTTCAATATGAGAGCTTTTCTACAAACCATTAAAGGCTTAGTTCATGTAAATTGGCACAGCCACTGTGGAAAACAATATGGAAGTGCCTCAAAAAATTAAAAATGGGGGCATCTGGGTGGCTCAGTCCATTAAGTATCTGACTCTTTGGTTTCAGCTCACGTCATAATCTCAGGGTCTGGAGATCGAGCCCCACATGGGGCTCTGTGCTCAGCATGGAGTCTGCTCGTCCCTCTCCCTCTGCTACTCTCCCCGAGCATGTGCTCTCTCATAAATACATAAATAAATGAAATCTTTAAAATTTGAAAATAGAACTCTCATAGGATCCAGCGACAGATCCTTTTGGAACCGGTGAACGTGAAAAAGCTAACTGGAAGAGATACGCACACCCCCATGTTCATTACGGCATTACTCACAATAGCCAAGATATGGAAACAGGGGACTCCTGGGTGGCTCAGTGGGTTAAGCCTCTGCCTTCAGCTCAGGTCATGATCTCAGGGTCCTGGGATCGAGTCCCGCATCAGGCTCTCTGCTCAGCAGGGTACCTGCTTCCCCCTCTCTCTCTGCCTCTCTGCCTACTTGTGGTCTCTGTCTGTCAAATAAATAAATAAAAATTTTAAATAAAAAAATAAAAAAAAGATATGGAAACAACCATGTCCATGAGTAGATGAATAGATGAAGAAGATATGGCATGTACACACACACACACACACACACACACGCACACTCACACACGCAAGAATATTACTCAGCCACAGAAGAACGAAATCTTGCCATTTGCAATAACATGGATGGACCTCAAACGCATTATGCTAAATGGAGTAAGTCAAACAGAGAAAGACAAATACAAATACAAACACAAATACCTCGTTTGTATTCGAAATCCAAAAGCAAAAACAAAGCTCATCAATACAGAACCTGATTGGCGCTGGCCAGAGCCTGGGCAGAATGGGTGAGGGAAGGGAAAGGGTCCCAATCTCCAGCGACAAGACGAATAAGTCACACACACGTCATGTCCATATACGTAACGTAGAGCACGACGACTCTAATTCATCCTGGACTGCATATTTGAAAGCTGGTAAGAGAGTAAATCTTAAAAGTTCTCATCATAAGAAAAAGAATTTTTGTCCCTGTGTGGGGATGGGTGTTAACTACTCGTCGTACTGATCCTTATGCCATATGTACCAATGTGGAATCATTATGCTGTATACCTGAAACTGATACAATGTGATATGTCAATTAGAGCTCAATAAAAATTAATAAAAACTAGAAATAGAGGATGCTTATTTAAGGTGAGCAAAGAATTTTTCCAGGCAATTAAATAAAACAAAATTTACTGAGGTATCATTTACCTGTAAAAAATCACTCCTCTTTAGTGGTTTTAATACGGTTTTAATAACACGCAGCTGAGTAACCACTGTCAGCATCAGGATACAGAGCTCCCTGGTGCCCTTTGTAGTCAACCCCTGCCACCCTAACCCCAACCCCGAGCAAGTGCTGATCTTTCTTTTTTCTTTTTAATCCCTATCACTTCCCCCATTCCAGAATGCCATGTAAGTGGAATTTTACAGTATGTAGGCTTTTGAGCCTGGCTTCTTTCGCTAGCATGACGCATTTGAGAGTCACCTGTGCTGTTCTGTGACCATTAGTTCACTTATCAGATAAATTTTATTAAATGCTAAATTTGTTGCTGGACAGTTAATAAATATTGATCAGGCTAGGCGCTGTTCCAGGTACTGAGCACAGCAGTGACTAAGAGAATCTGTGTCCCTGCCTCCCATGAGCTGATATTCTAGTACTGGGTAGGGAGGTAGATCAGCAATAAACGCGTAAACTGTCCTTTTGAAATAATTTAACTTCAAGTATGTGTAACTGCTGCCGTAGGATGCGGGAGACGTGAGACAGGGTGGCAGAGGTGGGCAAGGGGTGCTGGTTTATCTTGTAAAGTCTCCCTCAGAGATGTGAATTGAGGTCTTCACAATAAGATGGGGCAGCCATACCAAGATCTAGGGGAATTGCAAATGGCAGAAAGGGCAGCAAGCTCAAAGCCCCAGAGAGGAGCCAAGCTTGGCGTGCTTGGGGACAGAAAGAAGGACACAGGGCCTGGAGAGTGGGGATCCAGGGGCGAGCTGGGGGAGGGGTGCTGGGGGTTAGCTGGAAGAGCCAGTGGGAGCCTGATCAGGTTGATCTTGTAGAACCCCTGGAGCATGGGCTTTCTAGTTGTAAGGGAGTCTTAAACCAGAGATGTGGTATGATTTACACCGGTTTACCTCTCACTGCTGGATGGGGGACAGGGTCAGGACAGAGATGGAGAGCTGTGTCTGTGGACTTCCTCTGGGTTTGAGAAACAGCTGGCAGTGACTTGAACCAGGACCGGAGCAGGGCAGATGGTGAGAAGTACTGGAATCTTCTTCTACCCTGGGGCCATGGCGGGGAAAATAAATAATCCTCAAAGCACTTAAATTTCAATGTTTGTTGTAAAGGCTTTGAGCTTAAAAATCTCCTCAGTGCACATCGGGAGAAACACACAAAAGTTTAAAATGCTCCACAGCACCTAAAAGAGGTTAATGACTGATCTATCCAGTGCAGGTAAACTAGTCTTGATAATTGAGGTCGATTTATCCTAAAATGGGGGGATTCACTTAGATTCGATGCAGGCACTGACCAAATTAAGCCAGGAGCTCCCGGCACTCCCCTCTGTAGGGAGAATGACAGGCGATGAGCTCACAAATTCCTGGTCTATGTGCACGCACATGGCCCCGGCTTCAAAGGGCTCCCTGCGTAGGGGGGGCTCCAAAGCGAAGAGCAGGAAGAGGGACCTGGTCGGGTCTCACCACAGCCACACTTGTGAAGCTTTTAGCTCAGAGACAGGAACCCGAAAGTGGAGTCAGAAATATGGCAAGCCCCTCACCACAGTCAACTATGTCAACAATGTCATGCTTTCCTGTGGGCTTGGGACGTGAAGGCCACCCGGAAGACCCTTGGTGCAGTGATCAGTAGGTGACCGCCATTTTGCCAGCCAACACCAGCCTCTCTTGTAAATCAGGATCTCAGTTCAGAGGAGAGAAGAGAATACGTCTTCCTGGAGGGTTCTGTTCCCTTAGCTGTTCAAAGGACTCGAGGGCCTTGTTTGTTTTGAAACAAGGAACCAGCTTCCTCCAGCCACATCTTCCCAACCTCACAAGACAGTCTGGCAGGCGGTCACAACCCGAGGCAGACCCGGTGACTCTCTGTCGCCATCCTGTCCCATCTGTGTCCTGCCTTCCCCGTGCTTGTTTGGTTTTGTTTTTAGGATGGATTTACCCGTCACCTTACGGCCTTCTGCTCACCGGACCTTGCGTTAAGGTAAAATAGCACGTGTTGGACAGAGAGGTGGCCCAGCACAGGCCTTTCAGAAATAGGGTGTCCATCCTGTGTTCCCTCGGACAGGAGGCGGGAAAGTGGGAGATGAGAACAGAAGAGTCAGCAGGCCTGTCTACAGGTCCCTCTCCTCTTCCTCACCCTGAGCCTACCCCAGGGGAAACAGGGTAGCCAAGACATGGCAAAATCTCTTTGGGGCTTAGGAAGATCCCAGAAAAGGACTTCCCTGAGAAGAGAAAAATGGAGGGCAGCATCGACCTCAATAAAGAGGTAAACTGAGGCAAGCTCAAAGAGATGAGTCTATTCAAGAATAGAAGATTTGCAGTTCGGGACACACAAACCATAGCAAGCCGCAGGCGGGTCCGCTGAGGGCTCAGGGTGGGCGCTGCTTAGGGGCAGAAAATGCAAAGGGGCAGGAATTCAGTCAGAGTCCGCTAAAGTCGAAACACATGCGCACCAGCTCCGAAATACTGCAGGCAGACAGAACCGGTCCAGTCATACAAACAGGCTGGTCTCAACCAGCCTGACCTGGGTCATTTCTTATTCATGTCTCTGGAATACCAAAGGGAAATCTTTCCAAGGTCAGTCTGAGGCAATCCCTGATTAACGCCCTGTCATTTAAGAAAACTACAATATTTTCAATTTCCTATAAACCAAGCATTTAGAGGAAATCAGTCTCTCAGTCTTTAAGTCTTGTTTTTCTGAGGGCACAGGCATGAACCTTTCTGTTTCATCTCCTCTGGTTCCATTTCAGATTGAAATTCTCTGCCAGGAGGGGAGCTGATCCCCAAGCCCTTGGCACAGGTACAAAGGCCTTCTCGCTCTCCATCCCCAGCTCCTGAACCCTTTTCACAACATGAGAAGCGTCTCTGAAGGACAAAGGCACTTGCAGCTAACACCGTAACCACAGCTAATTACCCTTCTAGAAAATAATTGACACCTAGCTGAGGACAAGAGCAGAACACAGGAGATCTATCCGGAGGAGGAGAGAAGAGGGCAAACAGGGGGTACTCACCGACGCATCGGCACCAATGTCTCCTTGGGGTTGCCTGAGCCACACTGTTCAAACTTATCTTGTGAGCATCTCTTGGTATGGGTTCATTCGTTAAAGTCTTTGTCTTGAGCCTGATGGAATAGCATATCTCTTGGCTCAGAGCAGACCCTCAGTAAATGTTAGGTGTGAATGTTATGATTGCTGGGACAGCTGTTACTACTTCATGTCATATCAGATACTGCAGGGTCCTCTGGGGACCAAGAGGGCACAACTCCTTCTCGATGAGGGGGTATGAGGGTGAATGTCTGGTCGTGACGCCACGTCACCAGGGCTGAGCCCCCATAGACCAGACTTCTGTGGGATCCCAGAGGAGAAGCCTGGCTAGGGGTCGGTAGGGAGGGGCGCTGCTTCTCGACAAATTTGTGGCTGAGAGCGGTCTTGAAGGACACATTGAAGCAGGTCATGTGGAACAGTCTGTGTCTTGATTGCAAGGCTCAGAAACAGACTCCAGCAGGAAGCCCTGGAGACACCGGCCAGCTGCAGAGCTTCTGGGAAGGCTCCAGAAGCATCTGGGAAAGCAGTGCTGGTGTGAGGGGAGGTTGCGGGTTGGTGGGGCATCGCAGGGAGCCCCGAGGAGGTGTGCGCTGCTCCCCATACCCTCACCATGGCCAGGAGGGAGGCCTCCCTGCCCTGCTTCTTGGTGGCATTCCTTCCAGATCCTGCATTCCAAACAGCCGCCGTGGAAGAGCCAAGCCCTGGCTCCGCTCCCCCTGACAGTGCAGGTTGCCGTGTCCTTGGCAAACTGAGTAACAGGTCTTTTCGACTTCTGGAAAAGAAGACGGGTGCCATTTCCCAACAGGATGTATGAGGTGAGGAACGTCCTCACACGTGGGAAGAAGATTCAGAGGCTGTGCCTCCAAGCATGCTGCATGTTTCCTACACCAGTGAAGCAGGGAGGATCGGGCTTTGGGACGGAGAAGCCTGATCTGGGGTGAGGGACAGCGCAGTGACTTCCAAGGACTAAGACAGCGATTTGCCTGGAACATGGGGTCAGGGAGGGAGAGAACTAAAGCTGGGCCTGGGAAGGTAGACAGAGTCTAGATCAAGGGAAAGCATGGTATGTTTTATGCCTGCTAAGGAGTTGGGTCTTCACTTTGTGAAGGAGGGCATGATAGGTCTTAAGCTTGGGGGTGGAGGTCAGGGATACAGAAGTGGGAAGGGGACCGGCCGGGCGGATCAGATTTTTGAAGTCTGAGCCGGTACTCCGGAGTCTTGCCAGAGCATGTCTCCTTTACGGTGTTAGATCAGGGACGCATTTGTAGCTTCTGCTCGTTGTGTCAACCCAAGCCTTCCACTCTGCCTTTCTGTGTCATGGGTGACTGCCACCTTTCCCAGACTGCAACATTCCCAGTGGTTGTTCGTGGGCTGTAAACCCCTCTCACACTCGAGGGAAATGTAGACACAGGCAGGCGGAAACTGGGCAGGGTGGGAAGGAACCCATTTGTTTAGATGCCACACCGGAAACTCAGTTGCAGCGCGTGTTCCCAACGGTACAAACACCGCGGAGGCATGGGGCGCCTGGGTGGCTCAGTGGGTTAAGCTGCTGCCTTCGGCTCAGGTCATGATCTCAGGGTCCTGGGATTGAGTCCCGCATCGGGCTCTCTGCTCAGCAGGGAGCCTGCTTCCTTCTCTCTCTCTCTCCGCCTGCCTCTCAGTGTACTTGTAATTTCTCTCTGTCAAATAAATAAATAAAATCTTTAAAAAAAAAAAAAAAAAAAAAAAAAAAAAACCGCGGAGGCAAATCACTGAAAACAGACATCCTTCAGGCCTCCTACCCTTGTGTCTGCAGACTCCACAGCTTAAACCCGAAGGGCGCTGACAATCTGGTTAATTCCGGGACTAGTGCGCTGCTAGCCTTTTAGATCCTGAGAGGGAGGAACCTTCAGGGAAGGGAGTGTTCTCAGTGGGATGCCAGGAGTTGCTGCTGCCACAGCTTTTGCTTATCTGCAACACTAGTGGGAAAAGGCAAAGGGAAAAACCTGTTTCCATCCTTATGGGGAGGGAAGAAGCAGCAGTAATTCAAACTTTGTGCGACTTGCCATTCCAGCTCACCATCTGCTCCCTACGTTCCCCATCGTATCTGCCCACAGAACCAACGGCAGCATCTTTGCAAGATGATACCTTCTTAGGGAGGCCTCCCACCTTCTCCCCTGCTGGGAGGTCCTTCACTAATGAGGACAGTCCCACTTGTTAATGTCTGGAAAGCCTCGAGAGTGTGGATAAGAGGATCACAGTAGCTCAGGGGGACTCTTACACAGTCTTTGACAGCAAAAAATGCCGGGAGTAGACAGATTTTGGATCTAGAAAACCCCGTGATCCATTTGTGGGGTCTCACAAAAGTTTACAGTGAAAATACTTCAGGTAGCTACATGTCTACGTCTTTCTGTATGACAGAGAGTGTATGAATTGTTTTTAAAAACTAGACCAGGATTTTAAAATAGTCAGGAGACTTTCCCTTGGATGAATGCCTTCAGCTCTAATGGCATTACCTGACTAACTAAGGAATCCAGTTAAGATTTCAAAATGTATTTTGGGGGAGGTAGGCAGTGAATCACTTGGTTCCTTCCTAAAGCACATTACTAGATAAATGTCAGATGTGTGCTTACATTTATTTATTTGTTAAGAAATACCTCAGAGAATCGCCATCAATGTGGAAAAGGGCACGACCGTCACTGCTCCCCATCATTGTGGGTAGAGTGGGGCTGATGGGAAATTCAGAGCCACTATCCAAAGACACTGCAGTGACCTTGAAGGAGACCTATCTGGCGGCGTATTTACTCACTCAAGGTTTTGTAGACACAGACACAGCCGCAAGGACAGAGCTATTCTTTCTGTTGTTGCTCCATCAGTGTAAAAGCCATCCTTTCTTCTGGAACATTCCGGCTAAGTTTGGGGACAATTCAGAGACCAAGTCATCTCTGCATGCTTCTTCACATTATACTATTTTTAAAAATGTGTCTTATTATCATATGGTTTCACTTATTTGTGGAGCATAACAAATAGCATGGAGGACATGGGAAGTTAGGAGAAGGGAGTTGGGGGAAATTGGAAGGGGAGGCGAACCATGAGAGACTATGGACTCTGAAAAACAATCTGAGGGATTTTAAGTGGTGGGGGGGTGGCAGGTTGGAGGAGCCACGGATTGGAGGGCACGGATTGCATGGAGCATTGGGTGAGATACAAAAACAATGAATACTGTTATGCTGAAAATAAATAAAAAATAAATTTAAAAAATGTGTCATTATATTCTTTACATTGAACACTTGCAGAAAGAAAATAAATACAATGATTTCAAAATGTAGTCCCCAGTCTCAATAGATAACCCCTTGTAGTTACTTCTAATCAATATCTTGAAATGTATAATGCTAAGTCAATTAATAAATAGAAATAAGTAAAATAACTATCTAAGTATAAATCTTAGAGATGGAGAACAGACACTATCAGTTACCTCACTTTCCCACTTTTTTTTTTTTTTAACATGATTCATGTGTGTTTCCATCACATATCCAGCCATCACAAGAGTTAAATGAGATCACTGGTGCTTCACCTTAAAGCTGAGTCTCAGGGTGCCTGGGTGGCTCAGTTGGTTAAAGCCTCTGCCTTCAGCTCAAGTCATAATTTCCAGGTCCTGGGATCGAGCCCCGCATCAGGCTCTCTGCTCAGCAGAGAGTCTGCTTCTCCCTCTGCCTATGGCACCCCCACACCCACTTGTGCTCTTTCTCTCTCTCTCTCTCTCTCTCTCAAATAAATAAAATCTTTTTAAAAAGTATTGAGTCTCAAAACCAGTGTCCATACCATTCTTTACCATAGCCAAAAGGTAGAAGCAACCCAAAAGTCCACTGACAGATGAGTGGACAGACAGAAATGTGGAATATCCATGCAATGCAATATTACACAGCCTTAAAGAGTGACACAAGGTACAAGATGGATGAACCTGAAAACATGCGAACTGAAGTACGCCAGACACAAAAGGAAAAATGTGTATAATTCCACTTACATGGGGGTACCTAGAGAAGTCAAATCCATAGATACAAAAACTAGAACAGCGGTTGCGGGATGCTGGGGGACAGGGGAACAGGAATTAGTGTTTAATGGGTAGTTTCCATTTGGAATGATGAGAGAGTGCTGGAGATGGGTGGTGGTGATGGCTGCATAATGAGGGGAACCGACCCGATGCCACTGAATTGTACACTTGAGAAGAGCAGGGGAGGGCACCTGGCTAGCTCTGTCAGTAGAGTGTGTGACTTAATCTCAGGATTGTGAGTTCGAGCCCCATGTTGGGTGCAGAGATCACTTAAAAATAAATAAATAAATAAACTCTTTAAAACCGGTTAAAGTACTAAATCTTGTTATGTATATTTTACCACAATCTAAAAAAATGAAACAAAATAAAACAGTCTCAGGAGAAAAGATTCCCAGCTCATGGCCCTTTTCTGTTGCTCAAGGACCACTTGGATTTTTTTTTTTTTTTTAGACTTTATTTATTTGTTTATTTGAGAGAGAGAGGAGAGAGAGAGAGAGAGAGAAAGTGGGGGGGGGCAGAGGCAAAGGGAGAGAATCTCAAGCAGATTTTGTGCTGAGCATGGAGCCTGACTGGGGGCTCGATCTCACGACCCTGAGACCATGACCTGAGCCAAAATCAGGAGTTGGGCCCTTAACCAACTGAGCCACGCAGGCGCCCCAAGACCACCTAGATTTTTCTTAATCCAGGGTCTCCATACTCACTCTTCTCTTCCTGGAGTGCTCTTTACCAGCATTTCGCATAATCCGTTCCTTCCTGACATTCAGACGTTAGCCCAAGTTTCTCCTTCCACAGTCTGTGACTTGACCCTGTTGTTTGTTTACTTCTTTGTGATCTGCCTCCCTTCACCAGAATGCAAACTTGTCCCAAATTCCATCTGTTTTGTTCTCTGGTGCTTAGAACAAAGTCCATCCCTAAATTGGTGCCCAGTGAATACTTGTTGAGTGGCCCAACGGGTGACTCTGGCCCTTGAAACATAAGTGTACCTTCTTTATAAACAGAACCTATTTGAAGTCAAGAGCAGATTCAAGGCTGTGCCTCTGTTTTCTGGAGTCTGCATTCTTCTCTCCTTTCCCATCCTCCCTTCTCAATTTTCCAAACCCTAACTCCAGTTTAATATCATTTAAGTGAGTAATACCGAACCTCTGGACATGGACCTCACCCATGTTAAAGTCCATTTGGTCCACACCCACCAAGCTGTCCTGCCCCCGGGGGGAGAGGCCGGAGCTTTAGAGCAGGGAAGTGATTTGAGAGTTGGCAAAATCAACTGTCTTGGTACCTGGGGCCTTAAGGCATGATTCTGGAATGCAGTGAAGGGACAGTAAGCCTTGCTCCCATGGTCACATCTGATTACTGTCGTCTGCTGGTACAAGGCTCCCCGCCAGCTGTGAGAGACCCGGAAGCCATTAAATGAGAGAACCCAGGAGCCCTATGAACTGGTCTCCATTCTAGCTTCTGTTCTCACACGATGTTGGCTTCAACACTGCCATTCTCAAATCTCTTGGGCAGTGCCTGTACCAAGCATGGCCTGAGAGCTGGGAGCTGGCAACTGCTTCAAAGAATTCTGTGTTATTGGGAGATATTTTTGTCTCGTGAGTTCATTTCAACCCTTCAAGTTTTACCAGCAGAAAGTTGCACTTCTCTACAACACCTATTAATCCATGTGATCACAATCCCCAGCGACCCTGTGCAAGGTCAAAGACAGAGATCTGATCTGCCTTTGGTGGGCAACGTGAGTGGAAAATAACCTTTATTTCTTATAGGAAACTTTTTTCTAAAATAGGGGTTTTATTTACCCTCATTTAACGTACCTATGATCTTTATTTAGTGTTTTAACCACAGTCTACAAATCACTTCTAACAAGACAGGCTGGAAATACAGGTTCTTTGTCCCAGGGAGTATTGGGGAAAATATGAATTCAAACACATCACTCTTGGGAAAACGATTCAAGGTATAGACTGGTGGAACAAATGGACAGTAACATCCATATATTTTTCTTACAGAAGTGAAGAATGCTACATGAGGAAAATAATATGTGTTTCTGGATCATTTTGCCCTCAAATATGGAATTGTTAATGAGTTTACTCACATCGGCCTCTTCCCATAACTACCACCCCACCTCCCTGCCTCTTTGTTTTTTCAATGATTCAGGTTTCTGTCAAATGAAGTAGGAACTTCTCCAAAGTTTTGCTAAAGCCATTGCAAAAAGAAAAATAATCTAATCTGCTGGAAAGAAAAGCAAGTGTTACTCGCACCTCATCAACTACACAGGCTGAGTCTTCTCTGCGTCTGTCAGCTGGGCGATCACGTTCTCCAACGGTGGTCAAGTGCATTGCACTCAAGCACAATGTCAATGGGAACAGCTCCTTTTTCGGTTTTAAAAAATAGCACAAGCATGTGTGGAGGGGATGACTGTGTGCAGAAATTATACAAGTGGGTAGTTATGTCTACAGGTATATGGTGAGGGGCTATTATATGACAAGTGTCTCCATCTTCCTCTGCGGAGCCCTACTGAGAACAAGACAACACATCTTTGAGTTTGCTATAGTTTGACTTGAGTGGCCAATGCGTTTGTCTTTGAAGGATTGTTTCAAGTGAATACATTTTAAGTATTACAATGATTGGGTTATTTGAGTAGGAGATAGAATATAACAAAATTACTCTTGTTGGAAATTTCTCTAATAAGAGCTTATTGAGTTAAAAATAACTGATTATTGGGGGCGCCTGGGTGGGTCAGTGGGTTGGGCATCTGCTTTCAGCTCAGGTCATGATCTCGGGGTCCTGGGATCAAGCCCTGCGTCGGGTTCTCTGCTCAGCTCTCTCTCTGCCTGCCTCTCTGCCTACTTGTGATCTCTGTCAAATAAATAAAATAAAAATCTTTAAAAAAAAATAACTAATTATGGGTCCTTAGGTATTACTCTGAGTTTGGGGTTAATATATAGGCTATAAATACATCCTATTGATATTTCCTCTCTTCTCATATTTAGTTTTCCATCTGAACGTATTTTGAATTTGTTGGTATGATAAGCAGATAAGCAGAATAATGCTTCCCTCCAAAAATGTTTACATCTTAATCCCTAGAACCTATAAATGTGTGACCTCACATGACAGAGGGACTTTACCATGTGATTAAGGTCAAGGTTCTTGAGAGGAGATGATCCTGGATTACCCAAATGGGCCCCATTTAATGGCATGAGTCCTTAAAAGTGGATGAAGAAGACAGAAAAGTGGGTCAGAGAGACGTGACATGAGAAGGACTCAAGCTATCATTGCTGACTTTCAAGATGGAAAAGGGAGCCGTGAGTCAAGGAACGTGGGCAGCCTCGAGAAGCTGGAAAAGGCAAGAAAACAAGTTTCTCATTTGGAACTGCTATAAAAAGGGGCACCTGGTGGCTCAGGGGGTTAAGCGTCTGACTTGATCTCATCTTAGGTCTTGATCTCAGGATTGTGAATTCAGGCTGCATACCGGGTTCCCCATGGCACGTAAGAAAAAAATAAAACCTCTAGAAAAAAAAAAAAAAAACAGAGCCCCACCGACCCCTTGATTTTTGCCACGTGAGACCCAAATAGGGCTTTTGACCTACAGAACTGCAACATAATACATTTATGTTGTTGTAAGCCACTGAGTTTGTGGCCCTTTGGACAGCAAAAATAGAAAGTTAATGTAGCTGGAAATTTCCAGATATCTTTAGCTGCCGAATTAGGGAAACAACTAGAGAATATGGAAGCTGCCATAGGACCAAAGAATTCCTCTGCACGGTTAAGTCCACAAGAGCCAAACTATAGAAGGAGTCCAGATGTCCACTGACAAATGAATGTGTAACAAAGATGCGGTATATATACACAATGGAATATTATGCAGTCATCATAAAAATGAAATCTGGCCCTTTGCAATCATGTGGATGGAACTAGGGAGTATTATGCTAAGCGAAATAAGTCAATCAGAGAAAGACAATTATATGATTTCACTTGTATGTGGACCATAGGGGAGGGGAGGGAAAAATAAAAAATCATAGAGAGAGAGAGACAAACCATAAGAGACTCTTAATCATAGGAAACAAACTGAAGGTTGCTGGAGGCGGGGGGGGATGGGGTAACTGGGTGACGGACATTAAGGAGGGCACGGGACGTCATGAACACTGGATATTATACAAGACAGATGCATCACTGAACCCTACCTCCGAAACTAATAATACTCTACATGTTAATTGAATTTAAATAAAATAAAATAAATGTTAAAAAAATTCCTCCGCACCTTTGGTTTCAAAATCATCCGGTCTTAAATTTCACCTTCCCTTCTCTGCATAGGAACAAAAGGAAGAAAATAATCATAATCACGATCATTAACGGAAGTCTTGCTTGTATCATACCGTGCATTAAACACTACAAACACAATCTCACTTAATGACCACGTTAACCCCCATGAAAAAATGGAGGCTTTAAAAGATGAAGAAATGTACCCAAGAGCACAGTCTTAGAAGAGGCAGAACCAGACTGGGACCCAAGCTCCTTTGATTCCAAGCCTGTAAGCACATGACCTGAACTCCGGAGCTCCGTCTGCCTGCTCTAGCCCCATCTTTGTTACGAAGGTAACAGGACAAGTGGCTCTAACCCTGGATTTTCCAGGACTGTCCTCCTTATTTTAAATATCCTGTCCCCTTGTCCTCAAAAGATACCAAGATGTCCCCCAAATTCCAATTTTATTTCGAATAGCGAGTAAACATTATAAGAAAAAAACACAGGAGTCCCCCCAAACCATTGATGGAACCACCTTCCCTTATTTGGTGTTCAGAAAACAGGCCCAGGTACCACTGTGTCACTTGGTCTCTTACTCATGGTGATTGCATATATACTGCATCCACTAAATTCCACTCCGCCCAGGTAAGCTGTTTATGCAGCACTAAGTGGAAGGTAACGTGGGCTATAATCGCAGCCACTTGATACTTAGGGCACCTCCAACAGGATAATTTAGGACCTAGGGAAGGACACTGCCATGCAAAGCATCCCAGATGTGTGTGGAGGGTCACACGATTGTCATTCCAGCCTCCTGAGCAGCACAGCTGAGCCCTGAAGCTTCCAGGATCCGCTCCCTAGTTTCAGGTTCTATCACGGTCCAGGCAGTTGATTCCAGCCTCCTGGGGCTGTGCCGCAAGTCTGAGTTGCTCTGACCCCAAGCTGTGGCCAGAGCAGCCTAGGGTGTCATCTCCAGGCTGCACACCTGCTTACGAACCAGGCTGGGACACAAGGATGACCCCAGGCAGAGCAGGAGACCATCCGCTCCTACCATTTGCTCTCGGTCTGTGATCCTGTTACAATTTCTTCTACTGTTATTCAACAGTATGTCAACGTGACCTTCTCTACCCATATCCAAACAACGCAGAATCCAATCAAGAAGTGAACTAAGAATTCAGTAAGAGAGATAGAAAAGAAAGGGTGTCTTAGTTACCTTTAAAACAAAACAAATGAGGGCACCTGGGTGGCTCAGTCGGTTAAACGACTGCCCTCAGAGCAGGTCCTGTTCCCAGGGTCCTGGGACTCAGCCCGGTATCGGTATCGGGCTCCCTGCTCAGCAGGGAACCTGCTTCTCCCTCTCCCACTGCCTGCCACTCTCCCTGCTTGTGCTCTCTCTCTCACTCTCTCTCTCTCATCAAATAAATAAATAAAATTAAACAAACAAACAAAAAAATGTTTGTGCTAACTTGACTTGCTCCAGCGCTAACTGCAACTTTTATATGCTGATCTTGAGACCGGAAATGACACTTCGGAAAAACAGTTTGACACTTTCTTATAAAGCTAACCAAATGCTGTCATATGACCCAGCGATGCCACTCCTATGTATTTAGCCTAGAGAAATAAAAATGTATGTCTGCACACATTAAAAAAAAGACTGGATGTAGATATCAACACTGGTTTTATTCGTTGCCAAAACACAGAAACAGCACAAGCACGTCCGGTTAGGGAATGGTGTAAACTGTGGTACAGCCACACTACAGAGTATTAGTCAACGAGGAAAAGGAACCACACAACGACCTAGCTGAGCCCCAAATGCAATCTGTTAAGTAAAGAAGCCAGATGCAGAAAGCATGATGTGATGTGTGATTTCAGTGAGACAGAAACTATAGGGACAGAAAACACGTCCATGGTTGCCAGGAGCCGGCACGTGGAAAAGGGAGTGACTACAAAGGGAATTTTTCTGGATGATGGAACCATTCCGTATTATGATCATGGCGGTGGCTTCGCGACTGTATGTACTTGCCAAAACTCGTAAAAACGTATATCAAAACGCATGCATTTCATTGTATCCATTACATCCCAATTAACCTGACTTTAAAAATAAACCGTATCTCTTCTTCCTAAAAGAAAGGCAAACCCCTTTCTTGGCTCCGGCAAGATAAGTTTGCATCTGTGTGATCGCTGGACCAAAGGAGCACTGCTGGTCTCGTGTCTCGTGAAACAGTTGATGTTGCTCCTCTCAGACTCCCCCCTGCCCCGGCCATGCTGGTCCCGCGTGGACACAGCTGCCCTCCCACCCCCGCCCCGCTGTGTGCACTGTTCCCTCCACTGGGGGTGTTCTCTCCAGGCGGCATCCCTGAGTGGCTCCTGCTACAGATCTCTGCTTCACTGTCACCTCCTCTGAGAGGCTTTCCTTGACTCTCTGTGACTTGACTGACTGCCTGTGCTTATGCTGCCACCATGCCCTGTTGGTTTGCTTCACGGATCTTTTATGTTTTATTCTTTATTGACTGACATGTTTATCACCTGTATTTTCCTAGAGGTGGAAGCCCTGTGGAAGCAGACATCATGTTTGCTTTGCTTCCTGTCATATCCCCAACTCCTCATCGTGGTTCCCAGGGCAAAGTGAACGCCCCTAAAATTCATGTGTTAAAATCTAACCCCCCAGGGTGATGGTGATTGGAGGTGGGGACTTTGGGAGGGTCTTAGGTCATGAGAGTGGGAAGAGTCTTATAAAGGGGGCCTCAGAAAACTCACTCGCCTGTTGGCAGTGCGAGAACACTTGTTGAACTACCCTGAAACGCCCGCTCTGCCCCGATAACTTTTGCCCTGTGCAATCCCGAGGCATGAACTAGGGCACCTCTAAAATATAAAAGAATCAGGTTTGATCAATACGTTATGCAAGAGCTTCTGGGTAAATAATTAAATTATTAATCGTCAGTAAATTATTAATTAATAAGTTAAAGCTTTTCCTAATGAAAAGGTCATTTTAAGACATAATTTCCTACTTAAACCATAGTCCAAGATTCAAATATCGATTTCTTCTGTGGTAATTATAGGCCAAATGTTTAAATTGTAGGCTTATATACTAATTAACTAATTATTTATCCCCATTAATCAAACACTACATCCGCAGGAACCACCAAACATCATTTCTCACTCAGGATTTTCTAACGCACGTGATTCAGTTTCTGCATGGACCCTTTGTACACTTTCTTCTCTCTGCCGGGGACACTCCTCACTGATGGCCTCATGGCTCACTCTTGCACGGCCCTGGACACTGGGCTCAAAGTTCACCATATTAATAGGTTCATCCCACACCACCCAATTCAGCCACACACTCCTCATCCTCCCCACCCTGGCCTCTGCGTTCCCCCTCTCTGATGTTCCTCTGTCACTCTGACTATTTGGTTTACTTGTGTCACCCACGGCAGGTCCCTCCTCACCAGGATAGAAGCTCAAGGGGAGCAGAGATTTTTTCACTCTCTGACTTACAGTTATTTCCCAGGGCCTAGAACAGTGCCTGGAATATAACGGATAATCAACAAATATGTGTCGATGAATATTGGATAGTTTGATGTCATTTACAATTTCAATGGCCTCCCCTTTCCCCTCTAGATGGAACATGTTTGCCTTCTCAGCGGGTGTCTCTAGCTCGTGAGAGGTCAGAACTCAGAGCACTCCCTCCTCCCTTCCTATCCTACCCCACACCCCCAGTCCCGCACAGCGCCCCCACTTCTCCCTGCCTTGCCGCTTACCTTACCCTCCGGGTCCTACTTCGGTGCAGGAAAATAATAAACTACCCAGAACTAATGGGTATTCATGTGTAAAAAAAAATGTTTTTAATGGAGACTTTAAAAAGCCCTTTGCCTTAATCAGGAAGAACAATTTCATATTAAACCAAGAAAGGAAGCATGTCGACTGGAGCGTGGGCGTAGTGGTTAATGGTGTCAGCGCCCACATGCCCTAAATCAGACTTCGGAATGATCCAGGGAGCAGTAGCTGCAGGCTGTGGAGAATTATTTATTGGATTCTGTGATTTGGTAAAATGTCCTGAGCATGTGAGGAACATGTGTGCTTGGTACTGCATGAACGGCAGTCTTCGCCCACACAAGGTACACGCCTTCGCTGTAGACAGGCACTTGCCAATGGGTCACGCCCTCGGCTTTGCAATCCAGTATTTCCCTGCAGCAAAGTAGCAAATCGCGGGACATGTAGTGAGAGGAACACTTCCCTGCCCTCAATAAACACCGTGTCATTGCTAGATGAGTAAGTGTTCTGTCTCCAGCTCTACTGTCCCCGGACATTGGAAGGGACAGTGGTTAAAATTTATTTACTAGCTTCTCCATTCCTGTCCTTTGTATCACATCCACATTCCCATTCCCTACTAGGTGTTTACCTCCTGCTCCTAAGTTTAAGTCTAGGTTGGTGGTTGATGTATGCTGGATGGAATCTGGTGGGGGTGGCATTTGGTGCTGGAGGGGGCCCCTAAAATGCCTGGGGCCTCGCCTGCTGCCTCGCTGTGTGTGGGTTCTGATCTCACGGTCTCGGTGGTGTTGGCTCAGGGTGGGGCTTACTGCATTCTTGGCCAGTTCGGTCTGTGCCTCACGAGGAAATGTGCCTGATGGGAGTCTGTGATATGTGTCTTTGCCATTTATGAATCCTCTACAGGCGAGTTAGAGCCAAATCTTCCAAGACCTCCCTGAAAGAAAAGTTTAGTAACAAAACAAAACAAAACGAAAACACAGGGGCACCTGGCTGATTCAGTCCCTTAAGTATCTGACTCCTGATTTTGGCTCAGGCCATGATCTCAGGGTTGTGAGACTGAGCCCTGTTTCAGGCTCCGAGGTCAACACAGAAGCTGCGTGAGATTGTCTCTCCCTCTCCCTCTGCCCCTTCCTCCACTGCTCCTGCTCCTGCTTGCTCTCCTTCTCTCTCTAAGAAAAAAAGAAAAAGAAAAAAATACATTACCTCTGCACTGATCCTCTAAGACTTCGCTTAGGAGGACAGGGGGAATATATTTTTAGCAATAAGCCTCACTCTTTCCAGGCTTTCTGGCTAGCACACACACACAAAATGGAATTTTAATATACAGAGTCCACCAAACCCCAGGTCTTTCATTCATTCAACAAAAATTAATCGAGGTCTTTCTGTGCACCTGCAAGTGAGAGTGACAAAGACAGACTGAAGGCCAGGGAGCTGGGCAGAATAGACAGATTATCCCCAAAGAGGCCAGAGTCCCCCCTCCCCAAGCCCCCATCACAACCAGCTTCCTCCCGGGGCCCTTAGGAAAGTGTGCTGGGACACGGAGGTGTCCCCCACCTTCATTTTTTAGGGCAACGTTGATCCCTTCCCTGCAAATGAACTTCGCATGCTGACTCTTCACTCTGATGATATACCCCTACGTATCACCTGAATTTTGCCTCTCTGCGTCCCCCACACCTCCAGCAAATATCTTTTTCTTCTGTTTACCCTCTGATTGTATCTTATGTCTCAGTGTGGTGTTCAGAGCATGGACAAGGAGAAGCCAGTGTGCCCTATTGAGGTAAAACCCTAAAGACAAGACCAATTTGCCCCTTGCCCCCCACCATCCTCCCCAGGGGACCTTGGGATATGACCAGGAGAGAAGCAGAAGCCAGCCTGAAGAGAGAGGAGATGTTGCCCCAGCTAAAGTCTTCACAGGACCAGCTGGGTGGTAAAAATACAGGCATGACTGCGTTACACCCCACCGTCTCCCACACCCGAGTCTGGACTTGGCAAGTGTTAGCAGTCCTCCTCTCCGCATTATCTCTAGAAATGTTCGTCAGGAGTCTTCACACCCCTTTGGGCAGCTCTGGCTTACACATATAGGGCAGAAAGGGTAGATATTTAGTAATGACGTTTAACCAGTAAGTCCAAGCCAATTGACATGCGACCTTGACAGCAGTTCATGAAGGATAACCTGGCACAGTCAACACTTCAAAAAGATAGCCATATTCTGATAAAGGCAGTGTGATTAACACATTGCTGCATTTATGACAAATGTGATTTCTCCTGCACATTGGAAAAAGCGTTCATCCACTCCAGGGCAGACAAAAAAATCTTCTCCACCGTGGGTCTGGTATTTGACCTTAACCCTGAGCTACTGGAAATAGTAGCAACTGGTTGGCTCAGTGGGTTAAGCATCTGCCTTCAGCTCAGGTTGTGATCTCGGGTCCTGGGATCAAGTCCTGCGTCAGGCTCTGGTCTCAGCAGGGAGCCTGCTTCTCCCTCTGTCTCTCTCTTTCTCTCTGTCTCTCCTGAATAAATAAGTAAAATCTTACAAGAAAAGAAAACAAGAGCAACTATGTATACATTGACTGCTAAGTTTGAATCAGAGCCTGGGCTGATCACTTGATCTTATTTAATCATCTCGTTCTATCCTCCCAGCAAGCCTGGGCAGTAGGTTCTATCAATATCATTATTTTGGAGGTAAGAAAAATGAGGCAAGGAGGAGGTACAAAAGTTGTGCAGCTTTTACCCTTCCAAAGTGTGAAAGTGGCCAACTCTGGTAGCTGAATGCCAGCTGCACGTGCTCGAACTTTCTCCCCCACCTCCCCGGCCCCACCCACCGTCCTAACTGTTTACATGACGTCATCTATACGGACTGGCTCCACAGAGGATCTCTCTTGGCTTCTTACGGACCCTGGAGCAGGGCAGGAGAGGCAAGTGGGAAATCACAGGAAGGTGGAGGTGACCCGAGGGCTGCAGGAAGTGGACGGAGGTCTCTTTTGTGCTCCTCTCATTGCGGGAGTGAAATCACCAGGTGGAGCGCTCCCCATTCATTCCCAGAGGCCTCGCCACTCAGCATTTACGCCGGCCTGATGTGTGACTTCAGGGCTGCAAGAGTTGTGCTAAATAGAGAAAGGATGGCCTCTTTTGTTTCTGCTTTTTTAACCATGAGGTTTGGTTTCATGCAGCTAATGAACTGTGTGAAACAGAAGAGTGTTTATGTGTGTGTGGTGTACACCCCCATTCATTAGGAGGAAAGGGTCAGAAATACTTGCTTTGACCTTGCACGCCACGTTCTGTACTCAAACCACACTCACAAGTGTGAACACTGCAGTGACCTTCCAGTTCTTGGGCGTTACCAGTACTGACTTTGGTTTCTGTCCACTTAGATCTCTCTTCCGGGTTATTGTTTTCATCAGCATACCATGCACAGACCACCTCTAAACCCCAAACTCCTGAGGTTTAGAAGCCGTTGCAAAGTTAACCATGAAGATATTAGACATTTGTAACTCGTCTTCAGATTGCTTTGGGGAAAAAAACAACCCATGAAAGCCCTCTTTCCCCCAGAGCTCCATCTGTTTGGCCCAGGACCAAGTGAGACCAGGCTGTGGATAGGGGAATCCGAAGAGGCTAGTCCAAGTGGGTTTGGATGCGCCCTGACGGAGAAAGAGAGGTTAAGAAGCCACCATTCTTCCCCCATCTGGGACTTCTAAGGAATTGAAATGGAAAGGTGATGCACAGTTTCTGATTGCCTCCATAAGCCACGCACTGGGCTGGGAGCTTTTACAAATATGTCTCAATCTAACCGATACAACTTTATAGCTCATGACTAACACTATCAAGCACACTCTTCTGCATGCTTTTCAAGTATTACCTTGCTTAAGAGTCACAATGACTCGATAAAGCAGATTCCGTTATTATGCCCACTTGAGAACCTGAGGACACTGAGTCATTAAAAGGTTAGGCACATTGCCCAAGGTCCTCCAGCAGGTACAAGGCAGAATTAAACCCGGCTGGAGAAACGTGGCTCTTTACTCTCTGTTGAGCCACCTCTCAGGATCAGGGAGACAAAGCTCGGAGAGGTTACCTGGCTCAAGGTCACACAACAAGAACGGCAGAGCCAGGGCTCAGAGCCCAGGTTTGTCTGGCATCAAACTGCATTCTTCCTGCTACATCTCACTGCTGCCTGGATCCTGTAATCACTAGAAATATTTCTTCCCAGGGGTGCCTGGCTGGCTCAGTTGCTTAAGTCTCTGACTCTTGGCTTCATGATGTCAGGGTCATGGGGCTGAGCCCCACATAGGGCTCTGTGCCAGTGGGGAGACTGCTTGAGATTCTCTCCCTCTCTCTCTTCCCCTTCCTCTGTGTATCTCTCTCTCTCTCTCTAATAAAAAAGAAATTTCTTTTTCAAAAAAATATATTTAATCCTAACCTTTAGGACCAAATTCAGATAAATGTCTTCCTTTATAGTTTCTTTCTTCTTTTTCTCTCCCTTTGCTCTTCTCTCTGCTTTTCTCCTCTTCTCTTGCCTCTTTCTTTGCCTTGTTTTTCCTTCCTTCTTTGTCCCTCCCTTGCTCATGCCTCAGGTCTGCCAGTAACGCCCAGAAAAGGCAATGAAGGTGCAAGAGGTTACTGAGCCCTGACCTCATTAATTTTTAAACATGACTTATATAGCTTAATATGACCGGATGTTTGTTAATAACTGAAAAATTAAAAGCTTATCTCAAGAAACGTCTACATGATAGATTGGTCCAATTGTTGTGACAGAAAGGGATTTTGATTTTCATTATGGTCAGCCTGTTGCCTAACTAGGATCAGATCATTAAGTGCTCATTGGATTAATTGCTTAATGATTTGGTCAAAAGTTTGGTTATTGTTATGGGTGTTCAGTTTAAACAAATGACACAGCCTGATCCCTAGGCCAGATCCTAGGAAGCCAGCAGGCATAGACATATGGGTTACCAACCAAGTTCCCGGTGGGTTGGCCTGGGGACAACTCAAGTTTCTAAGACAGGCAGAAGTCTTTCAAGAAAAGGTATTTACAGAGGTCATCAACACCTTCAAGATTCCAGAATACTCATTCATGTCTATAACACCTTTCACACATCACACAATTCATATTTTTTCTCCCATTCAAGTACTAGTAGTGTATAGGCTCTGACCTTGATCCTACTCTCTTGTTGTTGCCTGTTCATTCCCTTTCATGCCTTCAAGTCCCATTTCTTGTTGACCTCCAGATCCCTAGACTGAACCTTTAAAGAGCCATTTTCCAAGTTAGGTAGTATTTACAGGTTCCAGGGATTTGGATCTGAAACTCTGGGGGCAAGGAGGTGGGGTGGGCAGCACTCAGCCTACTTCCCTGTCCCCATAGACTGGGGTGTCCAACAGAGCAGGGGGATGTGGTTTAGCCACTTTTATTCCCAGCACTTAGCACTAGTAGGCATTCACTGAATGTTAAATGAAAGGCCGGGGAATACATTGAATTGAACACTCTTATTTGCAGATGTCGGCTGTTTGTTTATTCAACGAAGCATTCATTCATCATTATGCACCACGTGCAGGGGCACTGAGGAGGACAAGAAGCATGGGGACAGCAGGTAACCTCTGTGGCTCCGCCCTCAGGGAGCAGACATTCTGGGAGGGCGGCAAGCCTCAAAAAAGGGCACACATAAATAAATAGATAATGACGGTGTAATAAGGGTTAGGAAAGACAAGAGCAAGGATCAACGAGAAAGCACAAGGTGTGGAGATGAGGGAAAGCATCTCACAGCAGCAATGTTGGAAGCTGAGATCTGAAGAATGAATAAATGCTATGTGAGGAGCTGGGGGGCAGTTGCTCCAGACAGAGGGGACCACAGATGCACAGGCTGTGAAGCAGCAAATCTTGGTGAAATCAAGGAACAGAAAAAAGTACAAGAACCTGGAGGGCAGGACGGGGCTGAGGCACAGGGAAGAGCTGGGTTGTAGTGTTCGCAGAAGAACCTTCCTCAAACATTTTGTGTGACAGACCCCACTGTCACAGTGACAGACCTTAAGTTATGCTGAGAACCAAGGGCATCATCAAATGACATGTGAGGGATCCTAGAAGAGAATAAAAAGATTGACTACAAAAGACTGGTGCATATAAATACTTGTTGACTGGAACATGATAGTCCAAACTGGCAGGAGATGGGGTGACAGGAGAAGGTAGCTCGACTGGCTCTGTTAACAAAGACACCCAAGTTTTATTGCTTTGGGGGCTGAGGTTGTCACAGGGATGTTAGACATTTAAGGAAACTGCTTGCTTGTTTCTAATTCCATAATCTTACCAACTGCTCAAAGTCAAATCCATTTCAGAAAATTTAAAGAATAATTCTTTTTTATGGTAAAAATTTAATTAATTAATTAATTAGCTAATTAATTAAAAGAGCTACTGGCTGGGGGCAGAAGGAGAGGGGAAAAGAAGCCATAGCGGACTCCGTGCTGAGTGCAGAAGGCTTGATCCCACAACCCTGAGATCATGACCTGAGCGAAATCAAGAGTCAGATGCTGAGCCACTCAGGTGCCCTTAAAGAATAAATCTTAGGACAGATTCTGAGTTGTGTATTTACTGAGTACATAAAGGAAGAAAGCAAAGCACAAGCAAGATGTGGGACCAGTCTAAGATATGATTTCCAGTAATCCCTTGGTTTACTCTTTCTGGTTCAGTCATGACGCACAGGGTTCACCATGTCTTCAATTATTTATTTTTAATGTTTATTGAGCATTTACTATATACTCAGGTATTACAATAACATTCTACATATATTAGCTTGTTTTACCTCCTTTTGGGTAAGTACTGCATACATCCTTGTTTTACAGCTGAGGAAGGTAATGCAGAAAGGGTAAGCACCTGGGCAGTGTGATTCCAGAAGATTTGCTCTTCAAACCACCTCACTAGACTATCTATTCCTTACTTACATTTCTGAGATTCAGATTTTATCTTGGCTCCTTTCAAGAAAATTAAGGTGTGTAACAGCACATGAGGAAATCAATTTGCTTTCTCACTCACTCATTTCATTAAAATCCTCCATCAAATTGTAACAGAACTTAAAAAGAAATCAGTATATAACCCAAAGAATAAAATGAGAGCATGTGAGTCTATACTGATGTAAGTAGACAACTGGATAAATAAATAAATAGAGGAGAAAGACCAACTCTTCCTTACAGAATATTCCAATTAGTAATATAGAAGGAATGAAGGGAAAAAAAAATCACCATTTGAACACCAGAGTAATAACTGCTATAGGCAAGATCCACACGTGGATGCTAAAATTAGTTGGTGAAAGTTTTTTTTAAAAATCAAGGTATTTGCATAGTCTCAAATTATCTCTTCCCCAGCAAAAGAAATTATTAACTAAAAAAGACAAAAAATAGTAAGTGTATAGTGGAGAAACCTGGCAGATACCCCTTAACCAAGAGATCGAGGTTAACAAGGTTAACATCACCGCTAATAAGACATAGCTACAGGGCGTCTGGGTGGCTCAGTGGGTTAGGCCGCTGCCTTCGGCTCAGGTCATGATCTCAGGGTCCTGGGATCGAGTCCCGTATCGGGCTCTCTGCTCAGCAGGGAGCCTGCTTCCTCCTCTCTCTCTCTCTGCCTGCCTCTCTGCCTACTTGTGATCTGTCTCTGTCAAATAAATAAATAAAATCTTAAAAAAAAAAAAAGACATAGCTACATTATGCAACCTGATATGATACACTGAGAAGGAACATCACTTCTGTGGTATTGTTTCCAATAAGACATGATCTCAACCTAAGCATAATATCCCAGAACCATCCGAAAATATCAGACAAGCCAAACGAAGCGGCATTCCACAAAATCGTCAAGCAGAACTCTACAAAAGTCTCAAGGTCATGAAAGACTCAAGGTCAAGGAAAGACTAAGAAACTGTCACAAAGTGAATGAAACTGAGAACACATGACAACAAATTGTGTGTCATCATCACTGCATCCTGGAGCAGTAAAAGGACAGTAGTAGAAAAAACTGATAACATCTGAATCACGTTTATAGTTTGGTGAATAGTATTGTACTAATATCAATTTCTTCACTGGGGTGATTGTACTATGACCATATGCAATGTTAACTTTTTCTTTTCCACAGAAATTGCTTTTATTATGTTAGAATATTCCTTGATGAGCTGACAATTATTCATGTGAAGGAGAGTTCAGAAAACAGATTTATGACTGTATTAGCCTTGTCCTTGATTAGAGATTTATGAATTATACAAAAAATATAACCCAGAGTCAGTTACTCTAGAAATAGTAGTGGAGAAGGCCTAGAAAGTCGAAGAGGCTGTGAACTGGGAAGATCTTCTCCCTGCTTGTCACCTTTCCACATGCAGCACTTCTGGTTCAGTCACAACATCAGGGTTAATCATACCTTCAATTGTACCCGCTGAAATGGGCGCTTGGCGATTTCTTCACGGGAAGAAGCTACTCCGACTGGGACGCTGACACTGGGCTTTGGGGGCGGGCCTCCAGCGCTGCTCTCCTGACTTTGCCCTTACCAGTACACTCAAAGGCCTAGTGTGCCCCCCTCTTAGTCCTTTCAGTGGGCACTTCCTGGATGGGTGTAGGAAGTCCTGGGGGTTAATGCATTCAGAGGCTCCAAACTCCTTGGCCCTTGTGAATTTACCTTTATTGATGTCCACACCAAAGATTCAGGATACACCAGCCACCTTATAGCCCATGAGAGCCGCCACTGCAAATCCTCCTGGACCAAAGATGGCGCAGCGGAAATGCCACAACCCACAAGGCAGATTTTATCCACAGGCGCTAAAGGATCAATTTCAGCAAAAGAGATTTCAGCCACGACTGTATGTTCAGAAAGCATGCTGGTTCCCAGGGAATGGAGAATTGTCTTTCCTTTGCAAGGAAATCTGCTAGTCCCATCTGGTCTTAATCCTTTCTCCTGAGTACCACTTCTCTTCTGGCAAAGGTTTTAGGGTTTAGACAAAATTTGCATTCTCCACACTGTAGCATGTAACGCAGAATGACAGTATCACCTGTCTGCAGTTGAGTGACTCTTTTGCCAGCACTGTCCACAATTTCTGCACCTTCATGTCCCAGGATCCCTGAAAGACTCCCTTCAGGATCAGCCCCACTCGGGGTAGAGGCATCAGTGTGACAAACTGCAGTGGCAATCATGTCAACTTGAACTTCACGAGCCTTAGGGGGTCTCTACCCTCCCTGTAGAGACATGTTCTTCCGCCTCCCAGGCAACTGCAACGTTGCATTTGATCTCCTGGTTCACCCCAGCCTTGGACTCAGTCATCGAGGGAGCACAGCGTTAATTTTAGAGGAAGCTGGGTAAAGTGTCTTCAAGACATTCGGTACTGATTTTGTAACTCTTTATAATGCTAATAATAGTGGGATTTTTTTAAAGTTTAAATAATAATAATAGTCAGACGGTCCAATGGAGCATTCCTGCAGAATACAAAGGATAGGCCATCGCAGGAATATACCGTTCACTCCAGGGCGCAGGCCAACATTAGATTCCTGAGAAACCTATTTCCAAACAACCCATCCACAGTCACCCCTTAGTCCGTTGACCCATAAAATCTAGTTTGCCCAAAAATACATAACCCAACTCTAATCATGAGAAGCATCAGTCAAATCCCAGTCGAGGAACCCTGTACAAATTCTCTGATGAGTACACCCCAAAACATTAAGATAATTGTGATGCTTAGTTTTCTGTGTCCCTTTGGCGAGACTACAGTTTCCAATTGTTTAATCAAATAACTGGTTTGGTGTTGCTGTATCTAGCTGTGGTCAACACCTATCATCATTGACCCTTCTTAAATAAAGGAGATTAGAAGGGGAGCAGGGCCTCATCCAATCTGCCAAGGGCCTTACCAGGTTTCCCAGGAAAGAAGAAATTCTGGCTCAAGACCGCACCACAGATTCCTGCCTGAGTATTTAGCCTGCCAGCCTGCTGTACGGATTTTGGACTTTGAACCTTCCAGCCTCTGTAATCACATCAGCCAATTCATTAAAATAAATCTGTGTGTGTGTGTGTGTGTGTGTGTGTGTGTAGTACGTCTGATCCATTGCCCAGTTTGTCCAGAGTACCCTAAATCATATAGTCACCAGTATAACACTGTTATGTTTGTTATTTTAATTTTATTTATTTGAGACAAAGAGCATGAGCGGTGGGATGTGGGGCAGGCAGAGGGAGAAGCAGGCTCCCCGCTGAGCAGAGAGCCTGATGCGGGGCTCAATCCCAGGACTCTGGGATCATGACCTGAGCCAAAGGCAGATGCTTAACCATCTGAGCCACCCAGGCACCCTTAACCTTGTCTGTTAATTATAGTTCAATTTAAAAAGACAGAGAGGGGGTGTCAGGCTGGCTTAGCGGGTGGAGTGTGGGACTCTTGATCTCAGGGGTATGGGTTGGAGCCCCTCGTTGGGTGTAGAGATTCCTTAAAAATAAAATCTTCAGGGTGCCTGGGTGGCTCCGTCGGTTAAATGTCTGCCTTCAGCTCAGGTCATGATCCTGGGGTCTTGGGATCGAGTCCTGCTCCGCAGGGAGTTTCTTCTCCCTCTCCCTCTGCTGCTTCCCCTGCTTAGGCTCTTTCTCTGTCAGATGAATAAATAAAATTTTTAAAAAATAAAAGCTTTAAAAATAGTAAAAATAATGAAATAAAAAGAGAGAGAGAGAGAGAAACCTCAAGTTTCAATAAACAAACAAATAAATGGAAAGTCTGAGAAACCACCACATCCAAGAGAACCAAAGGAAACCTGACAGTGAAATGTAATAAGGTATGCTGGGCAGGACGTTGGAACAGAAGAAGGACATTAGGAAAACTAAAGAAATCTGAAGAGAGTGTGGACTCTAAGTAATAATGCGCTAATATTATCTATTAATAGAAATGTATCATACTAATTTAAGACGTTAATCCTAGGGAAAACTGGGTGTCGGTTACATGGGAACTCTCTATCTTTGCAATTCTTCTGTAAATCTGAAACTACTTGAAAATAAAAAAAAAACTATTTTGAAAAATACATATGAAGCCTGCCCTTTCCAAGGAAACAAAGTAAGGTTTGAATTCAGACACACCTTCCACAAGGCTGTAGCCAACAAAAAATGAACAAATAGAAAAATATGTAATTATGGATAAATAGGAATATTAACATAATAAACAAAAATCATGGGTTACAGTAAGATTTAGACCTATATATGTGACCATTGAATCAAAGTAACAAGGAAAATTGTTTTGGGGTTTCAGACCCAAAGAATCCCTTCATTAACTGTTTCTAAGTTCTGTTCCTAGAGAAGGATCTCTCCTCTTTATCTCTATTTCTTCAAAGACTCATAATTCTGACACAGGGTGTGAGCTCAAGTGCATCCAAGGAATGTTGTAATTTCTGCCCAGGTGAAAGAAGAGCAGAGACGATTTCAAGCCAGTGGCAGCAGGGAGATCTGGACCTTGCTAGAAGCTATCGCTGGATAAAGCTGTGGCAATGAATCTCACCAGCCTCTCAGCCGAGTGTCTGCCCATTTGAGGAGCCAGACGTTGGGCAAGGTGGCAGGATGTGGCAGAGGAAGGTCCAGAGAATCTCAGAATTTATTACAATTACACCAACACTTCAATGATCAAACGGCATCTTCTTACCTTTTCTTTGGAATGGTAAATGATGCATTTTATAAGTGGCTTATAGTTTTATCTTCAAGATCCTTGGAGATAAGTATAGGAAGAATGTTAGCTTCTCATGATCAGAAATAAAAAAATAATATATAATAGAGAAATGATAAGAATACTCATAGCCTGGGGGCATCTGGGTGGCTCAGGGGGTTGGAGCATCTGACTCTTGATCTCAGGGTCGTGAGTTCAAGCCCCAGGTTGGGCTCCATGCTGGGTGTGGAGTCTACTTTAAAAAAAAAAAAAAAAAAGAATGCTCTTAGGCTGAATTATTTTTTCCCCCATCTGGATGAAGCCTTAGAGATCATCTAGTTCCATGCTCAGATTTTGAAGATTAAAATAGGTGGCTTACCCAAAGTCCTAAAACGAGTAAGAAACAGAGTAAGAGTAAGACCCAGGCCTCCGGCTTCCTGTCCAGTACTTTTTCATGGCCCTCTGCTACCTATCAGCTCAAAGTCAGGTTCAGGATTGCCCAACAAAACAAAATGCAAGGCACAGGTGAAATTTTCTATTTTCTAATCGCCATATTTTGGAAAGTAAAAAGAAACAGGTGAAATTCATTTGCCAACATTCTATTTAACCCAATGTATCTAAAGTAGAGTCATTCCAGGGCATCTGGGTGGCTCAGTTGAGCATTTGCCTTCAGGTCAGGTCATGATCCCGGGGTCCTGGGATCGAGTCCTGCGTTAGATTCCCCACTCAGCAGGGATTCTTTCTCCTTCTCCCTCTGCCACTCCCCCTGCTTGAGCTCCCAGTCTCTCTCTCTCTCTCTTTCTCTCTCCCTCTCTCTCAAATAAACAAATTCTTTAAATGTAGTCATTTCAACATAAAACCCATACTTTACAATTATTAGTGAGATATTTCACATATTTTTTATATTCGGTCTTTAAAATCCAGTGTGTTTTTTATACCTGACCGCACTTATCAATTGGGAGGAACCGCATTTTATCTTTTTTTTTTTTAATTTATTTATTTATTTGACAGAGAGAAATCACAAGTAGTTGGAGAGGCAGGCAGAGAGAGAGAGAAGGAAGCAGGCTCCCTGCTGAGCAGAGAGCCCCATGCGGGACTCGATCCCAGGACCCTGAGATCATGACCCGAGCTGAAGGCAGTGGCTTAACCCGCTGAGCCACCCAGGCGCCCAGGAACCGCATTTTAAATGCCCCATAGCCTCACGTGGCTGGCTAGTCGGTCCGTGCTGGGCAGAAGCCGTCCTGGGAAATAGCACGTGGGTAAGCCCATTAGAGACTGCCTCTGAGTGTAAGCCCTTCATCTGATCTACTGCAGAAGATAACGCTATTGTCTTTTATACCCGTGGCTTCTTAAACAGAGTTTTCTTATATCAAAATACAACGTCCACAGAGTATAAGTCAATGGAAAAGTAGGTGTTGGCAAGTGCTCCCACATGTCTTTAGACAAGCTTCCTCAGAGCCCTGGTGGAAATTGATGCTTACAGCCTAGATTTTCTCTTCAAATGGTTATTATGGACATCACCTTTGGGCTGTCCATTCTTGATCAATTTCTTTTCGAAAGTCTGTTCAAGCCTCCATGATGTTAGGCCAGATTTTGAAAAAGAGGAGACCTCTTGCCATCAGAAATGTCCCATTAATCCGGCTTTTCCTCTTGTCCACACTCCTAGAGCTTTTCTTTCCTCCCGAGGACATTTACTGTCTTCCCATGTTCTGCCTGTCAAAATCCACTGAAAATCAGAACTTTATAAAGTGCAACATAAAGGCTGGTACGTGGGAGTATTGCCTCCCCAAGGGGAATTTATATCTACTTAAAACAAAAACAAAACCCAAAAACCCTAAACTAATGGACTCAAGTATCCACAGTGGGATCCTAGGATTTGGGCAGAAGCAAGTAGAAGGATTCCACGGTGTTTCTGAAATGACGTTGAACACAACCGGGGGTCAGCAAATGACAGCCCCCGGGGGCTAAATTCTGCCTTTTTGTTTAGCTCATGTTTTTAAATGGTTGAGGAAAAAAATCAGAGAAGAATCCTATGTCAGGATAAGTGAAAATTACATGAAATTCAAATGTTAGGATCCATAAATGGTTTGGGGGGGACGCAGCCATGCTCATTCATTCATATGCGATCTATAGTTGTTTTCAGCTACAACAGCAGCACTGAGCATTTACAGTAAAGACAATATCGACCACAAAGCCTAAAAAATTTACCATCAATCTTTTTACAGGAAAAGTGTGCCAAACCCTGATGCAGGTGATTTCCTATACTGCCTCCTTCTAGCTATATTCTGTGCACCTAAAACCCTTTTCTTAGAGCTACATAACAGGTCTGTATTTGTCACAGAATCAGAATTCCATGCCTGTTTTTACAGAAGCTGAGGAAATCTGTTACTTGAATAAATTGTGTAAAAATCTGAGTTGTCCATCAAAGACTCCCACGACTCCCTTCACATTACGTGTAGAAGGATGTTCCCACCGAAGAACGACAGCAGACAGACCATCAAAGATTATAATAGAGGGCCCTGCTTGGAACTCCCTCCTTTGCTTCCCCCTTCCCACACCCTTCTCTCCCTTCCTCCCTCTCTCCTTTCCTTGCTTCCTCTTCCCAATCTCGCTTCTCCACAGCTCATAAAGGGGAGCAGCCCCTTCCCCTTGAAACAAACGATGTCGCTGTAGACTCAGAGATCTTAGTCTAAGAACTGGGAGGAACTGACAGAGCAGCAAAGCACTGATTATGTGTTTTGACAAGTCACTGAGTAATACTTTCT
Organism: Mustela erminea; assembly: GCF_009829155.1. Classification (NCBI taxonomy): domain Eukaryota; kingdom Metazoa; phylum Chordata; class Mammalia; order Carnivora; family Mustelidae; genus Mustela; species Mustela erminea. Next base: position 89,797,842 of record NC_045624.1, on the reverse strand, counting down.
CCCAGTAGCCACAACGCAGGACCCACTCCTGAGCCCAGGCAATGGGGCTAATTTAAGGACGGTGACTTCACATGCTCATGGGGCTGGCACCAGGCCAGGTGAGTCTGTGCATGGATGGGCAGGTGTAAAGCAGATTCTGCTGTTTTCCCTGCATCGCATGGAAAAGCCCGGACCTAGAGATTTAACCTGCCCAGGGGCACACAACGAGTCAGGAGCGGAGCCAGGATCCACGTTCTGGGGTAACCTTACTAACTGTGTGGCTGTACCTTTATTTCCCTCCACATACATAGTTTCCTATTGTAAATTTTTCTCTCAGATGTATGCAACCCTCCACCCAGAGCGCCTAAGGTGTATCAGGGGGCGGTAGAGTAGGAGTTTGGGCTTATAAACCGGGAGTGCAGAAAGAGGGAGAATATTCAGCTGGGAACAGCCAACATCAGATTTTCAGTTCCTCTGCAAGATGACGGGCTCGGAAGTCAGGCTCCGTCAACAAGAAAAGGGTTTTTCGAAATTCTCTTATATACTCCTTTTCCACATCAAGGAACGTGTCTGGAAGACTTGATCACAGACTTTCACAGAGGAGAGATCTGTGTAGTAGAGAAAAGCCTGTACTTTTTCCTTCAGGGGTCTATGGGGGGAAGGGGACAGAGTTAGAGAGGAAGGGAAGGACACGTGTCCCAATATTCTTTCTCTGTGCCAGTGTCCTTGAGAGAAGAGTGGTGGGATTTAAGGTGAAGAGAAAGCCTAAATTTGAGGGGCTTTGGCTCTGCTTTCTGCTGAGGACTCTGGGAGGACTCTCCTGAACTGGAGACGGCACATGGAGGTCAACTGAGGACTCAACCCAATGAGGCAGGCGCAGGGCCTCACTTCAGTTCCCCTAAGGACACCCACTCCCGTGTGGGATATTTGGGGTGGGAGGACTGGGGTGTGAGATACGGACATGAGTTTAGAATTTGGCTCAGGAATTTGCCAGCAGTGTTCATGTCCGTGGTATCCTCTGGCCCAGTGAAGACGTAGGCAAGGTTGAGGAGTTCGTGAAGGCAAGGGTGACTTCACCAAGCCACGAGAGAAGGCCAGCCTCCCACCTCAGCCGCAGACACCCACAGAACACGTGGGGGCTAGCCCAGTCACCCTCAGGCATGGCCAGTCCAGGATGTGGCTCCAAGGATCTCACAGTCCCCCACCACAGAGGCTCACATCACACTCCTCCCACCCGTTCCCCAAACACTTAGGACCTTCTGGAAGCGGGAACCAGAAACCTGATAGACCTGAGCGTTGTCCTGAAAGAAACAGAATATTCAAGTCCAAGGACACTATGTACATTGTTGATTGGAATGACACTATTTAATCAGACTCAAATATAACCTGTACCCACTAATGAATACCATGGTGATGGGGGATTTTTTAAGAATATCATATAGGTTATAGAAAAACAAAACCACCGTGTTTTCTGAGTCAAACATTCCGAGCATTGTGTGAGTATATCTGTCCCATCCCAGAGCCTGTGCTGCGACCCTTGCCTTCTGCTGCTAGCTTTACACTAATGGTAAAGCTTCCATCAAAATCCTGGGGAAGTGAAACATTCGAACATTCTTCAAGCCTGTCTCTCAGCTGAAGCAGTGGCAGCGATTATGTTGCATGTTAAAATAAACAATAATGCCTTTCTCATTGAGTGGCTGGGAGAACTAACTGGGGGCTTAGAACGGAGCCTGACAAAAAATCCTCTCTGTTTGCCATCATCATCATTTTTCATTTTCTCCGGGAACTGTTGCCGACTGACTCCCCAGCATCCATCTGTCCCTTTCTCCCACAAGGTAGCAGCCACATGGTTTAAATGGGATTGAGCTCACCCCAAGTTCTGGGGTGAGCCCCCATGGCTGACTCTATCAGAGTAAATCCCTCCCATTGTCACAGTGAAGAGGGGGCAGAGCTCTTAAAGTGGTTCGACCAGAGTGAAAGCTGGCGTTTCTAGTTGATATTTGGGGAGGAAACCTTTCTCCCTCCTTTGTATAGTGAATTTGTGATCTAAAATTGCAACAGCCCATTTGGCACTACATTATTTTAGTATTTAAATTTTTCTGACCTGAGGATCATTTTCTATCCTTAAAAATTATTAAGAACCACAAAGAGCTTTCATTTATATGAGTTATATTTATCAGTATCTGCTGTACTAGAAATTAAAACTGAGAATTTAAAAACTATTTACTAACTCATTTAAAATAACAATATGTCTCTTATAGGTAAATATAAATAATATTTTTAGTGAAGAAAATAAGTTTTCCAAAGCAAAAGAAAAATCTGAGAGAAGCATCCTTGTTTTTCATATTTTTGCAAACCTTTTTAATACCTAAGTTAACAGAAGACAAGAGGATTCTCATATCCGATGTATTCCATCTGTTGTGATAATACATCTAACCTCTGGAAACTCCCCTGTGTGCTCAGGACAGAATGAAAGTGAAAAGGCAAATAATGTCTGGGTGTGTGTATTAGCTTTCTATTGTTGCTGTAACAAATTAACATGAATTTTGTGGCTTAAAACAACACAAATTTTTTCTTACCCTTCTCAGATCAGAAGTCCAAAATCAGTTTCATTGGGTGAAAATCAAGGGGTCAACAGGGATGGTTCTTTCCTGAGGTTCTAGCAGATTCCACTTCCTTGGCCTTGCCAACTTCCTTACATTCCTTGGCTAGAAAATGCTCCTCCATCATCAAAACCATCAATGCAGCATGGCCAGAGCTGCTTTCTGTCTCTGCTTATAAGGCCCCTGTGACTGACACTGGGCCCCCCAGATAATCCAAGGTAAACACCCATTTCAAGATCCTTAATCATGTTTGCAAAGTCTCTTTTGCATTTAAGGTAATATATTCACTGGCTCCAAGAATTAGAATATGGACATCTCTGGGTATTATTATAAAAAATAGAGTTGACCTCAGGGATCCACCCAAAGGGTCTTGGGACCTCAGGGGTCCTTCTTGGCTGCTCCACAGAGATCCAAAGTAATACAGGTTTAAACAAAATAGGAGTATCCCCCCCCCCCCCATTTGACAGTTGAGGCAAGAGCAGTTGAAGGCTGGCATGGTGGTTCCACAGGGTCAGGGATTTAGAATCCTTTCCTCTTACTCCACTTTAATCTGTAAGGATTCAAGATGGTTTGTCTGTAAAAGTGTTGCGTTAAAAAATAAAAATAATAGTGTTGCCTTCACGTATATGATTCAAGATGACTCATTGCCATACCCCTAATCTATCCAATGGGAAGGAGAAAAGGGAGGAAGAAGGGCATACCCCTCTCCCCCAAAAAACAAGGCTCAAAAACTGTTTCCATCCCTCCTGCTCTTAGCTGGTCAGCCAGATCTGGTCATGTGGTCATACCAACTAAAAGCGTGCTTGGAAAGGTCGCTGGACCATCATGGATCCAGCTAAAAACTCCATCAGAATTGAGTATTCCCTATATCCATTCTCACGAGGAAAATCCAACCTGATGATGGAAATTACCAAGGACAGCAGAGCCAATAAATTCTCAAAGAAATGAAACTGGACCCAACCTTACCTATAGCTTACCTCTAAGCTTTTCAGGAGATGAGCCATTGCTCATTTTCTGTATGTTAAAATCTGTTTGATTTGGGGTTTCAGTTTCTGAAGCCAAAAGCTATCTGCTTTAGGAACTATATAGTATTTTCCCAATCAAAAAGTGAGAATACAGGGTTTTGCAAGTGCGTGTGCCCTAAAAGACAGTGAGACAGATGATTTAAAATTGGAAACATTGAAAAAAATGGGGGATGGGGAAATGGCCACTAGTTTTAACACTAATTCTAGTTGTGACATAGTCTCTTTATTCGCTGAAAATCCAATAATAAAAAACTTTTTATGAGAAGCCTCGAGAACTATGCATTTATTCTTTACCTAGACATGCTGTAAGACTTTAATATAAGATGATATCATTCAACACAAAACTAAGGTTATTTTATGGGGGGCTGGTACAAAGTCTTTATGATATCAGAACCCTCGGCTCCTTCCACCTTGCTCTACTTTCCTAGAGTGGATGCCTGTATCCACCTGGTTTAAAACAACTCACCACCACATCTGAAGTATCCTCAGCAAGAACAACAACAACAACAACAAAAAAGCAAGATCATTCTCCAGCCCTGTACGGGCCATGAATTTTCATGGAGGAAATTTATCTGTAACTGACCCTTCAGATTTTCAGAGGAAGGAGGGAGGAGAAGGAGGAAGATGATTTAATTTGGATTTTGAAACAATGTTTTTTCCCAAAACTATAAAATAAAACAAAACACTGAATTATAGGCTTTGGGAATGTTGTGGTAAAGGTGCATGTTAGGCCATTTATCAGTTGGATGGATGGATGATAAAAGACAAATCACAGCAAACTTTTTAGAAAATTACATCAATCTGCGGGGGTTTGAAGTGGCGGGGGCAGGGGTGGGAGGTGGGGGTACCAGGTGGTGGGTATTATAGAGGGCACGGATTGCATGGAGCACTGGGTGTGGTGAAAAAATAATGATACTGTTATGTTATGCTGAAAATAAATAAATGAAAAAAAAAGAAAGAAAATTACATCAAAAGAGTGAGATGCTGACTTCTGTTATTATGAAGCAGAGATTTTGCAGTTCATACCCCTGAAACTTACAGCCGATATGGGAATGTCCATTTCACAGCCTTGGATGTCAAACTTTTCCCTTTGTAGATATTGGGGGGTAGAGAGAATGTTTAAGAACTTGAATATAAGGAAATGAGTTATCTCAAATTAATAGGAGAGAAACAAACAGCTGCAGACAGGATAGGGTTAACCAAGGGGTCTTAGCCTTAATTGCTGAGTCTGGTCTCACTTACTATCTAATACTAAGAAGGGAAGCTATATAATCAAAACTTTATGACAACATTGTTTTGGAGAGTGAAGGCACAAGCTAATGGGACAAAACACAATTTGAAGATTTTTCAAGGTTCTCTAAATATTTAAAGTAGAAAATAATATTTGGGGGTTGATAATTCACTTAAATTAAATGTGAGATAATGAATGTTTGAGCTAACGATTATGTTGCTAAGGTATGTAGAATTCACAATATCCTGTCCTCTGATCTTGGCTGCCTTTCCTTGCTAGGTTAGTTTCGATCACTAAGTGTTGCAGTAAAATATTTTTTAATGTTTACTGGAATAAAAGAGAAAGGCCAATGGGAATCCTCTTTTTAATTTTTTTTTAAGATAGAACAAAGCTGAACTCACTGGGAAAGTCAATTATTAATTAACATTAATGAATTTGGTCAAGAAAACTCCTCCCTTTTCAATAAAGGGAGTCAATTTTTCTTCTCTTTCATACCCAAGTGCCTGTGATTAATATGTTCTTTCCCTCTCTCTTTCTACAATTTTGATTACATGGTAAAGAATACATTAAAACTGGCAGTATTTCCTATTCAATCTCTTCATAATGAATTCAACAACTATTCAATGACTATAATAGTAATAATACCAGGACCTGCAGCCCTTAAAATTACACTGGGTTGGGTTGCATTCCTTTGAAAGGTATAATAAATCAAAAGATTGTGAATCCAATCTGATTTTCTTGTAGGAACGATGTTGCAACAGCTGGGTGACATTTGTAACCAATGGCCTGATGCTATCTATCTATCTGTGCACATGTTTTTAGAAATGACAACCACATTCACATCTAATCCATTCTAAATTATATGCCCATGTACTATACAATAATACATTTTTAATATGTACATAAATTAATGGCCAGTGCACTGCAAAAACCAAAGTATAAGGATTATATTGATTTGAGAGTGCCTATGGATGGCAAGACGTTCGGTGAGGCTCTGAGGGCACTGCTGAGCCCTTCTAGACATGATTATACCCAGGGCCCAGGAGATAGAGTAGTTCCTGGGAAATGATCTACGCCAAGCAAGGGGATGTAACCCTACTGCTTCGACCTCACATGTGAGAATGGGGGCAGGGGGTAGGTGGGTGGAGAATGAGGAAAGAAGAGAGAAACTTAGGGCATAACTACTGGGTTATACCAGAGGGTATTACCTTCTACCCAAGCTCTGATTGGTTCTGGGAGCCTCTTTTGCAAAGCTTATATGCTTTGCTTTTTTTTTTTTTACAGGTACTACTTGCTTTTAGTTCCTTTGTTCAGCAGTAGAAGTACCAATATATTCCTGTCCTATGAACACATCCAGAGGGAAAATAGAATTTTTGCCTTGTGCCCACCAAACCCTTTATAAAGCTTCAAAGGTCAGGGCTATTTAAACAGATACAAAAGGGAAAAGATGATTATAATTTCTTTTCTTATCCGAATCTATTGATAAAACCCAAAATTCTATCTTAACTGTCTTGATTAGCTTCATTGACAGTACTATTGGAGTGGTGGAAGGGAACTTTCATTTTTATTCTGCATATTTCCATACAGTGTAATACTTTCTCCCTCTCTCTTCTTTACAAGTGGATGTTACTTCTAAAAAGTGAGAAAGCGAGCATAGGAAGGACAATATAGAAATGGGTTGATTTGAGACAAATTGAGGGAAAGTAGAAAAGAAAGTGAGATAGATATGAGAGAGTGAGATCTTGATGTGAGATCTTGAGTATTGAGTAGTAAATTTGGGGCTTCATCTACTTCCCCACTGGTTTTTACTCAAATTAGATCAATGAGAATTTACATAAAGGTCTCAGGGATGGCAGGAAAGGGGTTTGACTATGGGAAAACTTTGCTTCAGAAGTGCCCCCAACTCTGCTAGTATGGACCCATGGTGATAGTAATAGCAAGCTGTCTTCTTTCCAGAAGAAGTTCTCCAAAGTCTCGATGGTTACTAGCTGTAAAGATGCTTCCTACTTCCCCCATCTGGGATTCCAGGGTAAGGTCATAGTCCAAAAGGAAGTTATCCAAAGGGATTCAATGATGAAAATACTATTTTCAGGAAATGAACTTGATAGCTATATATAATATGAATCAGAGGATACAATACTACAAGGCAAAATCTCTAAAGAGAACATGGAAAATAGCATTTGTTGAGCACATATTATGTACCAGGAACTTAAATTTATTACCTGATTTACTTGTAAAATATCCCACTCCTTCCAAGATGGGAATTATTATTCATATGAGGAAGGTGAAGAGTGATTGAGTGACTTGCCCAGATTCTCAAGGAAATTGGTGTTGAAGAATCAGGAGCAGAACAGAATGGCCCTTCTGGAGAGGGAAGGATGCAGCTGAGGGACACTGAAGAGAGGAAGGGGATTTGGTGACTCTAGGAGAAAGTTAAAAATGAAAGAGGAGTGCTGTCTGGCTGGCTCAGATCTCTTGATCTCAGGGTCATGAGTTCAAGTCCCACACTGAGCTTGAACTTAATAAAGTTTACTTAATAAAGAAAGAAAAAATGAAAGAGGGATCAAGACTGATTTCAAACCCTCAAACCAGGTGGCTAAGTGGTTGATGTGGACAAAGTTAGGGAAACCAGAAGATGAATGTGTAAGAAAGAAGTAGCATTTCTCAACGATATGAGTAAAATTGTATTTTCAAAAATCAAGCAACACAATATGGTATTTGCTGGAAAGCGATCCTCTTCCTTCTCTTCTCAATCTTACTCTCAAACGCAGTGACTAGTAACTTCTTGTGTATTCATTCTTGAAATTTTATTGTACACAAATATGATCGTATGTGACTAGTCCTTATTTACATTGCCTTTAATAGCAATGTAAATCTAAATGTAAATTTAATAGAGCTTTCCAGATATGCCTTATTCTTCTTAAGAGCTGTATAGTATTTCAGCGTATGAATGCTGCTCTGTTTAACCAGTCTTCCCCAGTTGGTACTTTGGCTATATGTAACAGAGTTGCTTTCATAGGGTATAGTTGCTGCTATTATTGTTTGCAACTTACAAAACATTGTCATGGTGCGAATTCTTGTATGTGAATTTTTTTACATATTCATGAATATGTATATTCATCTCTAAGACAAATTTCTAGAAGTGGAACAATTAGGTCAAATATTATATATTTTCAAATCCTAATAAATGTCTTTTAACTGTTGATAAATATTGCCAAAAAAAAATAGTACGTGCTAATAAACACTTATACTCACCGAACACGAAGGGTCCCAATTCTCCACATTCTCTTTGGAATGAATATTTTCAAACTTTTTTGCCTTGCCAGCCTGACACGTGAGTAACGTGACTGTGTTTTGATTTTAAGCTGCTGCTTGATTCTAGACATCTTAGTCTGGGAAGCTGAAGGGTCACTTAAAGGGAGTAGTCAGAGAGGCAGGCAGAGAGAGAGAGAGGGAAACAGGCTCCCTGCTGAGCAGAGAGCCCGATGCGGGACTCGATCCCAGGACCCTGAGATCACGACCTGAGCTGAAGGCAGCGGCTTAACCCACTGAGCCACCCAGGTGCCCCTAAAGGGAGTATTCTTGTAGGCAACTGGGAGTATAGGATCTGCACTTGAATGAGTGGCGAGAGAGACCGATGTTGATTTTGGAATCATGACTGCCAAGAAAATAAAGTTGTGTAGAAGAATGAATGCAGAGTTAAGAAATCAGAGAAATGAAATGAAGGCCTGGGGACCAGAGGTGAGGGCAGAAAGAAGAAGAGCAAAAGGAGATAGATACAAGGAATGGAAGAATCAGGAGAATTCAACCTTATAGACAACAAAAGAGGTGAGTTCCAGAAAAGAAGTAAGAAGTATACCGTGTGGCGTCAGGAACTCAGAAAACGGCCAAAAAAGAGCCCTTTGCTGTGGCAGAGAAATAAAAATGGATTCACCCAGTCCTGAGTATCCAGATGTTGAGACTCTGGTGGACCCTTATGGTGTCTTGTTAGAAAGCACGACTGTTTACTAGAAAATTCTACCATGATGAAGCTGGTGTGAAACCCAGCCAGCCCTTAAAAATCCTCCAAAGATGAAGGTGGCTTCCTTCCAAAATGTTGAGTAATGTTGGCAATTAAGTGGAAGGGTGTTTCGCCATGACCAGCCTGGCCTTTTCAACCCAGGGGACTCAGCATACTCATCATTTTACTGGGAGTCCCACCTCCAAAATGAAGATGAGGCTGGGGCAGAGGCCTGTAATGGTGAAGGTAAAAGGTTATAATGTTATCTTCAAACACATAAAATGTAACCCTTCATTCCAATATTGCTATAAGAAGTCTTATCACACTACACACCTAATAAAGCAAATTGAAATAACAATAAACAATAAAGGAAATGTGACTTATGCTCGGAATGAGAGTTGTGAGGCCCCAGGTGACTGTCCTCAAGTTTGTACAAATTGTACTTCCTGCAAATACCTGCAAATGTCTGGGCATCCCCCTCCCCCTCCATCTGCCACACCCACCCCCATATTCGGCTGGGGATGGCTTTGCCCCCACAAGGCCTCTCTAAACTCATCCAAAGGAAGAGTTTCCACCAGATTGTGTTCTATAGGATAGTTTCTTCTTTTCCCTGTGTGCTCTGTGGTTTTTTTTTTAAGATTTTATTTATTTATTTGACACAGAGAGAGAGACAGATCACAAGCAGGCAAAGAGGCAGGCGGGGGGGTGGGGGAAGCAAGCTCCCTGCTGAGCAGAGAGCCCGATGCGGGGCTCGATCCCAGGACCCCGAGATCATGACCTGAGCCAAAGGCAGAGGCTTAACCCACTAAGCCACCCAGGTGCCCCTCTGTGTTCTTCTCGAAATCAAGTCTCAAGCAGGACCAAAATAAGTCACTGGAAGGTTTAATTTGCTTCTGGTTGGTGATTACCGCTTTGTTTGAATCTTTTTTTCTCCAATCGGAAATGTGAGTTTCTGTCTAGTGTCTGGTCTGGGTGCTAAGAGGGCTTAATAGAGATTTATACTAAACTAGGAATTTTTCTCTTTGATAGATTGGAATCTTTTGGTGGGGGCGGGTCTGTCTTTATGAATACACAAGAGAATAACTGTCTTACTTCCTAAATACTGAAGGAAATAGAGAAAGATGTTCTGTATGGGCAATTTACACCTGCGAAAAGACAGCCTGGGGTCGATTAGAAAAGTCAGTGTGAGGGGCATGTTCATGGCTCAGTCGATGAAGCGTCTGCCTTCTGCTCAGGTCATGATCCCATGGTCCCGGGATCAAGCTTCTCTCTCTCCTGCTGCCCCTTGCCCTCCACGCTGCTTGTGCTCTCTCTTACCAGCTCTCTCTCTCTCTCAAATAAATATATAAAATCATGGAGGAAAAAAAAAAGAAAACTCAGTGTGATTTGAAGTCAAAACATAACAGTAAATCTAGGGGAGGTGAAGTTTTCTTGTTCTCTTCCTGACCGAGAGATTTGCGTCGGTGTAATTTCTGCCCATTTGTCAATGACACACCTGCATTTTGCCAGGAAATTTGTTTTCATCGACTCAGTCACACACCTGAATGGTCAACTCAGGAGAAGAAACATCAGGCTGGTTATTTAAATTGGTCCACGAATTGCTCTACACAAACTGACAGAACTGACAAGTCAATGCAGCCACGATATCAAATCTGTTCACTCTGTGTTCTATAACTATTCACAGTTCTTGGCTTTTGAGAATTTGATGAAAAGTAGGGACACTGAGGGCACCTGGGTGGCTCCCTCAGTTAAGCATTTGCCTTTGGTTCAGATCATGATGTCAGGGTCCTGGGATCCAGCCCCACATGGGGCTCCCTGCTCAGAAGGAAGTCTGCGTCTCCTTCTCTCTCCCTCTGCCTTTCCCCCCCACTAATGCTCTCTCTTTCCAATAAATAAATAAACTTTTAAAAAAGAAAAATAAAGAAAACTAGGGACACTGAAAAAATTCACCCCTGCGCACTCACACACACATTTTTACAGAGCTTTCACCGTGTTTCTGAATTCTAACCACAGATGCCTATGAGTACCCAGATAGGCCCTTCTGTTACGTTCAAATTGGGTTTGATTCATAGAAGTTTAATCCAAGGCTCTTCTAATAGAACTCAGTACAGTTGGTAGGCCAGGCCATGGTGTGAAATAAGGTGATTCCAGAAAACTAAATGAAAAAAACCCCATCTCAAAAGTATTGTGAGCTATGTAATGCCACATCTGAAAAAACACTGTGGATAGAAACTTCGTGGTTTGGAACATGAGTGTCCAAAGTCCTTGATGTTTTAAAAATAAATGCTCATTTTCTTCTTCAATTAAGATTTCTTCCACCATCAATAAGAATGGAATATAAAGGGATTTATCTCAATCCCAGTTTGTCCCATTCCGTGGGTTGCCTCTTTGTTTTTTTGACTGCTTCCTTTGCTGTGCAGAAGCTTTGGTGTCAAATTATGATTTTAGTGCCAATTTGAAATCTGTTTTCTATTAAAAGAGTGATAGTAACTCTAGTCTTTCATATTCATACTTTAAATCAATATGCTTCTATAATTGTATTATTCACTCAGCAGCCTTTTTAAGCACTGGTGATATCTCCAACATTGTGCCAGGGATAGAAAGATAAATAAATAAAACACAACCCATGTTCAGGAAGCGGGAAAATATTGGAAATCTAAGAGAAGTATGTAATTCAAGGCGTCATGTCAATTAAGAAGATAAAAATTGACAGGAGAGGAAAAGATTTGCTTCCGAGGATATATGTGTAAATTGATGCATTTGTTATATTAAGGTTCAAGAGCTATTAATTTTTTAAGAGTGCTTCTAAGTAATTATCATACAATGGCATTAAAAAAAGTTAGCTAATGTATTCCACCAAAGATTTACCCCTCATTGAAATGGGCTAAGCTTTTGAGGAAGATTCCTTATTTTGTTGTTTGAGGAAAAACATTTTGTGTCTTAAAAAAAAAAAGAAGAAGAAGAAAATAAACACCCATCTAATGGCTAAAACTGCAAAGATCAATCATACAAATGTTGGCAAAGATAAGGGGTAACTAGAATTCTCATACATTGATGGTGGGAAATTAAATTGGTAAAATCACTTTTGGAAAACAACTTGGCAGCTCCATACAAAGTTAATAGATTTCTATCCTGTGACCCAGCAATGCTTCTAAGTTCTTATCCTATAGAAAATAAAACATATGTCCAAAGAAGACTTTGTATAAGAAAGTTCATAATCGCCCCAGACTGGAAATAACCCGTGTGTTCATCAACAAGAGAACGTACAATCAAATTTTGGTATATTCATACAATGGATTTTGATGAAGTCCCAAAAGTTTATTTTCACTTTTGTTTCCTTTGCTTTTGGAGACATATCTTGAAAGAAGTTGCTGTGGCTGATATCAAAGAGATTACTGCCTATGTTCTCCTCTAGGATTCTGATGGATTCCTGTCTCACATTGAGGTCTTTTATCCATTTCGAGTTTATCTCTGTGTACGGTGTAAGAGAATGGTCGAGTTTCATTCTTCTACATATAGCTGCCCAGTTTTCCCAGCACCATTTATTGAAGAGACTCTCTTTTTTCCACTGTATATTTTTTCCTGTTTTGTCGAAGATTAATTGACCATAGAGTTGAGGGTCCATATCTGGGCTCTCTACTCTGTTCCACTGGTCTATGTGTCTGTTTTTATGCCAGTACCATACTGTCTTGGTGATCACAGCTTTGTAGTAAAGCTTGAAATCCGGTAACGTGATGCCCCCAGTTTTATTTTTGTTTTTCAACATTTCCTTAGTGATTCAGGGTGTCTTCTGATTCCATACAAATTTTTGGATTATTTGCTCCAGCTCTTTGAAGAATACCGGTGGAATTTTGATCGGAATGGCATTAAAAGTATAGATTGCTCTAGGCAGTATAGACATTTTAACAATCTTTATTCTTCCGATCCAAGAGCATGGAATGGTCTTCCATCTTTTTGTGTCTTCTTCAGTTTCTTTCATGAGTGTTCTGTAGTTCCTCAAGTACAGATACAATGGAATACTAGTCAACAACAAAAAAAATGGGCAACTCGATACATGTAACAACATAGGTGAACTCCAAAAATAGTATGCAGTGAGACAGAAGCTACATGCAAGAGAGAGAGAACATACTGAATGTCCTTTTATTTGAAGTTCTAGAACAGACCAAACTAACGGAAGGTGATAGAAATCAGAACAGAGGTTACCTCTGGGGATTGCATTGGGGGTGGGGAGAACTAAGAGTGACTGAGAAGAGGCAAGAGGAAATTTAGGGAGGAGCTGAAAATGTGCTAAACCTTGATGGGTTGGGTGTTACATGGGTGGCAGGCAGAATAATGGCCCCCAAGACATCCATGCTCCAATGATCCAAGCCTGTGATTACATTTTCCTAAATGGCAAAAAAGGCTTCAGAAATGTGATTGACATTAAGGGCCTTTGGATGGCGAGACTGTATGGGTGGGCCCAATCTAATCATACAAGCAGAGAACCTTTCCTGGCTGTGGTCAAAAAGACAGAATGGCAAGCAGAAGAAAGGGCAGAGAAATGTAACATTGCCAGCTTTCAAGATGGAGGAAGGGTTAAGATCCAAGGAATCTCTCTAGAGAATAGACAGGGAAAGTTAACAGATTCTCCTCCAGGGTCCCCAGAAAGTAACCCATCCTAATCAACACCTTGATTTTAGCCCAATAAGACCCATGTCAGACTTCTGACTTATAGAACTGTAAGATAATAAATTTGTCTTGTTTTAAGGTACTAAGTTTATGATAATTTGTTACAGGATCAACAGAATAGTAATACAGGGGCGCCTGGGTGTCTCAGTGGGTTAAGTCTCTGCTTTCGGCTCAGGTCATGATCTCAGGGTCCTGGCATCAAGCCCCACTTTAGGCTCTCTGCTCAGCAGGGAGCCTGCTTCCTCTCTCTCTCTGTCCATCTCTCTGCCTACTTGTGATCTCTCTCTCTGTCAAATAAATAAATAAAAATCTTTCAAAAAATAGAAAAGTAATACAAATATGCATGTGTCAAAACTCACAAAATATACATTTAAGATTTGTATATTTCACTACAGGCAAATCACACCTTGCTGTGGGTTGAATTGCGCCTTCCCCCAAAGATATGTTAAAGTCCTAACTCAGCACGTCAGAATGACCTTATTTAGAAGTAAGGTCATTGTCATTAGTGAAGATGAGTTCAGCCTAGTCGCCTTATAAAAAGAGGGGAAGACAGAGACTAGGAGTGAAAATGCCAGGTGATGCCAGACACAGAGATGGGAGAGAAGCAACCGCAAGCCAAGGAACCTAGGGATGTGGCCACCATAGGAGTTGAGGAAGAAGCAAGGAAATACTTCATCCAGTGTGTCCCAGGGGAGAGAGCTTTTGGATTTCTGGCCTCCAAACCTGTGGGAGAACACATTTCTGTGGTTTTAAACCACTTCGTGGATGGTACTTTGTTATGAAAGCCCTAGGAAACTAATACATACCTCAATTTTCAAACAAAAGGAATCTGTGATAGGAAAAGGAAATACAATGTTACATACCCGGTTGAAGTCTCTTCATAGTCTTCCCCAGTAAGTTTCCTCCCACTTTCCACAAAAGTAACCACTATCCTTACTTTCTTACCATTCCATTGCTTGTTTTTGTTTTGTTTTGTTTTTAAAGATTTTATTTATTCATTTGAGAGAGAGAGCACAAGCAGGGGGAGGAGCAGAGGAAGGAGCAGACTCTGCTGAGCAGGAAGCCCAACTTGGGGCTCCATCCCAGGACCCTGAGATCATGATCTGAGCCAAAAACAAATGCTTCACTGGCTGAACCACCCAGACACCCCTCCATTTCATACATTTGTTATTTGTCTATAAATCATCCATATGTTGTGTGTCTTTAAGCTTTATATAAACAGAATCATAATGTACTTATTTCATAATTTTTTCTTTCAATCTTGTGCTTGTCAGATGAGTTTATGTTATGTACTGCTTTACATTAATTTTCTTCATTGTATAGAATTATATTTTATGAAAAAAGGGTAATTTCTCTATCCATCATCTTATAAATGGACATTTAGGCTATCCCCCTCCTCCCATCATTATTACAAACATTGCTGCTATGAACATTTTTGAACACATGTCAATGTTTCTTAAGGATATACAGTTAAGAGAATTTCCAAGTCTTAAAAGACGTGTGTCCTCAACTTAGCAAGATAGTGCCAAGCGGCTCTCTGAAGTGATTGCCCTGACTTACACTCACAACAGTAGTGTAAGAGTTCCTATTACTCACATCCTCATACCCTTGGCATTTCCAAGCAAAAGAGATTTTACCTCAGAACAAATGAAGCTTAAATTTCAGAACCCTTCAATTGGTCGGGACCCTTCAAATCCCCATAGCAATTCATATTCTTTTATTTTCTTTCTTTAATTTTTTTATTGAGGGGAGGCAGATGGAGAGGAAGACTAAGATGGAGAGGAATCTGAAGTAGGCTCCGCCACACTCAGCATGGAGCCCAACAAGGGGCTTGATCCCATGACCCTGAGATCATGACCTGAGCCAAAATCAAGAGATGGACACCTAACTGACTGAGTCACTCAGGTGCCTCCCTAGTCCTATGGTGGGGGGGAGACCTTTTAGATGTTTCACTGAATAGCACTTAATGTTATAGATCACTTTGTAATAGATAAATTTATCTTTATGATATTGAGCCCTCACATTCAAAAGATGTGCAGCTATAAATTTTTCTCAGGTTTTCCTTTGATTTCCAGTGATGTTTTGCAAGTTTCTCCCATAAAGTTTTTACATGTCTTTAGACAAAACTTATTCCTACTTGTCCTAATAGATTTGTTGCTATTATAATGTCCCTTCTTTCTTTACCTTTTTTATTTGGTTGTTGTTAGTATATAGGAATGCTTCTGATTCACCTTTGCTCAGCTTGTATCCTGTCACACTTGCAAAAATTTATTTGGTTCTAAAATAAATCATTTTTAATCTGATCAATAACTCTGAGGGTCCATCTTTATATGTACTGTTTTCCAATTCTTTCAGCAAACAAACCCAAGAAATTTTGATCAATGCACAATAGTTCCAAATAAATACCGCACATTTGTTAAAACAATCAAAAACAGTATCATATGCTCTAAATCATGCCCCATCTAATTCGATTACACAGTATCTGTTTGACCCAAGTTTAAAAATACAGGTGAGATTAATTCAGAAAAAACTCAGTGACTTACCAGATTCTTTCAGAATTGTGTTTTATCAAATACAATCCATTCACTTAAGTCTCCCCTTCAACCATTTCTGTCATAGATTCATCTCAGTTGTCATCATTAAGACAGTCCAAGGTCCCTGCTTGTATGGAGCTTTCATTCTAATGAGGGCGGCAACCATTACAAGTAGTGGCAAAAATACTAACCTTAAAATTATGATGCTATGTGAGAAAATTACAGGAAGCCGGGAGAGCACTGCACAAAAGATGCTCATTTAGATTGGGGAATTAAATGAGTTCTCTCCAAGAAAGTGGCATTGAAGCTAAGTAACGGGCAGGGAAAGAAGAGCTTTTAAGCAGAGGAAACAATGTCTAGAAGGAGCTGGAAAATTCTAGGGACTAAAAGACACCATTGTGACTGGAGTGGAGAAAACAATGGGGAGAGCAGGGCCAGACAACATTGGGGAGGTGAGCAGGGGAGTATCATCAAGACTTTGAAGACCTTTTACCTTAAGGATAATTATTAGCTCCACAAAGAGCTAGCAGGAAAAGATCACAACTGTGGGTGGCAAGGAGACCGAGAGGCCAGAGGCCATGCAAGGCGTGCTAATGGGGTTCTGTCAAGAGGCAGCGATGGTTTAAGCTAGGGAGGCACATAGAGGTGGAAAACATTGACTTTGTGACATATTTTGGAGGTCGATTCAACAGGCCTTAATGTTGATAGATTGTGCGGACGTGAGGAGAGTGTTTGCAAGTGAAGAGTGTTTCCAACAGGTTTCTGACATGAGTACAGGGGGTGCTCTTTACTGGAAGGGAAAGAGGTAGAGATGAAGCCCACTGGGAGGAAAGATCAGGAATTCAGATTTAGACGTGTCGAGTTTGAGATGCCTCTGGGGCATCTAAGCGGAGAGGATGGATAGGCATTAAATATGTGGGTCTCTAGGGCTGGAGTTCGAAATCAGAAAGTCACAGGAAGCTCCCTTCTAAATTGTCAGGTAGAACATCAGGGAGGTAATACCTGCAGAGTTTCCTTTTTTTTTTTTTTTTTTTAACTTCCACATACACCTCTCTGTGCAAATCTCTGCAAACCAATGAAACACACACACACACACACACACACACACACACACACACGAGCAATGAGTGGTATAACCTCACAAGGAACTTGAGGAAGCTGTTGTCACCATCTCATCTACTGATTGGAGTCTCAAAGGTCAAGACCACACTGGAGTCTTTCTATTGTTGTAAAAGTTAATGAAAGTTAATTATTAAAGCTGACAGGTAATTTCCCCAATGCCTTACATAACCTACATATAGACACCCCTGTACATATGGATGCAATCAGAGCCTATAGGACTAAGTGGATGGACACTTCTGACAACGGGACTGGTTGACCTCAGAAATTTGCAGCTGGTGCTCAAGTCTCTCACTGAGCACACTCCAGGTAGGAAGCAAATTTACAATCATTTTGCTCAAACTTGTCTTCTAGTTCTTGCAAATGGTATATTTTCTGATCCAAACCCACTTAAAAGTCAGGGTTGTGGGAGCAGGAATGAATGAGTCCACTACCAATAGATTAAAAATGTATGCCCAGAGCCCTAGTGATGTGAAGCAAATATTTGAGTAGACTTTGATTTGACCAAATAAATTGTTGTATGCATTGTTAAGCTCTAGATAGCCTCGTCAACAATGGAAGAGGTTTTTGCCTTAATTATTCACGTAATTTCTTTAATTCTGGACCCAAATCTGACTTTATAGGTAGACCATCTGTTCTGAAGTTTGGCCAATAAAGAAAGCTTTTAGGAAAGGTTTTTCTAGGAGGTAGAGTCATCTGTTAGAAGGTGTTGAGAAGGACCTTTCAGTCCAGAGGCGAGGGATTTATCTACCAGACATCCCAGAAAGTCCAAGAAGGGAAGGGTTGGGGGAAGAGAAAAGGGAAGAGAAAGCAAGTAGAATGGAGAGTGAAAAAGGAAGAGAAAGAGGGAAGGAAATTGTAAAGTAGCAGAGTACCATATGTCACGAATAATGTACCATGCAGGGGTACTTATTTTGTGGATTTCTAGTCTTAACAAGATAAAATCTTTCCTTCTACAAAAAGTCAGGAAAAGCTCACACAACAGTCTTTAAATATGCAAGTGAGAAACACTGTATTAAATCATTTGACTACATAATTCTCTTTTCCCAAGTAAAATTGCCATTCAGAGAAACAGTACAGTGATTGCCACATAAGGATCAGTCCTGTTGAGAAATTAGGAGGCAACTATCTGATTTCAGAGACAAGTCATTTACAGTGGTTAATACACAGCTCCTACTCAGTCTGGATAAATGAATGAGTATATAAATAAATCAGCCGGTGTATCAGTATCTACTAAATAGCTCATATTCAGCCAAGAAATGAAACAGTTCACAAAATGAGAAATGATGTTTTCTTACTAGATTAAATAAGCAATAACTTAGTCCCATTTCTCTCCATAAGGAGGGTCTTTGGTTCTCCAAACAGAGAAAAGAATAGCTTCCTCAACAAACCACTTCATTTCAAGGAGATTGAACTCCAGCCACCCAGGCTCTGGATTTTGTGTCTCTGATGCTGAAAGCAGAGACATAGGGGAGAGGCTCCATGTTCAAGGGCCTCAGCTGGAGCTCCCTTTGGGTTAGGACTAATGGGCCCCCCACATCAACATAGCAGAAATGAGTGTGTTTCAGAGTCACTCACAAGACCTGGTTTTTTGTTCTGGCTCTGTCACTTGCCAGCTTTGAGACTTGGAAAAGTCATGTATCTTCCCAGATCTCGATTTTGCCATCTGCACATTGGTGGTAATAAGGTCTGCCTTCCCTGCCTGCTTCATAGGACAAAAAAGCAAAAATACTTAGAAACCTACAAAACCTTTATAGAAAGTCCAGAGATCCTCTCTCTTCTTCCATAGCCTACTGGATCTGAAGCGCCTTGCTGTGGCTTATTTTCACATTTCTCTAACGATGTAGTCGTTTGGCCAACAAAATCTTCTGTTCCAGTTCGTGGGTCACTACCCTTTGAACATGACTTGCCCATTTCCCTGCTGCTTTCCCAACATCTCTCCTGAACTGATCTGTTCTTTGAGGTCTAAGTCAAGACCTACAGTTCTTTCGTGAAACCTTCCTTGACTCCAACCCACATTCATGGCCCTTCTTCTTCCAATCTGTTATCTGTGACAATCACTTTGGACACCCCCCCCCCTGCATAAATGTAAACTTTGGAGTTTGGAGTACATCACTGACCACTTACAGCTTTTGCTCACAGTCTAGTTTATTTAAACAACCTTTGGGGGCCACAACTCTATGTTGTTTCCCATGTGAAGGGGAAAAAAATGATTCAGATTTGGCCCTGGTCCTTGGGAATCTGAGTCTTCCTGGGGAGAGAAATCTGTGAACGAATGATGGCACAGTACACTATGGTACAGAAAGACATACAAAGTATGTACAGGAAGGGAATGATTAACTCTTTCTCGGGGACTCCACGAAGGCTTTACCCACATCTTCTTATCTTATACACCTATGTTAGGGACAGAGTTCCTGACAAACAGTAGGCCAATAAATGCTGCCTGAAGGAAAGAAGGAACCAACCAATGATCAGGGACAGCTGAGTATTTTTAAGGATGAATTGGAATTCACCAGGAGTCGGAAGAGAAACACCATTCTCGAAGACATGAAGATGGGCAACATGGAAGGGGGAGAAGTTGAGAAACTTGTGAGATGGGCCAGAGCTAATCCGTGAAAAGCCTTGCATGCCAAGCTGTGAAGCTTAGATAGGTGTGTGCTTTCAAATTATGTCAAAATAAACCTGTGAGAGTAGAAACCTGGTCATTCTGGGCAAATGCGGAGTAGACATGAAGTCATAGAAAAGTTGGTCGCACTGATGCTTTCAGACAGATCGTAGACTTCTGTCAGACAGCGTTGTAAATAGTCAATACACACGGTCAATATATACTCAGTCCTGAGGCCATTACCTCTGCAATTAAGGCTAAGAAGTCTCTTGACAACAGCCCTACAGGGAGGTAATGGCGTCCCCTCTACCACTAGGTAAACAAAAGCTTGGAGGGCTTGCCCGTAGCAACACAGTTAAGCAGTGACCAGATCTCACTGTCAGATCTCACTCTTTCCTGCTGCACCTCCTAACTACATTAGGTTTGACTTGGTTTTTCAGCACTATAACCAAAAATAATAATTGTGAATAAAAAGAATTGTCAACAACAACAACACTAATAATGTTTAGTGCCTGAACTAAGATTAAGCTAAAGCTGAGTTCCTAGAAGATGTTAAAAGACCCACCGTAAGGGCAGCTGGCTGGCTTCGTTAGTGAAACATGTGACTCTGGATCTCAGGGTCGTGAGTTTGAGCCCCACATTGGATGTAGAGATTACTTAAATAAATAAACTTTATTTTGGGAGGAAGATTTTATTTATTTCAGAAAGAGAGTGAGCATGAGAGGCGGGCAGAGGCAGAGGGAGAGAGAGAAGCAAGCTCCCTGCCGAGCAGGGAACCTGATGCGGGGCTCAATCCCAGGACCCAGAGACCATGACCTGAGCCAAAGGTAGGTGCCAACCGACTGAGCTACATAGGTGCCCCCAATAAATAAACTTAAAAAAATAATAAAAGGAAATAAAAGACCACTATAAACTTAAATAAATAAACTTTCTGAGTAAGCAATGCAAGACACATGTTATGTTCTTACCCACAATGGACACTGAACTAAAGTTGTATGAATTATCCCTATTATTTTGGCAAAAAAGGCATTTCAAACCTTTTCCTTTGGGCATCTTGCTTTGAGACTCTCTGAGGGAACTGCTCCATGACCTTGGGAGCCCAACCCTGGTCCCATCGTCTTTAATTGCTTCTATGTCACTTTACCTCCTCCCTCGATGGAAAGACTCTGGCTTCGCAAATGATCTGGAAGGGTTTATGACTTGCCCATAGCTTCCAAAAGATCATCACTAAAAAAAAAAAAAAAAAAAAAAAAAAAAAAAAAAAAAAAAAAAAAAAAAAAAGGAAAAAGGAAAAATGGGTTTTCGTGTTCTAAATGTTAATAGATCCATTGATTTCTCCCAAAGAAACAGCTCTAGGATCAGATTTATAATATAGCCTCCTTAATTACCCTGCTGTGTTTCAAGAATGGAACACAGAATCACAGCTTTAACTAGAAATCATTGGCTGCGCCTGCCCCTGACCCCTTGTAACCTCTCTTTATCAACATCAGCATGGATCCTCCTCCCTCCCAACCCATGTCAAGCCCAGTTACTCCTAATGGCCATTTGGGGCTTCTCTGATTTGGGTGCCGCCATCTCCCTGACTCCCTCCAGTCTGACACCAACCACAGTGTGGGGCTCTACACGCCCTCACTTTCGGATTCATCTGTGGCTCCTGATTGGGGTCCCTCTTATGGTGCTTGCTGGAGAAATGATTCAGCTTGTTCCCCCCCCACCCCGTCCCTCCTCCCCTAAGTGTAGCTCTCAAGGTATACCTCTTTTCCCTGTCGTCTGAGGAGCAGTTTGTGACATAGGGCTGGCATCCTCTGGTTTCCCATGGACCGGCACAGGGCTATGGGGATGGGGATCCTACCGAAGGGCGGGATCGTTGGGGGCCCACCTTGAATCATGGTGGTGGGGGTATCTACTGCAGCTGGGGAGGGGCTGGGAAATACTCCGCATACCTGCTTGCCTCCGGTTTCAAATTAGCACTAATAAACGAAAAATACCAGCATTGCTTAGGAGCACCTGGATTCAAATCGGCTGTTTCCTAGCAGATAGGGCAGCCCTCTGAGAGATGAGAACTCTAAATAGATAAAAACTGAGGCGTGAAAAAAGTCAAGGCCCTTAGACACTTCTGCGTGGAGGAAGCAGGCAGCGTGGAGGTGCTGGGGTCACTGGAAGGCAGGCAGCGACACTCGGTGCTTGGCACTGGGCTGGAGATGGGCGGAACGGGGCGCAGGGTGGGGTTCAGGGGTCACGCATATGACCATCCTTAACCACTAGAAATATCAAAGTTATTCATCAACCAGAATAGTTAAATTAAAAAAAAAAAACTGAACTTCAGAAAATCCCGGAATTAAATTTCTGTTCAGAAAAAAAAAAAAAAAAGCAGAGAAAGACAAGTGTAAAATGACTAAACCCCAGGACCAAAGTAAGCAGATGTGTGTGTGCATATGAGAGCATGTCTATGTAGAGAGTTACATATGTCATAAAGGCCCAAAAAATTTAAAAGAGCACATCATTGAAAAAAAAATAAAAGTGGAAATGTATACCGAGTTCTAAAAGCACTAGGAGAAAGAGGCCTGAGAGTAAATTTCAGTCCCCGAAGAGCCACTCGTGCCCAAAGAAACCCAGAGAAAAATCTGAGGCATGAAGATAAATCAGAACATGGGAAGGCATATGTGAATATGGGTATCATATTTGAGACTGGAATTGTGATTTCTAGGAACCGAGAAACATTTTTCAAGAATTTCTGGGGGAAGGTAATTTGTTCAGGCAAAAAAAAAAAAAAAAAGAGAGAGAGAGAGAGATTAAGCCGATTGCTTTGAATTCCTAACTGACATAGATCATACTAAAGCATCCCAGAGATGAGGACATGGAGAAGGACATGAATTTAGGACTGTCTGGAGCCTCTGGGGGCCGAGGCACCACAGGGCTGGTTTACTGCGGACTGGGAGGCAGCAGCGCTGGGAACAAGGACTGCAGTAAGAGAACAAACCTGAAGTCTGGAATGTGACCCTCAAGGTCTCTTTCTCTAAGTTCTGTAAAGTTCTTGTGGGTTTTTTTGTTTTGTTTTGTTTAGAGAAAGAGAGAGAGAGGAGAGAGTGGTTGTGTGAGCCAGGGCTGGGTGAGGGAGGGGATGTGGAGAGGGGGGAGGGAGAGAGAAAGAGAGAGAGAGAGAGAATATTAAGCAGTCTCTGCTCCCAGCAAGGAGCCTGACACAGGGCTCAATCCCACGACCCTGAAATCATGAGCTGAGCCTAATCTCTAAGGAGTTAGACGCCAGGCGCCCCTGAAAAGATTTCTTAAGCTGCCCTGATTCCTGACCTTGAGCACTCCCCTTGTAGTCAGTGCTTAGGTGTGGAAGGAGGCATTTTCCAATGTGGGGCAGGATGGTAGGGGCGCAGGCCCTTGATCCAGAGGGAGGTATGATGGAACCCACTAAGAGCCAGCCAAGGTCATCCTCAGGGAAGGAAGCAAAGCAAAACAGAGTGATCTCTGCCATCACTGTCACTGGCAAAAAAAAAAAAAAAAAATCAAACCATGCCTTAGCAGAGTTTAAAAAAAAAAAAATGAGTTTTTCTGAGCAACTCGGTGGAAAAATGAATAAAGCAACAAAATAGTGGAATCTCTTTTTTCTGTCCATGGCAGCATCTGACAAAGAAATGCACAGCGCTTAAGTCGTCTTCATCCTACGTTTGGCTAGGATGGATACCCCACAGGATGAAAGCTGTTCTTGAAAGACACCCTGGACAGCCTTTACAAGAGATCTAAGGTGTCAAGAGTCATTGAACAGGGATTAGCTCTTAAGTGTTTTGTTGGTCATTGGCAAATAAGGACAAAAAAATCCATGCTAGGCATAGCAATGAGTAAGCCAAGCCCATTCTGCTTCATGAACATTCTTCTGACAATGAGGAGTATTGTATAGTTGGTGGGATTTGACACTTGGAACTGGGGTGGAGGAGTGAGTGAGGGGTTAGAGAAGAAGCAGTTTGTTGGGGTGAGAGGAAACTCAGAAAGAACAGAGGGGGTCTAACAGTTGTAACAAAACCCAAGAACACCCCAAATGCTGGAGGTCAAACCAGAGGGTAGGGCAGAATCCCTCCACAGTGGTCAGAGAAGATCAGTAGAAAGGACTTTAGAGGGGAGGGATTTAGGTGGGGGAGAGAAATGGGTGGTCAAAGGTAGGACAGGTGGGACAAATTGAGGCCAGCATCTGATTTCTGGTGCTGACTTGAGCCCTGCAAACAGTCTGGAAATCCCTTGAGCTGTGAGAGAGGGCCATGTAACAAGGTACAATCCAGCTTGAGATCATTCGGTTAGTAACTGTGACTGAGGTCAGAGAACAAAACTCTGGGTATTGTGAGTAGTAATACAGAAACAAGGTTAGAGGGGAGAATGCTGACAGCTGGAATGATCTTCGCTTACCGTTCCCAGGGGACAACAGAGAAGGTAAGTGTCATAGAAGAAACGACAAAGAAATCTGAAAGCAGAAGCTGTGCATTTGACGCTTGACTCACTCTAGGTCCTGAGGAAAAGGTCTCAGATTTGTGTGTGTGTGTGTGTGTGTGTGTGTGTGGCAGGGGGTGCTATTATATTATCATTGTAAGAAGAGAACAATTTTAGAATTGCAAGGGCCTTTAAGAGCTGCGAGGGCCAAATAGGTAATATGCATTAAAGGATTTTTTTGCAAAATTAATCTCTTAAGCATAACAGACACAGGACTGAGACAAGAACAAAAAATGTAAACATCTGACCCAGGAAATGCAAATAGTTAGGATATGAGCTATTATCACTTAGCGAAAGTCTGATGTTTTCAGGTGCAATGCTAGATACTTTGAAAACATTCCCATTTACTCTTCGTTAAAACCTTTTAACCTGAGTCTTATTAGCTCAATTACATGGACGAGGCTCAGAGAGGTTAAGCAAATTGCCCAAGATCTTCTCTTTAAAAACATCTCCTCACTAAGTAACAAAATAAAACTTTGTGCAATAGTTCCCTCAGCTGTTCACTGGAAAGCTCTCCTAGAAACAATAGAAAAATAAGTGGACAGTCTCCTTGAATTTCACAAATTTCAAGCATTTCACGGAGCTTTCAAAAATTCAGCTGGGGAAACCGAACAGCGTTGACTGCATTGAAAGGGCAAGGAGTAGATTTTAAATGTAATCTGTCCCAGGACTTCGCCATAATCTTGGCAACATTTCTGAGAAAGAAACTAAAGTGAATTATTTTCTTGATGAGATCTCCTCTAACAAGTAAAAAAAAAAGAAAAAAGAAAAAAAAATGCACTCACTGATGAGTAAACTGAGTCAACTTCTATTGCTTTTTGGTGATCTTTTAAGAATAAATAATAAAAGCCCTCGTTTACTTACCCAAAGGAGCAGTGTCCAGCTCCTTGGAGTAAAAAGTGATATCACTGTCTCAAAACACAATCTAGGTCCCTTAATCCTGCCTCTTTTGATCTCAAAAGGTGGTAACATTCAGTTCGGAGATCACTCATCTGTAAATTGCATCACATTATCTCCGAGTTATTTAAGAAGCATGCTCTGTTTGGTTTCAGGCATTTGAACCTGCTAAAGGCAAGAAGAAGGGTTTGCCACATAGTTCCAAAGGTCTTCCTCTTAACAAAGGCGTCAGAAAAAGCAAAATGATCGAACCCATTGGGAACCAGTACGTCGTAGCCAGGCCCGTGTATTCTGCAAATGCTTTCGGGGAGGAACATAAGAAGAAACAGAGACATCACAAGACCTTTCTGGATCATCTCAAAGGGTGTTGTAGGTAAGATATCTTTTAAGGTATTCGTATGAGGAATAAATGAAGCACGTTCTTCTAACTTTCCAAGCTCTCCTTTCTGGCATTAATGCATCACCTTCAGGGTCTTCTTATCTTTGATTTCCCAACCTCCTACTCCCTGCCAGGGCTGGAAAGGCAATCTCTCCAATGAACCCCATCTCAGCTCTCGACACAATCTCTCCATATCCGAACACTCAGAAATGAGGGCAGAGGAAAGTTCTCAACTGAAATGTTGTAAAAGTGAAGCTGAGGATGTCATATAAGCTCTACCATGGCTAAAGAAAATCAGCATTTTTCTTAAAAAAAAAATCCTTTGGTAGTGACAGCGGTGGGGGGCACTCAATATAGGTAAGGAAGTGAGTGTCAGTGGGAAAGGTGGTGGTTCATTCTTGAATATAGTACCATCTTCACCAATTTTCCACTGCATTTAGGTGCCAAACTTACAACTGGATATGAATTAACTGAGTTGGGGATTTCAATGTTTTCAGCTGTTCCACACAGAAGGCCAAGAAGATTGCCCTGTCTTTGTTCCCCATAGCATCTTGGTTACCAACCTACCAGATAAAGGAATGGCTACTCAGTGACATTGTTTCTGGAATCAGCACAGGGCTGGTAGCTGTACTACAAGGTAACTTTTTTTGAGAGGTAATTGATATGTCCTAGAATTCATCCTTTTCATGTACAGAATTCAGTGTTCTTTGATATATTCCCAAGGTTGTGCAATGATCACCATTACCTAATTCCAGAACATTTTTACCACCAGCACCATTCCCAAACCCTCCTGTCCAATTAGGAGTCACTTTCCATTATATCCATCCATCTCCCTGACAATGACTTTCGGTCTCTATTGATTTGCCAATTCTGGGCATTTCATATAAAACAGAATCACAGAAGATGTGGCGCTTTGTGTCTGGTTTCTTCCACTTGGCATCACGTTTTCAAGGTTCATCCATGTTGTAGCATGTGAGGGTAATTTACCTCTTTGAATGATGGGTAAAATTCTATGGTATGGCCAGACCACACTCTGTTGATCCATTTATCCGTTGATGGACATTTGTGTTGTTTTCTGTTTGGGGCCACTAGAAATAATGTTGTCATGAACACTTGTATACAAGTTCTCGTGCGAACCTATGTTTCATTTCTCTTGGGTATGTACCTAGCAGTGTGACTGCTGTTACGTGGTCACCCACTAGCAACATATAAGTGTTCAAATTTCTTCATATCCTTGCAAACACTTGTTATTATCTGTCTTCTTTATGTTAGCCATCTTCATGAGTCTGAAACTGTGGTTTAGATTTTGATTTCCCTGATGACTAATGATGCTAAACATCTTTTTAGTTGCTACCTGGCAATCTGTATATCTGTGGAGAAATGAATCTTTTGCACATTTTAAAATTAGGTTCTTTTTCTTTTTCTTGTTGAGTTGTAAGTGTTCTTTCTATGTTCTGGATACTAGACCCTTATCCAAGATACAATTTGCAAATCATTTCTCCCATTCTGTGGGTTGTCATTTCATTTTCTTGATAGTAATCTTTGAAACACACATTTTAAAATTTTGATGGATTTATTTGTTTTTAATTTGGTTGCTTAAACTGTAGGTGTCAGTTCTAAGAAACCATTGCCTCATCCAAGGTCACAAAGACTTACACCTATGTTTTATTCTAAGAGTGTTATGGTTTTAGCTCCTGCATTTACATCCTCGATCTATTTGCGTTAATAAAGTAACTGACTTTCAAGGTAAAATCTGAAATATTTGAAAACTTCGAGAAGGACTCTTAGGATTCCTTTGCCTGAAATAAGTACCCTGATGCTTCTGTATTTACAGGCTTAGCATTTGCTCTGCTGGTCACTGTCCCCCCAAGCTATGGATTATATGCAGCCTTTTTCCCAGTTCTGGTCTACTTTTTCTTGGGCACTTCAAAACACATATCTGTGGGTAAGTGAATTTGTGGGCTAATGAATGCTCCCATGGCTTTTTCTTTATTAACTCCACTTGACATACTCTGTATTGATTCTAGTTCTGCATAATCCAGGAGTCATAGTTTCTGTAAGAACTGGGACTGGGGAAGTCCCAGTGGGGAAGGAGGGGAGAACAGCCGGCAATCTCTTTATCCACCACCTTATGGTTGAAAGACACCTATGCTTTAGGGATCCCTATATTGATTATAGTGCATTGTCTGTTAATTAGGTCCATTTCCAGTTCTGAGTATGATGGTGGGAGCCGTCGTTGTGAAATTAACCCCATCGGAGAGTACAGCTGCTCTAGCAATCTCTAATAGCTCAATGAGCAATGATTCCTCAACAGACGAGTATAAGGTGATGGTGGCTGCCACGGTCACAGTCCTTTCTGGAATCATTCAGGTGAGTGCTTTCTTGTGTAATTGGCCCTCCCCTCCCTGTGCTGCTTGTCCTCACTGGTACACATCTTTCTATTCTGTCTCCTTCCTGCCCACCCCGCCCCCACTCTTTTCTGGGCTTGCATTCCACTCTCAGTGGCCCATAGGAAAGGAGAGGGTCTCCTCACCCCAACCCGAAGCAGAGGAGCAGATCCACATTGCAAAGGTGAATGAACACAGGTCTAGGGAGAAGGAAAAATAGGAAAAGGGAGGCACCAGTGGTGAGAAGTGAAATACCTAATTCAAGTCATAATGAGACTGGTGTCTTTGGAACATTTTTTTTTTTCTGATTCCTCAGGGAATGTAATCTAGCTGGAAGGATTTGGGGTTAAGCGCTTTGAACTGTCCATCTCAAAGATTTCAGGAAAGCTGAAGAGAATTATGGAGGGGTTAAAGCCTCCCTCCCAAGCCACACCCCCGACTCCACTGCTGGTGAATAGTGAATAGTGAGAATGGCATGGATTCCTCAAGAGGTTGGCTGAGTTTCTGATGAGTGATATTATTGGCTAAGACCGTTCCTTAAAGAAAGAGAAAGTGAGTTTAAACAAGGACATTAGTGGTGTGCCCACCTGACAGACAACATGGCCAATTCTTTTCTGAATCTAGTGCCTTTGCATGTCTGCAGTTCCGGCTACACAGAGACACAAATGGAAAGGCAACCCGGGGACCCAAGGGAAGGAGACTCTGTCTGTGCATGTCATTGCAAAATACTGAGGCTTTGGGGGAATGAACAACTTTGATCCCCCACTAAACCCAAGCACTTCTGAGATTCTGTACACAGTCACATACCTCTTAGGAAAGTCAAACAACTTGTTTGAGGGTGTATGAATAGAGGTTCGCCATGAATGCTATAGCAGCCAGCAAGCCACTTAAAATTACATAGGAGGGGGTACCTGGGTGGCTCAGTGGGTTGCGCCTCTGCCTTCAGCTCTGGTCGTGGTCTTGGGGTCCTGGGATCGAGCCCCACATCCGGCTCTCTGCTCGGTGGGGAGACTACTTCACCCTCTCTCTCTGTCTGCCTTTCTGCCTACTTGTGACTCTCTCTCTGTTAAATAAATAAATAAATAGAATCTTTTTAAAAGTTATATGGGAAAAGTTATGAGGGCTGGTCTTGGATAGGATTTCGCTATGAAAGGTATATGGGTACGTCTTCTAAAGATACAGCACCTTGAAGAGGGCAGAGAGGAAGGAAGAAGCTTCTTGGGGTGGACGAGACTTACATGCTCCGTGAACGCTCTGTCACATTCTGCCTTGGGAGTTGAATGGGGGAAGGAGGGAGAGGGAGGAACCGGGTACCTGCCGTGTTCTGGGAGGCAAGGGCACCTGCTTCTTCATTTACATACAGACGGAACCTTTACATTTTGGATCCTTCCCCCTGCTGGTTCTCTAGTTGCTGAGGTGCACCTGTAAGGCAGACTGCCAAAGGCCTTTGCCCTTCTCTTTCCAGTTGCTCATGGGGGTCCTGCGGGTCGGATTCTTGGTGATCTATTTATCGGAGTCCCTCATCAGTGGCTTCACCACAGCTGCTGCGGTGCACGTCCTGGTTTCTCAGCTCAAGTTCATGCTTCAGCTGACGGTCCCAGCACACACTGATCCATTTTCAATTTTCAAAGTAAGTAGTCCTTTGGCCTTGAAAAATCGAAACACATGATATTTACTATCCTGTTTCTGGGAGGCTTTCCTTTCATGACTTCCACGTGGGGCTTCCCGACCACTCCCGAGAATCCAACCGGTTGCGAAATTTAGTCACATTCAGAAAAAATTAGGGGCCAAGGGGAGAACACTGAATATTGAACCGCATCTACCATCTAGCTAACGTGAACAACGCGAATCAGGTACCACGTCCCTGAGATTTGACTCTGAAGTATTATTTAAAAGAAAAATAATCTAGGTTCATTATTAAAGGCTTTAGTATTTTGTTCCACGATTTAAAAATTCCCCGCCCCAAATCTTCTCTTGAAAGAAGTGTACTGAGTGATAGCATTTCTCTATGTCTGAAAAGCAGGCCTTGTTCTTTGAAAATGGAGGTGCTTCAGACACCTGTATGCATCCCTGTTTATAAAGCAAGAGGAAATTAACCAATATGTGACTAGGACAGTGTGCCTGGGGCATAGTGATTCTCAGTTCTCTCTTTTTGTCCTGCTGAATCTCGCTGAAGTTTTGCCTGTTGTATCTGTCTTTGCCCAAAATTAGCTCTTAGTTCTGCTGATCTTTTCTATCGTTCTTTTAGTCACGAATTCATGTATTTCCAGTCTGATCTTTGTTATCACCTTCCTTTTATGAATTTTGGGCTTATTGGTGCTTCTGTCAAGACGGTCTTCGGAGCTGAGACAGAGTTTGCTCCATATTGGAACCAGCCCTCTCTCACTCCCATCCAGAGCTACTCTAGAAGGGGAGTGTTCGAGGAGCAATTTGGGATCTAGTGTGAGCCTGCTTGAGCTCTCCGGATCCCATGGATATGGGATCCAACTGGCTATAAAAATTAAAACCATGCTCTGTGCACTATTAGCCAGGAAATGAGTTTCCAAAAGTAACACAGACAGTTAACTATAAAGTGTGAAGGGCTTAAGCTTAAAAAAAAAAAAAAAGGCCAGGAATTAAGGGATACATGCTAAGAAAACTATCGGGGAGCAGAGGGTATTCCCTGGATGGAGAAATGATGCTGATTATAAAATAATAACCCATAAGACCTAAGAGCAGAAGAGACAAGTTGTAAAAATGTGAAAAGTATCCAGGGAATTTTGACACCAGCCAAAGATATTCCCCACAAAAAGGCTACGAGCGTCCCTATACTAGCAGACTGCCAGTGCTATGTTAACTTACTCATTCATGGTTAACTTGAGCAGAATAGGGAATCACTCTTCTACCCATGCCAGTCCTTCTTGCCTCAATTTTTTTTTAATCTGTCTGGAAATAATCAAATATTGCATCCAAATTATATGTCTGTATAATGCTTGGGAAAGAAATGAAACAAATGAATAAAGAAACAAACAAAAAGTAGAATCAGAATGTATAAATACAGAGAACAAGCTGATGATTGCCAGAGGGGCTGGGGGTGGGGGTTTGGGCCAAGTGGGAGAAGGGGATTCGGTTGAGTTATAGAATGAATATGTCCCAGGAACAAAGGCACAGCATAGGGAATATAGTAAGAGAGATGTCAAATCATTCTATGGTACACCAGAAGCTAGCACTGTGTGTCAGCTGTACTCAAGGTAAAAAAAGATTACAAAAATAAAAATCAAAAGGATTCTTAAAAAGGAAGAAAAAATATAGCACTTGGCTGTTTTTTGCTTTTATAATTTTAGGTACTGAATTCCGTATTCACGCAAATAGAGAAGACCAATATCGCAGACCTTGTGACCTCCTTGATTATCCTAGTGATTGTATTTGTGGTTAAAGAAATCAATCAGCGCTACAAAGCCAAACTTCCAGTGCCCATCCCAATTGAACTCATCATGGTAACTGATCATCTTAAGGCTTTCCTTCGTAATTCATTAGTCTCCTGTTTTTATGTTGAAAACCTTCAGGAGGTTTTAGTGGGGTGGATGCCCTCTCTGCCGTTTCTGGGTGTCAAATTTAGTATGGTTTTCTCTTCATTCTGAATGAATGACTTCCTTTGTGATTTGGGGTTCATTCTCTCTGTGGGAGACGAGGACGGCGCAGAGAACAAGGCCTCAGAGAGGCTTGGCAGACCCATCAGAGCTGCGATTCTTAACCTCTGGTGGCTGAGGAGAATTGTTGCAGAACTTTTTTTTAAAAAGAAGCAAAGCCAGGGCTGGAGATTCTGATCTAAGAAGACTGTGCGTGATCTCTCATAATTCTAACTTGGGCAATTTGCAACTTTGCAGACTGTGATCGCAACAGGTGTGTCCTATGGCTTTGACTTCGAAAACAGGTTTAAGGTGGCTGTGGTTGGGGAGATGAAGAGAGGGTAAGTGTGTCTTTTATGGTGGCCTCTCCCAGCACTGACTAGACAGCGAGCAGTAAGTGGGGAGGACTGTGAGCCAAACGCATTCATCCGGCTCAGAACCCTCCCTCCCCCGTGGGAGGATGAGGAAGGCACTCTACTCTCCTTCTAGGAAGGAGCCACAAAGGCTCTGTGGTTCTTAATATCAGAAAGTCTGTCTTTGTGGAAGAACTCACCAACCAGATGAGCAGGGATTCACACACAAGGAAAGTGTAGTGGTCAAAGTAAAAAAAAAAAAAAAGGCAAATCAAACCTGCTTCTCCTCCTAAAAAGGAACCAAATGAAACCAGATTTCCTTGCCCATCGATTACTATAAACAATGTGCAGTGTTTTGTTGGAGGTGACCAGAGCCAAGTTCTGACAGTTCAAACGAGACACAGAAGGAATATCCATAGCCCATTGCTTGAGCGAACTGGATAGGCACACTCTGTCCTTCCTCGTGATCAAATTCAAACCAAGACCGGAGCAACCGTGAACGCTGTAGAAGGATAGGAGGTCCCGTTCATACAAGGACTTTGAAAACGCTTTTGATTGCATTGCCCTTATTGGGCTGAGAAGAGAGATCCAGTTTTGTGTTTTCTTCTCTCTGTCCTCTGACCAGAGCATCAATTTCTTCCAATTGGCTTACCAAGGACAGGCTATGTTCCTGTTTAAAACAAACAAAGACAAGACCCCCCCCCCCTTCCCCACGCTGAAGGAGCATTGGAGAATTCTAGGAATCAGCATATATATGCATTGTTGACTTTAAAATAACCAATTTTTCAAAAAAGGAAACGCGTGCAAAAATATTTTTATCACCAGATAGTCATTTGTTACACTTAATGAACCTCAGGCACCATTTTTCCTTTAAAAGATTTTTGAGTAAGAATTCGTCTGAAACTGAAAGACTATTTCTGGGATTTCTCTCCACCTGTAACTTGCAAGTGATTACACTTTACTGTAAAGTCTTGGCAGACAGAAACTACTGAGACAGATAGACATAGACACGTACATACAAAATTAAAGAGGACCTTGCCAGAAAGGATTTGGGAAATAAAACTTAAACTTGAGATCACTGAGTTACAATCTTTGAGACTCTTCCTAGTAAATAAATCTTGAGTGTCAGCAGACCTCTATTCACAGTGTTTGCGGGCAGGGGAAGGAGTAACTCACATTTATTAATCATTACATTCCACAGAGAGGCCATGTAGCCTGGTAGGTAAGCTCACCTGTCCTAGAGGCAGTGTACCTATGATTTACTTCTGAGTTCCTTTTTGATTTGGGGCAAATAACTACACTCTATGCCTCCATGTCCTTGGTTCTAAAAATGGGGCTAAAACTAGTAGCTATTACATTGGATTCTTGTAAGGACTGAGTGTGTTCATACCTGTGACATGCGTGTTTAAGTGTCTGTCCCACAGGGAGTGTGGATCTAAATTAAGGATTTAGGATCCTTAATTTAGGATCTAAATTAAGTACTAGGCTCCTTACATTCTTTTTCCACTCCAAGTTTTTCTGGGTGATGATTGAGTGGGCATTTTTTTTTAAAGATTTTATTTATTTGAGAGACACAGTGCACTCATGTGCAAGAAAGCACAAGCAGGGGGAGGGGGCAGAGGGAAAGGGAGAAGCAGACTCCCTGCTGAGCAAGGAGCCCAATATGGGGCTCGATCCCAGGACCCTGACATCACGACCTGATCTGAAGGCAGAGGCTTAACTGAGCCACCCAGGCACCCTGAGTGGGCATTTTAAATTTCTGGTGATCACTAATAGAATATAATTGGGAAATAATGACTATTAATTACTACTAATCTGCTGTTAAAAGTATGACACCCTGGAAGTGGTTTTGTGAAATCACACACACGGAAAGTGTGTCATCGAGACAGTCAAGGAGACATGGAGGATGTATTCAGATTCCAGAGGGATCCCAATGATAAGAGCTAATAACCACTTCACATCTCCTAGTGTGTAAAGAGTATTCATGGCTATTATTTTATTTGGCACCGCCCCTCACAAAAATTATGATGAAGAGAAAACAAGTGTGGTATTCTCCCTTTACAAAGGAGGAAGCTGGCTCAGGGAGGGGAAGTAGCAGAGCCAGGAAACGAATCCCAGTTTTCAGACTGTAAATCTCCATCACTCCGCTCTGTCTCTGGTATTTAGAGGCTAGGACAAAAGAATAATAGCAGGCTTCTGGAGACTTCGGTATAAAAAGCAAATTTCAACTGCATTGTCAATTCGGGATATGTTTTTGGAAAAAAAAAAAAAAATTCCAGACTAACATTCTGATTCATGGTACCTCGTGGTACTTCTTCAAAATTAAGGCTGCAAATATGTGAACACGGTATTCATAAAACACGAACAGCAATGAAGAAAAAGTCAAATGGGTCCAATAAACTTACTTTGAATAAGATTTAGGTCAGACGCACATGTTGACAGGAAGGAACTGAGCATTTCAGTCAAGGGATGTTGACCCGGAGATACTCGGCCCTTTTATAACACAGTTAGCAAATATCATTTGACTGTTCTAAATCCATGAGGTACAAATGCAGAAGGATCTTCTCTGAATGTTTCCCTGACACTGTGTGACTATAAATGGTCTTCCCCGTCAGAGCCACGGTTGGCTCCAGCACTCCTGTGGGTCCCAGGGCAGAGTCCAAGGCCCATCTGTTTGCTGAGGGTTTTTCATGGAAGGTATTGTTATTGATGGAGGGAAGACTCTCTCGCTTTGCTTGTTTTTAGTTGTGTTTGCTCAAAGACCTTCATCCATGGTAACTACTGGAGGGATTGTGGGTGATGCTTTTCAATCCCATGTAACAATACAAGTGGAATCTAAGACATTTTGCATGAGGCTTATCGGGATATAAGTGTACCTTCTAATGCGGCTATACTAGCAAAAATATCAGATGCACCGCTATTGTGGGACTGGGTTTGCATTCTGGTGTCAAATTCAGGCAGCTCTGCTTTTCAACACTAAGATAACAAATTCCAAAGTTTGCAGCGGTGCTCAAAGCTTGCTGGTCGCACTCCAAAATGAGACCAAACTCAGCCTTGATGGCATTCCTTCATGGATTTGCCCAACAAATATTGACCACGTGATGTTCACCAAGAAGACTACTGGGTCTTGGTCACAGAACGATGAAGTAGTCACAGTCCCTGCTCTGTGTCTGGGAGAGAGCTGTGGGGGAGGGTGGGGTAAGGAAGGGAGGTATCCAGGGCTGAAGAAGCACAGAGAACTTCACCTACCTCTGACTTTGGTGGGGAGAGAAGACTTTCTAGAAGGAGGGATGGTGATGAGGAGAAAAGTTCAGACAGAAGGAAGAGCAAATCAGAAGTTTCCAAGGTGAGAGTACAGATGATGTCTTTTTTTTTTTAAGATTTTATTTATTTATTTGACAGAGAGAGACCATAAGTAGGCAGAGAGGCAGGCAGAGAGAGGAGGAAGCAGGCTCCCTGCCAAACAGAGAGCCCGATGCAGGGCTCGATCCCAGGACCCTGAGATCATGACCTGAGCCAAAGGCAGAGGCTTAACCCACTGAGCCCCCCAGGTGCCCCCCAGATGATGTCTTTGAGAAACAAACAAAAGCGTGGTATGATTGGAGCCTCAATTCCGAGAATGACAGTGATTGAGCAGGAGTGGGGGTCGGGAAGGGATAGATCAGGAAGGAATCCCCTAAGGAATTTGGACTTTTCCTGAGGACAAGGGAGCCATTGAAGGTTGGTGATGCTCAGACTCGCCCCTTTTCCTTTTCAGATTTCAGCCTCCCATCGCACCCGACACGCAGATTTTCCAAGAGACCATCGGGGACAGCTTCGGCATTGCCATCGTTGGCTTTGTGGTAGCCTTCTCCGTGGCCAGTGTCTACTCCCTCAAATACGATTATCCGATCGATGGCAATCAGGTAAGTTTACAACCTGGGCTGGGCCTCTTTAGGCAACTTCAAGTAATACTCTGTGGACATCGCACCATCGCAGTGCCATTTCTAAAAAAGATTCCTCTTTTTTCTCCTGCCAGGAGTTAATAGCCTTGGGACTGAGTAACATATTCAGTGGATCATTCAAAGGCTTTGCTGGGAGTACCGCCCTCTCCAGATCGGGGGTTCAGGAGAGCACTGGGGGCAAAACACAGGTAGTTGAGGGTCTTCAATGCAGGGGCCGTCCTGGCGTTGGGACCAACTGGCGACTCCAAGCTGGGGGCGGGGGGGATGTCGATTTTGTAATGACAATCTTTTCATCTTTACAGATCGCTGGGATTCTCTCTGCTATCATCGTGCTGATTGTCATCTTAGCCCTTGGATTTCTTCTGGAACCACTACAAAAGGTAACGCTCATCTCTCTTTGGGTTCTCTCTCTTTCTCAGCTTCGGGTGATGATGAATCAAGGACCCTGTCTCTTCCATTCTGGAAGTGCAAACTAAACAGGAAAATGCGGGCACTGCAAATTCTCGAGTACCCTTCCTGGCCCGTAGTCTGAGGCCAAAGTCTTCGGCAGCATTTTATGAATGCTAGGAACGCAAAAGCCCCAACTCCCTTATCTGCTCCGCTCTCCGCATGTTTGTAAGCCCTGAAAATAATTAATGTTTAGACAGAAAGACGGCCAGGTGCTACAGCTTCTATGTGGATTGATGGAAGTGAAGATTCCCCTAGAGGCTGAGGTCATCGGGGCCTCTATCAAGTTCAGAGAGTGGTGTTACCAGCCGTACAACCCATTCTCACGGATCCACCCTGCAGTTTCCAGGGTTTGGTCAGACTCCAAGACCAACACTCTCAGGTTGTAGGCTGCGGGGGCCCTCCACACAGACCTCACACCGTCACCCTCTTGCTCCTTGGTCCATCTCTCCTGAACTGTGGTTTTTGAGGGTTTGGGTTCATGCTTTGTAAATGGCTGCAACCCCCCAATTAAAGAAGTAACAGTAGACCCTGGAAAACAAAGGATCTGTAGGAAACCAGACAACAGTAAATACCTTGTTTTTTGTGGAGGTGATGTAATTTTGAGGTGCTCCATGGAACATTGACCCTGAAGTCCTGGAGACCTCCTTCTAATCCAGGTTCTGCCTCTTTTTCTCTGTGTGCTTTTAGGCAAATTACTGAACCTCTCTGAATCTCACATTCTCCATTTGTAAAAATAGGGAGGAAAACAGCGCTTGCCTCACAGACTTGCTGTGAAAACTAAATGAAATAACGCACATTAAGGACTTGCATGGGACAAGCACTTAATAAATGTAGCCATTATTGTTAGTATATTTATTGTATTGTTATTATTCTACCAACATTATATTATACTTCTTACTACAAAGGGCACAGAGGTTGGACACAGCCCATAGTGTTTCTTGGTTGATATCTAGGCCTTTTCCCTTGCTGGTTGGTAGCTAGAAAGTGAATCTGGTCCCCGGTTTCCAGACTAACAGTGTGATCATCCTAAAGAGCCTCACTGGACAACTCTGTCTTCAAGCCATGCAGAGTACTCACTGCCAAGAATATGTGTTCTCTACAGTCTAGCCTACTACTTTCCAAAGGAATGGCATCGAAGGAATCATGGAGTCTCCACCAAAGAAATAGAATGTCTATCTCAGTAAAACTAAGTGCACACGCAACCCCCCTATTAGAGAATTCTGCCCTATTGTGCTTCTTCCCAAGGGTACCCTTGGGCTCTACATTGCCCATGTTGACTTGGCCAACCTCAAGAAGTCATGCCAGTTAAAAACCTATTTCTGTCATGAATTAAGCACACCCCAGGACATTGTCCGTGATGTGAGTCAAAGCCCCACTGACAAAGGATCCATGTGATGAGTTCTACTTAGGCCATTGTATCTGTAGTATCTGTTTGACCGGAATAGCTAGTTTGCTTCTCTTTGTCATGTGAACTATGCAAAATAATCCACAAGAGGAGCTGGTGATAAATGAGTGCTGATTAAGCATCAACAGTTGTCAGCATCTTTTAAAAGATTTATTTATTTATTTGAGAGAGAGACACAAGTGGGAGGGACAGTGGGAGAGGGAGAAAGAGAACCTCAAGCCACTTCCCGCTGAGCGTGGAGCCTGACACCGGGCTCGATCCCAGGACCCAGATGTCAGGGCCTGAGCAGAAACCAGATGCTTAACCCACTGTGCCACCCAGGTGTCCCTGTTCTTATCATTTTATACCCATTTAATCTTTTACATCAAGTACAGTATGGAGACCTGATTCCTGATAAAAATTGTCCCTTTTCCTTTCTGTGGCTTCTCAGTGCTCTGTAATCTTTACTCTTTAAAGGGCTCTCTTGTGTCTGTATTGCAATGAAAAATGTTAAAAATTGTTTCTCTGGGGAATACTGACCAGGTGAGGAAAAAAACGCCTGATGGAAAGAGAAGGGGTAATCCTCCTCGGCAGTGGGCACCTGACATGCTCTATCCTCAGGTCCCCCAGCAGAGGGGCACAGCCTACAGTGTCTTGCGTACCCACCTCACCCACCCAGCACAGTGGGGACATCCTACAGTTGCTGCCGTGCATGATCAGAACCAGGACAGGAACACTGGCACCGTACTGTCCACAGACCCTACTCAGTTTTCACAATTTTGTTACTGGCATTCATTTGCGAACTAACTAGTTCTAACCAGTTAACCAGTACTTAACTAGCAACTTCCTTTTCATTGTCACACTCAGTCTGGAGTCTGCTTGAGATTCTCACCCTCTTCCTCTGCCCCTCTCACATGCACATGTTTTCTCTCTCTCAAATAAATAAATGAATGCTTTGTAAAAAAAAAAAAAAATGGTTGAATGCTGATCATCCTCAAAGGTTTGAATTATGATTCTGGGTACTGCAAGTTCCCCAAGTTTGGTTTTTTTTTTTTTTTTTTTTAAACAAAGAGCAACCCCTTCTCCCTACCTCCAATAAATAAACACACATTAGACTGTCTCTGATTGGGAAAGTTTTATTTCAAGCATCGGTCTTAAGATCTGCCTGCCTCTGTCCCAAGGTACAGGCCAGTAAGTGCTTTCCTCTACCCAGAGCCCAGCACTGTCACCATGGTGGGGACAAATGCATCCCTGGGAATAGGTCAGAGTCTCAGGTCTGCTATGTCCTGTGGGGCACTAGACACCAGAAAAGGGGTGTGTTCTGGGCTTGGCTTGGAGGCCCTTTAAAGGACATACTTATCTACAACCTTCACCCTTATTTCTGTATGACTTATTTATCTTCAAGTACATCTGCTGTTTGTGTTTTTTTGCAGTCTGTCCTGGCGGCGTTAGCACTTGGGAACTTGAAAGGAATGCTGATGCAGTTCACAGAGATACGGAGACTCTGGCGGAAGGATAAGTATGATTGTGTGAGTAGAGGTGGTCGGTGGTATTTAAGAGACAGAGAAATCAGAACAATATGCTGATTTCGGACTCCATGCTGAGCAGAGAACCCAACTGGGGCTTGATCTCACGCCCCTAACGTCCCCGTTTGGAGTGGGGACCAAGAATCCAAGGCCGAACCAACCAACAATGCCACCCAGCTGCCCCTTCCCTTGCTATTTTTAAACTGCATACTCTAATGATCCTTCTTTGGGATTTTAATTTAAAAGGACAGGCCACTTGCAAGAAGGAGATGCTCCATGAAACCCTAGTGGGATATGGTTCCTTCGTTTTTCATTACATCGGATGTTTGTTTCCAAAGAATCTGCAACATCTTTAAATTCTGAACATCTCTTTTGGAAATACCCTATAAAGTCTCCCCCTGCTCTTGACATGCCTTGTGATGAGACGCAGAGTCCATAATTTTATCAGGATCAAAGTCTGGGGCATAAAAAGGTTGTTAACATCCTATAGTACTTAACAAGCATAAAGTAATTAGCTGTACTTGGTTTACTCTTGTTCCTGGTAGATGATTGTTGGGGATTTTAACACCCTTTTGACATGCTGACATTCTTGTGCAGATAGTGGCCATTTATTTTTTTTTTATTTTTTATTTTTTATAAACATATAATATATTTTTATCCCCAGGGATACAGATCTGTGGATAGTGGCCATTTATTAAATCGGCAGGCCACCAGTAAGAAATCGGTAGAAGCGCCGTCAGTTACTTTGCTGATTTTAACCAACAGCTGTTGGTTCTACAGTTTTAATTGTGCCATATAGACTCAGTTACTTCCTTCACTGGGTCAGGACACCATCTCGGGGAGCCTGGGTGGCTCAGTTGGCTGAGTGTCTGCCTTTGGCTTGGGTTGTGATCCCAGGATCCTGGGATCGGGCTCCCTGCTCAGAGGTGAGTCTGCTTCTTCCTCTGCCTGCTGCTCCCTGCTTGTTCCCTCTCTCTCTCAAATAAAGAAATAAAAATCTTTAATTAAAAAAAAAAGAAATGATCTCTTGAGGCAGGTCGCTTGTTCTGCACACTTCCAGCCCCTGCTTTGGCTCTAGACATTCATGCTTTCTCAAAGCTCTGGACCTAAGATACTGTGGTTGAGTCAGAGTAAATTGTAGTGCGTGTGTTGCCTTCTTTTTACAGCTAATTTGGATCATGACCTTCATCTTTGCCATTGTCCTGGGACTCGGTTTAGGCCTGGCAGCTAGCGTGGCATTTCAGCTTCTGACCATTGTGTTCAGGACCCAATTGTGAGTGTTCGTCGTGCTCTGCCTCCATGCAGACTTGGACCTGCCTGTGGGAGGGGGTCAAACATCACAGTTTCAGGAGAAAGTAGTTTAGTTGACAGGCATGCCCATCTATCAAGACCGGCTGGTCCGTTGTTCCTCGTGTGGCTCCTCTCAAGGCCTGAAGGGCCATAGACATGTCCTGACCTCAGAGCTTCAGCCCAGATCCCACCAGCTATTGATCCGTTCCCTGCTTTGCCACCAATTCAGAGAAATCGTATGTACTGCAGAGTGTCTTTGCCCAGTGGAAACTGGAAGTCATTATCCTCTGAGCAGGTGTCAGGTCTTTGCCATAGTCTTGCCATAGTCTTGCCAGACATGGAAATGGGTTCCAGAGAAGACTGTGGAATTTTCCACGTCTAGTGGAGGGTTGTTCCTCTTTACAGGTTGCTGGATTGTTCTCCCATCTAAAAACGGGGCTGGGCTAGAGAACTTCTCAAAGGCCCCCATCATCCAAAAAATCCACAAAGACTAGTTAGCATTCTTGATTCTTAACAACCAGTCCAAACATCTTCCTGATTCTTAAATCTCTGCCATAATGTCACCATTATAATGTCTCAGCCTATGTTGGATGGCATGGTGTGACAGAGAAATAGGCTTTTTGGTGGCTCAGGAGTTCTAGGACAGAAGGTGGGGTGGTTAATGTTAATCTCCGGCTGATGGAATATATTTATGTTGAAATGTTCCTGCCTCCTCTGATTCCGTCATCTTTTCATTCATTTCTCGGGGACCCGTCCATCACAGAGACAGACCGAGTAGTTGTAGGCAAAACATTGTGCTTCTCCATGCCCTCATCTGTACAACTAGATGATTGTATCAATTTCACTGAATAACTAGGCTTTCTGAACCCAAAGAGCAAAAGCATATGGGAGCACTTTGTAAGCTGGATGGTGGTAAATGGAAGGCGTTGTTCTAGGAGAGGTAAAACAAGGTGTTTGCCCCCCAAGCTGTCCAATGACATGCTGATTCCCCAGCCTTTTACATTTTGAAAGTGAGCCTGCTCATAGCCTTGATTTGCTAGGAGAAGTCGGTGTTAGCCTTACGGGCCTTACGCACGCTCACGAGTGATTCACTTGGTGTCGATTTTCCCTACAGTCCAAAATGCAGCACTCTGGCTAATGTCGGAAGGAGCAACATCTACAAGAATAAGAAGGATTA
Organism: Mustela erminea; assembly: GCF_009829155.1. Classification (NCBI taxonomy): domain Eukaryota; kingdom Metazoa; phylum Chordata; class Mammalia; order Carnivora; family Mustelidae; genus Mustela; species Mustela erminea. Next base: position 89,756,192 of record NC_045624.1, on the reverse strand, counting down.
CTCGGACGTAAGGAAGATCTGTTTTTTACTTTGACTTGCTGACAGATAGTAATATGAGTCCTGTGGGCCTGTCTCATGTGACTTCTCTGCCTCACAGATGTACGAGCCAGAAGGGGTGAAGATCTTCAGGTGTCCGGCCCCCATCTACTTCGCAAATATTCATTTCTTTAAACAGAAACTTATCGATGCTGTAAGGTTTGAAGTTGTGACTTTTTTTTTGTTTTTTGGTAATTCCACCATATATCTAGGAATGAAATGTTTGCTCTGTAACCAGAGGGTGACTGATTTCACATATGTTGAAGTTGGATTGTGTTCATGTTTTTCTGTCCCGTGTTCCAGAGCAGGTGAAACTGCTTTATAAGGGGTCTATTAACATGTTGGGAAATAAGGCCCTTTAGGATAAGGTTCAAAGCAGAGTCACCTTTTTTTTTTTTTAAGATTTTATTTATTTATTTGACAGAGCAAGAGCACAAGAAGGGAGAGCAGTAGAGGGAGAGGGAGAAGCAGGCTCCCTGCTGAGTATGGGGCTCGATCCCAGGACCCTGGGATCATGACCTGAGCCAAAGGCAGATGCTTAACCACTGAGCCACCCAGGAGCCCCAATTTTGAATGTTAGTAACAGCACACAGGCTGAGCAGACCAAAGTCGTTGACACAATGCCATCACTGTTGTTGTTTGAACCACTTCTACGTTTTCTTACACATATTGTTTTATGTGCCCCAATCCCAACCCATCCCACTTAAAGTTATTAGAATTCTGTTACAGGATATTCAGCAGCATCCTATTCCACACTCTTGTAAGACAGCAATGGATTTTTCAGGTTGGCTTCAACCCGCTACGAATTCTACGCAAGCGCAACAAAGCTTTGAAAAAAATCCGGAAGCTGCAGAAGAAAGGCCTGTTGCAAGTAACACCCGTAAGTTTCTTTCTTTCTTTTTTTAATGGGAAAAATTATATTTTTGTATTTAACCACAAGTGAATTATCATTTCAACACGCACTGATTCCCGGAACCAACAAAACCTTAGCGCAGCGTAGACTGCATATACATCTGACAATTTGTGTGACCCAATTATATAGCATTTTAGCAAAAATCTTGTAGGCCTCCTTTGTTTTTCCTAAGGGCCTCTCAAGTCCAGTGAGGCTTTGATTATTTCCTAGGGATGAAACCAGTAAGTTTCTTGACCACATTTCTGGGTATTATAGCTAAAAACATGTAAAATGTATTTCAAGGTGTTGGTTCCATTCCTTTAAGTAAAATGCTAGATAAACCCATGTGTCAGGTGTCGGTGTTGGTTTTTTTTTCCCCAATGGCATCTTTGAGGGTCTCCTTAAAACTTTTGTTTTCCTGGGAAAACGTTGCTTCTCCGAAGGAAAGGGCTTGAGCTGACTTTGACTGTGAGCTTCAGAAACTCACTGGGTATTTTTGACACCGGCAATGTTTCTCTTGGTCAGAGCTATCAAGCGCACAATGTTTCTCTTGGTCAGAGCTATCAAGCGCATTTCTTGTCTTCTCTTGCAGAAAGGGTTCATATGCACCAATGATGGCTTTAAAGATTCTGACGACGAGCTTGACAACAATGAGATAGAAGAGCTGGACCAGCCAATCAACACCAGCGACCTGCCCTTCCAGATAGACTGGAATGCCGATCTTCCTCTCAACATGGTGGTCCCTCAAATCAGCCTGCATAGCCTTATTCTTGACTTTTCAGCGGTGTCATTTCTTGACATTTCTTCAATGAGGGGGCTCAAAACGGTAATTACTTTCTTTCTGAATGAACACAACCGATCAGTGGCCAAAGGTAAAAAGATAGAGTTGAAGAAAGATGGTTCTTTAGGTCATATACGCTTACCCAGAAGCAAATCGTAATTTTAGGATAGTCCACACAGAGAGTGGGAGTGGGTGGGGTGCGTTTACTGAGCTCTTTGAAAGAGCATTTCCCAGGAGGCTGGCATATAATTTTGAAGACAACCACACCCGTATTTCTAACATATGCCGAACTTGCCACTGCACAACTATGCCCATGCTCCTATGAAATCTCAGCTCTGTAGGACCTGCAGATCCTGTGGGCACTGTATTGAAGTTGTCCTGAAATACAGAACATTTGGGATGATCTTGGACAAAGGTGGAATAGCAGATCCTTTTGTTTTGTCTTTATCCATTACAAACTGACGAATTTTCACTTTGCTATCCGAAACCTCTCCCTCGCCCCCCCATCACTCCCACCCCTCCAAAATAGGAGCTATGTGAAAGAATCGATGTCATGTGTGATTTAAAAATAGGACTAAAAGCTTCAGGTTGTACTCTGTTTTCTTTCCATGGTTCTGTGAGCATTTCTAAAATAAACTGGTTTCCAACAGAGATACAGAGAGAGACTAAAGAAAATTTAAGACATTCCACATTTACCCCTCTTTTTCTGGGGTTTTCACAGACATCTGCCTACATGAGAACTGAGCTAAGATAAGGTCTATTAAATATGGGTGAACTGAATACAAAATTAAAAAACTGAATCGATTTTGTTTCCCTCAGACTTTAAAAAAAATCTTAATATTACAGAACCCTCAAAACTGCTTGCTTTTTCTTTTCTTTCAGTTGTTTTAGCTTTGGAGAAAACACACACACACACATACACACAGAACACACACACACAATTTGTTTCTGGTCCCAACAGTATAGCACCAAGGACAGGGACTCTGCCTTATGTTTCTTTAAAGCCCTTATCCTTGGCTCAGTGCCTTGTAAAGGTTTGGTGCTTACTGATGATTGACAGTGATTTTAATGATCATCTAAAATGATCATCAGTAACTCTTCTTATCTTATATGACCTCACTCACATCACCACTGGTATTCATTCTTAGCCTAGGACCTGGAAAACAAATCAAGATTCACTGGTGTTACTACATCCAGTCACTGTGGACAGGAATAATAAACAGGTTACAAGCCATAGGGTTTTGGGTTTTTCTACTTCTGTGCAGCAAGAAAACTCTGGTCAAGGTCATCCCATAAAGGAACTGGTTTTCAGATTAAATCAGAGCCCATCTTGCGAGTGGAAACAGAAGATTTCCCCATCATACTTCCCACAGGAATGATCATTTTTAACTTCTTTCTGAAGAGGAGAGTTCTTTCCTTTGGATTTATTTCCTTCCATCATAGAGCCTTGTTGTTAATTTTAGTGTCTCTTTATATGATTATCTCTTTTCAAAATGTAAAAGGTTCTCTAAGTAACACAATATCCATAAGTCATAATTATGATCATTTTATGTTTCTGACAAGTAAAACTGTTTCCTAAGGAAGATCTACTTTCTTTTTAACAGATTCTGCAAGAATTTATCAGGATCAATGTAGATGTGTATATTGTTGGAAGTGATGGTAAGTTGTTTTTATGTTCTGACAATCACTTCAGGCTCATGGCCAACTCTCAACGTAGACGGCCTCTCCAAAGTATAGGTCTTGTTTATGATCTATTAATTATAATAACAATTTATATTAATATATACTAGTATATTAATATAGTAATTATATTATATATGACTTTATATGTATTCCCTTTATTAGGAAAATGGACTATAGTAAGTAACTGGTAGATAATAGGTCCAACAATCCAGAACCAGAGCATATCACTGGTCTATGAGCATATGTCCTATTTTGGCAGAATCCCAATTTTGTATAAGCCATACTTGCTGCTCTAATCATTAGCCAAGGGAGATTAATTCACTAGGATTTTGCCTAAAGGAAAATGGGTTGATTTTCTTCTGAGAAGTACTAAAAGTTTTCCTCATTGGAATATTTTCCTTCTTATTAGGGCAATAAATGTTTTCTTTTATTAAAAAGGTATCCTTTTGTTCCAGAAAACACCATACTGATAGTACACTGGTATTGTACCATTGCGATCGCCAAACACCTTACCAAACAGCAATAAACTGCACGTTTGCAAACGGAAATTCAAATCTCCAGTCTTAAGAAGAGACCTGTGGCCAAACAATTACTTCTTCCTGTTATTCTTTCTTTCCCACCCTTCAGACGATTTCATTGAGAAGCTTGTACAGTGTGAATTTTTTGACGATGAAGTCAAGGACTCAATCTTCTTCTTAACAATCCATGATGCTGTCTTGCACATTTGGATGACAAAGGACTACAATGCTTCCAAGTTTAATGCCAGTCAGGTACCAGCTCTTTGGTGACTTTCACATTTATATAAAAACCATCTGTACTTCAGTTCCCCTTTCTTTTCCAACATTTTTTTAAATGTTCCTAACCCATGATTCTATTCTGGTTCTCTCAGGAAAAAGAAATGAAATTTGATTTTACCATAAATACAAATGGAGGATTACGTAATCGGGAATGTCAGGTAAGATTCTTCAACAAGGTTTGCTGTATCTAGACATCACAACAACAAGAAAAAAGACTGAAAAGCAGTGAGGCCTCTTCCAGCAGGCTACAGAAAGTCCAGCCCTTGTTTGAGCCACTGGGCCTCTTCCCTAGAAAACAGAAGCAATGCCAGTGTTCATGGGACTTTGGGAGAAAAGAAACCCAGACCAGTACAAAAAAAAAGATAGAAAATAGTGATACTATATTAATGCAATATTGAGCATACAGAGAGATCTTTATGTTTTCAAAGTACTTACAACCAAGATGTTATTCTACTCTTATAACAATCCAGGAGGCAGAGAAAGTTTGGCTGTTTCCACTTACAGATGAATTAGTGATGGCGCTGAGAAGCTCATACTCACTTCCTGCTTCCCAGGTGCATGGGGAAGTCCCCACAACAGAGCCTGGGCCAACAGTGAAAGTGAAGTTAAGCTCCTCTCCTTCCTTACTAGAAGGTGTCAAGTTCATTTAACTGGGTAGTTCTATTTCATTTTAGAACATTCATTTCTAGAATATTCAGTCCTTTAAGGGAAGGTCTCCAGTTTGGGAAAAGCAGAATCACAAATCAAATTAGGTATCTGCTACAGGTCAGGTACATGGCAGGTGTGTCACATTCATTATCTCATCCTTACAACAATATGTGAAGAAAATATCATTTCATAAATGAGGAAATTAGGGAGGGCTCAGAGAGCTTAACTAATTTGCTTAAGGTCACACACCAACCAAAGTGACAGCAACAGGATTTGAAACAAGATCTGTCTGATGCCAAGCCCTGGGCTCTATTCTCTATGGTACACTGGTTCTATCCTTTGGTGAAAGACTCATGGAATTAGGGATCCTGAGAAAGAATCTAAAGATTGCTATCAAGTATGAGAGGTGGCTGATGGTATTTCTCTTATTTGAGAAAAGGTTTAAGAAGAAACAAAAAAAAAAAAAGGAATTTAGATTAGAAATGAAGATGTATCTAGAATAAGATAACCCTAGGTCCTTATTAAAACTTATGCCAAATAAGAAGAGTTCAATGAAAAAGCCATTCCAGAAGTTAGGCCTGAATGAGAGACATTCGTAGAAAGCACCAGTCATGTTTCCAGCCAGCCATGTTTTCCAGGGCTGGATTCTAGAGAAATCCACATGGGTCACCTTGCCTGAGCCCCCTCTTGTAAGTAGAGCCTTACAAGAAATCCTCTCCCCAGTAGCTGGATTCAGAACTATCACCAAGTTGGAAAGGATAAAGTGTAGAAACAGAACGTATACCTAACGAGTCAAATCAAAGCTTCAGAACCAACCACCTAACAGAATGTAGTCGGGACCATCCTGTATCTGTCTCCACATATTAAAACAACAACAACAAAAATTTAACATGAACTCCTCACTACATTACTTAGAGAAAGACAAATCAGGCAACCAGCGGTGACCCACACATGGAAGCTGAATGTGCCCGGCCAGCACACAGAGCCCTTGCCTTGTGTGGCCACTGACACAGTTGTGAAGGGGGGTATTGATTGCTACAACTGTTGTACTGTCATTTTGATTAAGTTAAATTAGGCCTTTGAAAGGTACACTTACATCACAACATGGTATCACATGGGTCTCTGTTAACCAAGTAGCAGTGGAAGGTATGTGATCATTAAAATTCAAGACAAAAAAAAATTTGTGGTTAACTCTGGTAAATTCTAGGTCTTCATTTTAGCAAGATGGACCACATTTGCTATAAGATCAGATTATTGAAAGGGACACATCTTCTAAGACCAGAACTTTTAAGAACCAGAACTTTCTATCTTCTTCCAGGTACCAGTTGAAACAAAATTTTAACCAAAATATAATTCAGATGGATCCTCACCTGTAATATAAAGAACAACTTTATACCCAGGAAGTTATTGATAAGTTCATACATTGTATGAAGAACACTTTTACTTGATGGAATTATGTTTCAAACTTTGGAACGAAACTGTTCTAGCATGGTACATTTTTCACATGTGTAGTATAAAATTATGTAAATACTCTTAATTTTATATCTTATAGGTTTATCAGAAGAAGAAAATGTTTTGTTTATATGTATTTTTATAGCACTGACAGATTCCCATCTAGGTCATGACCTTCATGCATAGATTTTGCAGTGTATTTACAACACTGCTTTGACTCTTGTAATTTATAGTTCATATGAATCTATTTCCATTTTTAAAAATTCCATTGTACAGTAGATATGTCTTGTTTTGTTAAATTTCTTGTTAGCTTTCAGAAATATGCCTGCTGTGGGTCCCCTCTGTAATGGCCTGGCTAAAAACCTGACACACGAGAATCATCTGAAACCTTGCAATGACACTTAACTTTGCCCAGAGTTCATGATTATCACTATAGCTTTTTAATGCACCCAGCCACCTTCTACCCCGGTCTAAACACAATCCTTCCAACGCCATTATCTGTAACTGTAACTAGCTTTTAAGGCAAGTCCTTTCCTTCCACCTCTTAGTATGAGAATTGGATAAGCTAATGAAGATAGAAAATGAAAAAGCAAGAAGGTGGAAAGCAGAGAAAACATGACGGGTAACCAGCTCTTCCTGGCCTTAGAGGAAAGCGAAGATAGTAGGACAAAGACTGACTCTTCACTGCTGGTAATTTGGAACCCACAGGGCAGAGTGTCAGTTCTAGAGCTCAATTTAGCTGGAGGATGAGATTCCACACACACGCTTCTCTTTTTTGCTGGCATTGTTCTTGATGCAAAGTTGTATTTATTTTACGTAAAAGATAAATTTGTAACTTTGTAAAAAATATCTTTGTCAATGAGAAAAGTCTCAATCCTTTTAAATCTCACCTCTAAAGCTTTACTGTCAAAGTACCCTTCTATAATCTATTAGTGTCTTTACTGAGTCTATTAGACTTAAAATCAGTGACAGTAAGGTAAAACAAAGGTTTATTTACATAGCTACTCTTAAAAATTAGAGTATAAGCACTCTTTGAAGGAACGGCTCTTAAATTTCTGAGTCATAGATACCTTACAGATCTTCATCCACCCCCACGGACTTTAGGGGACACACACACACACACACACACACACTTTATATAGGATTTATATACCATGACTTTAACCCCATGAATGTCGAGTTAAGACCTCTTTGTAGAGGTCAGGGAGTGGAAATTGAGATCATAGGCCTGTTTTACTGATCATTTGGCTTGGGAATGGAGCAAAAGCCTGAAGTAGGATTATGGCTGATGTCTGCATCTTCCCAAATAGAGGGGCTCTTTATAAGCTTCTTGCTAATCAGTTTTTAACATGGAGCACTCCAAGCATTGCGCCTCCATTTCAATCTATTCAACTTTAACATCTTAAGAGGTTCACTTATCCTCACACTTAAACGTTTTCTTCTCTTAGGCTTCTAAGATGGATATGCTTTTTGGGTAATGGGAACACATGGGGTTGGGCCTCTCCTTACCTAACTCAGAGCAAATGTTGAAAACTGGTACAAAAATCTGATCCCTTATTTAGGAAAAGGCCAAGAGATCATGTTGGAAGACAAAAAGAAAACTTACGTAAGTCAGAGCAAGCACTGAAGGGAAGAGATATCCAGTGATGCAACTGGGAGATAGAGCAACTTGTGAAGAGACAGATACGGTACTGCAATTAAGAAAGGTTGCTGCTAATACATGCTGAGCAGTTTATCCTTAAAATTTTTCTAATGATTTAAGGATCTGATACACATTCTTGTCTAAATGTAGTAACTTACCATTTGGAAATGCAAATGAAATGTTCTTGACCATACACTGCATAAACCAGAACAGACCATAAGAATCTTTCATTCATTTTTCTGCCATGGTCACCTGCACATCAATCTACTGATCTTTTCCCCCAGTCTGCTCCACCAGCATCTTTTATTGCCCCCACGAATGCCAACCCCATCCTTCCAGCTGCTTAGGTTGAAAAATCGGTCAGGAAATTCTATTGACTCTACTTTTAAGATCTGTCTAGAATCAATTCATTCAGGGCTCCTGGGTGGCTCAGTGGGTTAAAGCCTCTGCCTTTGGCTCAGGTCATGATCCCAGGATCCTGGGATCAAGCCCTGCATCAGGCTCTCTGCTCCACAGGGAGCCTGCTTCCTCCTCTCTCTCTGCCTGCCTCTCTGCCTACTTGTGATCTCTGTCTGTCAAATAAATAAATAAAAATTAAAAAAAAATTCTTTAGAATCAATTCATTCAGTTCTCAAAACGGACACCATAAGGTGGGTATTACGTTTGTCCCCATTTTTTTAGAAAAGCAAACTAAAGCAAGGCTCGAAGAGGGTAAGTAATTAGTCTGTTACAGAGTTGCAGGTAGCAGAGTCAGAGTTCAGCTTGGACAGTCCAACTCCAGAGCCAGGCTCTTCTTAATCATTAGGAAGCATCACCTCACCAAAGAAATTAACACCTGTCTAAAAACTGATCTAGCACAAGGCAGACTAAATTCAGGCACAATATAGACGCATTCTACGAATTTGTTCCAAAGTCACTAATTTCGTGTTCTACAATGAAAATGTACCCAGAGGGGCACCTGGGTGGCTCAGTCATTAAGGGTCTGCCTTCGGCTCAGGTCATGAACCCGAGATCCTGGGATCGAGCCCCACTTCGGGCTCCCTTCTCATCGGGAAACCTGCTTTTCCTTCTCCCACTCCTCCTGCTTGTGTTCCCTCTCTTGCTGTTTCTCTGTCAAATAAATCAAACATTTTTTAAAAAGTGTACCCAGAAAAGCTATTAGGGAAACACAATATCAATGCCCAGAATCTAACAAACTCAATACTTTCCTCGTTATGGCTGTATGTGTATGTATATTTTCATGATACATTTTTAAATTCCTTTTGGGGGGGGCTAATATCCTTTGAAAAAGAATATAAGAAACCTTTGGAGAAAAATTTAGGAATGATTACCAAGAAAAATCTCTAGATGAGTTAGAATGTGAGCTCCTAAAGGGCAGTGACCATATCTATTTCATTCACCATTTTATACCCATATCATACATATACTGCTTAATTTATGCACGTAAATTTATTACATTTTTATACATCATGTCCATTTATTATATATTCATCCTTCCACAAGTATGACCATCATCTTCTGTGTAAATTATTAAAACCTCTACTAGTCTCTCTTTACCTTCCTCATCTTTTCCAAACACAGAGCCAGAATAATCCTTCCAAAAAGAGCCAGATCATTCCATTCCTCAGAACTCCACGAAGGCTTCCCAGGTCAGAGTAAGGTCAAAGTTTACGATGGCCCAGAAAGCCTGTGATTTCCCCATTCCCTGTTATTACCTCTCTGACCTTCTCTTCCCGCTCGTCTCACTCATTCCAATCCAATCTCCTTACTGTTCCCCAAATATGCCAGATGCAGTCCCCACTTTGACCTTTACAGCCTGTTTGCTTAGAAAGTTCCACCCCATGATATCTACATGGCTAACTCTCATCTACTTCAGGGATTTTTTTTTTTTTTTTGGGTGTAACCTCTACACCCAATGTGGGGCTCAAACTTACAACCCAGAAATCAAGAGTCACGTGCTCTACTAAGCTAGGCAGGCACCTGATTTAAAGAAAATTTTTTTTAAATTTTAAGTATTCCCATTTACTTCAAATTGTTGCTCAAATGTCTTCTCTTCAGTTCACTTAAAACTGCGAACCTCCCACTGCCGGATTATCCTTACTTTTCCTTGATCTCATAGAATTTTATCACACTTCGAACATGTTAGGGAATTTAATGAAACTTGTCAATCCTCTAGCTCTAAAGGCTTATGCACCCCAAGGGCTTAGCATATTGTCAAGCACATACTTGAATGAATGAATGAGTGAATGAATGAATGGTTTAGATCCCACATAATGGTAGGTGCTCAGTCTATGTTTATTATCAGTCATGAAATACATTTACCATGGATTAAGATGCTGAACCACAGCATGGAGCCTCTTTATAGTTGTCAGCTCTGCAACTAAACTGATTATAGATGGGTAATATACACCACAACTGTAACAGTATTTAACCCCAAAAGGGCAATGTTCATTGGAAGGGGATCTATACCTTTATTTGTAGCATTAATGTGTTCTATTTTTCCCAAAAGATTTATTATTTAATTAAAATACCAATATTAAAATAAAAAATTAAAGGTTTGAAAGTAATGCTTAGGAAGAAAAGCAAAAGGGAGCAGTATTTTTCAATCTGAAGGCAAGCAAAAGGAGAGTAATTTTAAAGGTAGATTAACAGAAAGTGGGCTTAATGCAATATGAAAATTGGTGCGTACAACTATGAGAATAGAAACAGGATATTCTGAGTCATAGAATAACATTTCAAAATACAGATTTTTTTAAAGATTTTTTTATTTTTTTAAGATTTTTTCATTTATTTATTTGACAGAGATCACAAGCAGGCAGAGAGGCAGGCAGAGAGAGGAGGAAGCAGGCTCTCTGCCGAGCAGAGAGCCCGATGTGGGGATAGATGCCAGGACCCTGGGATCATGACCTGAGCCAAAGGCAGAGGCTTTAACCCACTGAGCCACCCAGGTGCCCCCAAATACTAGATTTTTATCAAGACGTGGTCCTGCCCATGTGTGAGAACTAAACCCATGAGTATTCAATTCTGGGATTCTGTAATGCTTAAAAGATGGGAAAATTAAAACTTAACACTAAAATACTGCTTTAAGAATTGTCTTTAAAAAAAAAAAAAAAAAAAGAGTTCTCTTAACACTTTTCCCCTCAACAGAAAACTGAAGGGGCATGAATCAAAACAAAAATTGTTTGAAAATCCAAATGTTTTTATTAATATCAAGTATTTTCACTGGCTTACTTCTCTGTCCCCTCTAAGCGAAGTATATCCAATATTGCTTTATTAGATTGTGCATATACCATAATAAGTAAATTCTACTTAGTTTCTAGGCCAAAATTTAACAGATTACAGTTACAAACCAGTGAAGAAAAATAAATCCACTTCGGTCAAAATATAGTATGTTTGAGTATGATTACATCAAACCTCAATTAACATCAATATTTGATGGCTAATCTAATAATTAGAAAAGTATATTTTTGTTCTAGGTACTTGTGATTTTTTTCCACGTACAGCTGACCCTTCAACAACAGGGGTCTGAACTGCGTGAGTCCGCTTACTTATACACGAGGTTTTTTTCTATATGGTATAGTACTGTATTTTTCTCTTCTATTAACTTTCTTGGTGACATTCTTTCCCTAGCTCTTGTTAAGAATACAGTATATAATACATATAAGATGCTAAATATGTATCAACCGTGTATATAATCAGGCTATTATTAAAATTTGGGGGGAGTCAAAAGTTATACGTGGATTTGACTGTGCAGGGGGGCCAGCACCCCTAATTCCCACGTTGTTCAGGGTCAACTGTACTTATGATATAGGACTTTTTCAAAATGCTGAGATTGGACTACAGGACTTTTCCAGAAAGAGGTAGGACACTCTTCCCGTATGTTAGAACGAAGTCTACAGCAGCTCTGTATACCTCATTATAGTAAAGTTACTTAATGTGAGTTAAAAAATTATGTTCAGATTATCTTTTCCACTTATATTTTAGTGGTATCTAGTTAGTATTTACACAATAATTTTGAGCAAATGGTTTTTACAGGGCAAAATGGATATAGTTTCTCATGGTTTTTGCAACTGATAGTTCCCCAAATACTGTATTATACTGAGAACAAGCATGCCACTGAAGAAATATTAACATTCGACTTGCTGGGTTTCATCTCAAAAAAAGTGAATCTAATTTTACTGTAAAAGTTGTATCAACACATCAACACAGAAAACTTGGCATTCACCCAAATGTGTCATCATTAGGTAAAAATTCATCTAGGCAAAATAGTATTTATGCTTCCATTTTATTGTTTTTAAGAATTAAACTGCCACCTCAGTAGTCTTAAGAGCAATATAATGAAACATACATACATTTAATTTAGACTTATGTCCATCATAGCTTCAAAGGCTTCCCTGAAATAAGGCTGGGATTCACATCTTTTTCCTTAAGGAAAGAAACACTAACAGTAATTTTGTTATCCTTCTACCCACCCACCCTCATTCAAACAATAACTGGATGAATTCAAGTCTAACACCATTTAAAAATTTTGTCTGCTGCAACACATTCATCTGATCTGCCTCCCTGCATAACACATATTTTTTAAACCTAACTGAAAAGAAATCATTTTTAAAGTCTATGAGAATTCTCTTAAACATGTGGAAGTTTATCATGATACTAACTGTTTTGTCCAATACATAGGCTGAGTGGTTTCATACCACGTTCAGCTCTAGTGAATTTCAGTAAAAACAGGAGAGCTCCTTAGAGAAAGTTGAAAAGCTCTGAAGTGAATTTGGCTATTTTCTTATCACAAGAAACAAAGAATGGTATTGGGTTTTCAACAGTAATATTTTAACAGCTCCTAAACAGGGGCATGAAAAGGAATCAAGTTTGCACCAGTCCAAGTACCTACAGTAATATGATAGAAGCACTCACCACCACCATTTCACACTAGTTCATACTTCACTCCCACGCTTCTAGTAACAAGAATTTCTCACTACATCTATTGCATTAACACTGGACTCTCAAACTGCTAGATGTGAAAATCACTCCATTAACTTAAAAAAAAAAAAAAAAAGCATATTCATTATTTTCAGCTGGTCAAGGTTGAAATGATCATTGATATCATCTCTAACTTCAGCTCTAAGTTCATAGACACCTCTGCATCTGATGATCCAAGATGAGAAACTGTTTTCTGCTTGTATCTGACAGAATTAAATGGTAAATTAGCCATCAGTTCACCCTTTGTCAAAAAGAAGTGTTCTAAATTTATGCACTACAAACTAGTTATAAATGATATCTGCATACTACATTTTTCATGTTTATATTATGCACCATTTTAGGGGGGAGGAAATACTTCACAGGGGTTTATTCAAAGGATATAAAATAATATCCTAAGAGTATTGATTTATACATACGAGATCTGTATAAAACATTAAGTGGTCATCTTAGCTGGACTGTAACAAGCCCCTATAATGCAAAAGCTGACTCTAAAGGCACCTTATAAAGCTCTGAAATTCACAATTTAGTCATCACTTTTCTCCAATACAAAATCGTCTGGTGGTCTGCACTGTTGACTCCCTTTTAAAACGTTCCAAATTTTATAGTGCTTAACCAATGAAAGGAATAGGAAATAATTAACACTTTTAAAATTTCAAGTTAGAGAAAAAAACCTTATCACACAGTAATGAAACCTGAGCAACGCAAGTTTGTGATTACAAGAACGTCCTTCATTAATACAGTATTCCTCGATGGCATTCAAATTGTACTTTAAAACCCAATAGACAAGAACCCACTCAAAGCACAGATCAAACTCTACCAGGAAATGAGGAATTATACAAAGCCTATTCAGCCCTAAATATTTAAGTTTAAGACAATGAGCAGAGTAGAACACACTTCATCTAGATAACACAGTTTTAAACAGTTCTATAAAATAATGTTACTTAAGATTAGTAAATGTGGTGCATCATGTGATTCCCACCATTCGGTAGAAAGAATTAACGAGTAACAGTATCCCCCAATAGCTTGGAGCCTGTAGAGTCAATTGCTTTGGCCGTATCTTTCCAAATAACTACTAATGCCTTTTAATATTACGAACATAAATATGGAATTCCAATGTATTTTGGTGCTCCTGAGGCTGCCTAAAAACAAAAAGGCATCCAAGTGAAGTGCATTATATATTTAATATACCTCAAAATTTCAGTGCCTAAAATGTGAAATAATTCTCTACCATTTAACAGTCTGCCTTACAGTAAATTCTAGTAGATTTTTACTTTTAGGATTTTATTGTAACTTTGGGAAATTAGTGGTAAAACATATGGTTTTAAAAAACAGTATGTGGCTGCACTTAAATTCACATAAAAATAGCATTTTTACAACCATTTTGAAATTTTATCCTCTTACACAGGTTAACAAAATGTATCACAAGAAAAACTAAATGTTGGATTTAACAAAAGCCGTATTTTTAGAAGTGGAACAATGAAAAATTCTTCTCAAATTTTTTACAAATGGTCACCTCTGGGTCAATTTACCACACTAGGGGAACAAAGTTGTTAAAACATAGCTGTGCTCAACTGAGCCACTCATCTGCACTACGGTATAGTACTTGAAGTCAATCCTAAGGTCAAGATTTAAAACCATTTTAAGAGACAAGACCCTAAATGTTTTGCGGTCACCTCAATAAGAGGTACTCTTCCTTCCCCCAAACAGTCAAAGCTTAATTAAAAGATTGACTATACATAAGTTTTTGTTTTTCCTCATCATATCTTCAGTTCAAAGTACTATTAATCATTGGTAATACGGTCTATATCTTGTCTGATCTGGATGATGTGGTCCAGGAAGTGGGGTTTGAGAAGGCGGACCCTGCATTCGTGGAGGAGGAGGTGGCCCTCTCGGTGCAGGCCATATACCAGGACTCATTCCCCCTGGTTGTGTAAATGGAGGGCTCAGAGTTCCTTGATCTTCACTGAACTGGGGTAAAGAGTTAGGATTGTAATGGTGAGGAGGGGGTGCGGTTACAGGCGGACCACCATGCTGAGGTGGGGGAGGTCCTGGAGGAGGATGGTTCATATAAGGTGGCATCTGGGCAATAATATGTCCAGGGGGAGGGGTGATTGGTGGTGGAGCAGAGGTCATTGGTGGAGGTGGAGCTTGGCTATACACCAAGTGAGGAGTACCTGCAGCCTGGGGAGGATGTGGCATTGGATGGCTGATTGGTGGTGGAGGAGGTGGGGGTGGTGCGTAATGTTGCTGTGGAGGCATAATATGATGCGGGTGCGATACCACTGGTTGGCCCTGATATTCAGGATGGTGGTGAGCAGGTGCTGGGGCAGGAGGTGGTGGTTCTCTAGCACCTGAATTTGAGTCATCCTGAATAGGGACAGTTATTAGATTGCTGTGTTTTCTTGTTGAAATACGAAAGGTTTCCTGACTGACCGAGCGAGGTGGAGGTGGAGCCATGGACAGCTCTGCAGGAGGAGCACGGATGTCCTCGTGTGGCTGGGTATAGTGCTCGTGCGGCACGTGCTGCAAAGGGGGTGGTGGCATCATGATGTGCTGCTTTGGCGGGATATGGCTCATATGGTGCTTGTCTGGCGGCATTATAAAGCGATCGGGGATTTCGGCTGGCGGTGGGGCAATAGGAGGATGGACGCTTTCGAGCGAAGCACGGGTAACAGGTTTTCCAGCTCTCATGTGGCGGTGGTTGATATGAGCCTGTAAGTCCCTCTGAGACAAGTACGTTCTCTTGCACCCTTGAACAATGCTACACATGAAGAGAGAACCTCGCGTACACTGCTCGATTCGCTGCACAGGATCACTACAGCTAAATTAGAAGGGGGAAAAAAACGATTTACTGAAAGCAGACTATAAAAACAACGCACGTAACTTCACAGCTACGCCTGTTTCTAAAATCAGTTGTGGAAAACACTGCAGAAGTACACGATTAAAAGCTATAGTTACTGTAAGTGAACCTTTAATCTCTCCCACTCTGTGGTCTGTTCCCTATTAAGCGTCAGCTTTTCCACCAAACTCAGAACTCTTATTACAACAAAACATTACAAGTGCTCATCAAACAGTGTATGTTTTAAGAAAAGACCTAGTCTTAAACTATAAGAGACTCTTAATCTCACAGAACAAACTGAGGGTTGCCGCAGGGTAAGAGGGTAGCTAGAGGGTGGTGGGGTGATAAACATAGGGGAGGGTACGTGCTATGGTGAGTGCTGTGAAGTGCGTAAACCTGGCGATTCACAGACCTGTACCTCTGGGGCTAATAATACATTATATGTTTATAAAAAAATTTAAAAATTATATATATATTTAAAAAAAAAAAGGGAAAGACCTAGTCTTCCTAAGACCTCGAATGATCTGGTTGTCTCAAACAACTCTATGCTTTGCATCCATTTGCAAAAATATGCAGAAGGGATAAACCGAAGATCTGTCATAGTCATGGAATCTAAACTTATTTAGTATTTACTGAACAGTAAGCACATGCTGAGCAAACAGTATGACGTAGACAATGCTATGTGGACCACCCAAACGAGTATGATCACCCATCAGGGCTCCTAACATTCAAAACTGTCAACAACTTCAGTTCAAACCCTGACTATCCAGAGTCCCTTAAGGAAGCATTACCAGACAATTTCACTACTAAAAGTATTACACACTCCCTTCTAAACTTTAAGCACTAAATTTAACTCATTCTTACTGACTCAGGGTCAAAATTATAACTCTTTTTCATTCACTGTATTTAATCCACACTTGCGTTTGGAGTTTTTTTGAAACAGGAAAAAAGGACTGAACCAGGTATGAGAAGAAGTAGGGTCAAGCATTGGCTCTGTAAACTTGGAGAGGTTTTTTAATCTTTTTATTTCTTCATCTGCACCATGGGGTTTAAACATGCATTCTACCTGACTCACCATGGTTTTTTAATCTACTTTGCCCTACTCAGAGAAGAATATTCTAGGATAAATAAAACAATGAACTAGTGATTCAGCACTACGTATGCACAGATACAAGCCACAATTGTGGAGTGTGTGTGCTGGGTCATCTGAGAAGAAATTAAATGGCTCTACACTCTTGAGTTTGAGTTGTGCCTACACTTCCATCCTTGCTGTCAGGCTGGCTGGCACTCCTTGAACCTAGGAGGTTTCCCATAAGTGGCCATTCGGCACAGTTCTTTTTTTGCTTCTAATCTGCTACAAACTCGGAAGTACCTCTACAGTAACAGGATGTAAGGCACTTTGTTTTGGGGGTTGCTTAAAAGCAACAGTGTATGATATTCATATTAACTTGGATTTCCATTTCTTCACTTCCTGATTTGAGTCTGATAAGCCAAAGAGGCTTATGTTCTCTAATAGCTAAGGGCCAACCAGTGAGGTGCTTACTAGGGAGTTACTCTTAAAATCTCGAAGACTAAATTCCTTTTAACTATTAATATTAGAAGACTTAGTGAATCACCCTTTCTCTCTCAGTGATGCCAATCCTCCTACAACTGTCCATAATTCTGTTCTGAACCAATATTTCCAATCTTGGGCTAGCTTCTGACACAGGTCATAAAATCTCAGAAGCCTATAGTTGTTCCAAGGAAGTCTGTCAAAAAGCTTTCTCAAGCCTTCTATCAATGGATAGAATTTATTCTGGATCTTTCAAGACCATCCCAAACTGGATCAATATCAACCAATACCTCTAGATCTTCTTCATAACTTGTCTGAGCTGATGCCATGACGGTGTCCTAAGATGTACTCGAGACATAAATAAGATTTGAAGGCAATAAATAGGAGCTTATACTTAACACAGCACTTATTATATACTAGGTACTATATATTCACATACTAGTTTAGTTCTAACAACACAGGGAGGTAGATACTATTACTAGCTCCATTGTACAGATGAAGAAACAACCTGTCACATAGCTAATAAGTGGCTGAATAGGGATCTGAAGTCAGGAATTCTAATTCCAAAGTCTCTGGTCTCAATCACTGGTTGATACTACCTCTATAATGTGCCATCAGGGTAAAAAAAAAAAAAAAAACTCTTTTGATTTATAACACTAATTCTATGATGACAAATGTATTTGTTTTGGCCAATCTGAATTGACAGATAATAGCTTCCTAGCCCTATCCTAAGGGGAAGGCTATAGAGCTACTCTGGGCTCACCAAGAAAGATGAGCCATGTCTGCATACTTGATATCCTGCTGCTGATTTACATCATACCCTGACCTTTAACCTAGTTTACAATTCATCCCATCACAAGCTTTATTATTTAAAAATGTAATGATAATCTTACCCTGGACACATCTTATCTCCTTTTTTTTCATGTAAAATAGCACAGTCATAGCAAAAAACATGCTTGCATGGAATCTGTGAACAGAGACATATTAGTTAAGCACAATAGAATTTAAAATATTACCATAAAAAAATAGACATAGAAGGCACTTGAGAACTATTCCTCAAAAACACCATTTATTAAGTACTAGAATAAGTACTAGAAAAGCAACAGTTAACCTTTTTCAGTAACAAAGCAATAGAAACCTTGGCCCTTTCCCCAATAAATGTATACATATGCATCTGCTTACACTTTCTGGAAATATAAACACTATGAGTTTTATCCTGTGTTTCCTAGCATGTGAAGCTCCTAATGAAGCCCACACTATTCAAACCAATCTACAGATTTAATGCAATTTTTCACGGAATTAGAACAAAAAATCCTACAGTTTGTATGGAACCACAAAACCCTGAACAGCCAAAGTGTAATCTTGAGAAAGAACAAATCTGGAAGTATCACAATCCCAGCTGTCAAACTAAACTACAAAGCCGTAGTAATTGAAACAGGATGGTACTAGCACAAAACAGACAAATGAATGAAACAGAACTGAGCCCAGAAATAAACCCATGCTCATATGGTCAATTAATCTATGACAGAGGAAGCAAAAATACACAATGGGGGAAAATGCTGTCACTTCAATAAACGGTGATGGGAAACTGGACAGCCAAGAAAAGAATGAAACTGAACCACTTTCTTATACCATACACAAAAATAAACTCAAAATGGATTAAAAAACTACATGTTTGACATGAACCTGAATTCCTAAAAGAAAACAGAGGTAGCAATTTTCTGGAAAGCAATCTTAGCAACATTTTTCTAGAGGTCTCCCCAGGCAAAGAAAACAAAAGCAGAAATAAATAACTGGGACTACAACAAACTAAAATGCTTTTGCACAGCAAAGGAAACAATCAACAAAACAAAAAGACAACCTGCAGAATGAGAGAAATTTGCAAGTAAGATATCCAATTAGGGGTTAATACCTAAAACACATAAAGAACCCATACAACTCAACACTAAAACAAACAGACAAAAAACCAAACACCACTCAATAACCTGATTAAAAATGGGCAGAGGACCTGAATACACATTTTTCCAAAGAAGAGAGATGGCCAATAGTCATGTGAAAAGAAGCTCAACATCACTAACCATCAGAAAAATGCAAATCAAAACCACAATGAAATACCATCTTAAATCTGTCTGAATGGCTAGTATCAAAAGGACAAGAAAGAACATGCTGGTGAGAATGTGGGGAAAAAAGAACCCCCACTTTCCACTGTTGGCACAGCCACTGTGGAAAACTGTATGGAAGTTTCTCAAAAAACTAGAACTTAAAGTACCATATGATCCAGTAATTCCACTTCTGGGAATTTACCTGAGGAAAACGAAAAACACTAATTCCAAAAGGCATATGCACCCTTATGTTTACTACAACATTATTTATAATAGTCAAGATAGGGAAGCAACCCAAGTTGTCTAATGATTGATAAATGGATAAAGAAGATGTGGTACATATACACAATGGAATATTTAAAAATTAAAATAAAGCAATAAATAATATAGAAACAATAGTACAATAAAATAATACAAATAAAAATATAATAAAAAAATACACTCATAAAGAATTAGATCTTGCATCTGTAACAATGTGGATGAAACCAGAGGGTGTCATGCTAAGTCAAGTTAGTTCAGAAAAAGACAGGGGCACATGAGTGGCTCTGTCAGTTAAATATCCGACTCTTGATTTTGGCTCAGGTCAAGATATAAGGGTCATGAGACTGAGCCCCACATCAAGCTCCGCACCCAGCAGGGAGTCGGCTTCTCTTCCTCTGCCTCTACGTCACCCCTCTTGCTCATGAGCACACACACTCTCTCTCCCTTTAAATAAATCTTTAAAAACAAAACAGAAAGACAAATACCGTATGATTTCGCTTACATGTAGAATGTAAAAAACAAAACAAATACAACAAAAAGAGAAACAGTCATAAATACAGAGAACACATTAGTGGTTGTGACAAAATAGGTGAAGGTGATTAAGAGGTACAAACTTCCAGCTATGAAACGAACAACTCACAGGAATGAAAAGCACAGCAGAGACAATATTGAAATATACTGAACTGTGTTATACAATATTGAAATATAGTCAATAATATTATAATAACTTTGTGTGGTGAAAGACGGTAACCATTCATGGTAAGCACAATGTAATGTATGTAATTGTCAAACTACTATGTCGTACACCTGTAACTTATTTATTTATTTACTGAACGATTTTATTTACTTGACAGAGAGACACAGTTGAGAGAAGGAATACAAGCAGGTGGAGTGGGAGAGGGAGAAGCAGGCTTCCCGCTGAGCAGGGAGTCCAATGCCAGGCTTAATCACAGGACCCTCGGATTATGACCTGAGCCGAAGGCAGACGCTTAACACTTAATGACTGAGCTACCCAGGTGCCCACGTGAAACTAATTTAACGTCAACTATACTTCAATTAAAAATAAAAAATTTAAAATAAAAAAAAGTTTTTTAAAAAGCTCCCAAAGAATACTATAACCATGTTTTATCTTATCCTGTTCCTCCTGAAACTATTCCAAAGCAATAAAATAATAAGATCTCCTACATTTAAGTAGCATTTTTCTCTGACAGTTAATGAACCTATAAAACTCTAAAAATAAATCAAAAGGAAACAAAAATGATGTTAAACCATTTTAAAATTCACAATCCATTACTGTTAGTTATATTATACAGAAAAGCAAGGGAGTACAATTTATGCCCTCTACCAGCAGACATGTTACTGAGTTCAATTTTTTTTTCCAAACACAAATGTGAAACTACCTTTTTTTAAGGGAGGCTGTGTCAAAATTACTATAAAATTACAGCTGGGGGTTGTAATTGTTTTTAATGATTAGAATTCAATTCTCCAAAATTCTAAATAGTATTATTACATTAAGTTATAACCATCAAAAACGAATAACTGATTTTACTCTTTAAACAAGAAAAAAATTTTTCCTTAATGAACTGTAATAAATGTACACTAACAGGTATCAAACAGTCCAAAGAAGTAAGTTTTCAGAAGTCAGTTTCCTTAGTATTTTTCAACTAATTCAAGAATTTGTCAGTTAAATGCATGTTATCCCAAAATTTCCCTTAGCTATTTCATACTTATTTAAAAATGTCACAAACTTAGTCATTGAACCATGATAAACCTACCTACTTAAATTTCAGAATCCTATCTCTACGCAAATGTTTACGTTTACTAAAACATTTAATTTAGAAATACTTACCATTCGCCCATAGATTTTAATAGGCAATCCACATTTGTCACAGAAATGAACTGGTGTATCATCCTTTTCACCTAAGATGTTTATCTGTTGAAATGATATAATTAAAATTTCCTTTTTAAGCATTTCTAAAAATTATATTTATAATTTATGCAATGAATTGGTTAGTATTTATAAAAACTGATAGAACCATTAAGGTTTTTTGGGTATAATTCCCATATATTCCATATCATTAGCTGTGCCACTGTTAGGGTTTTTTTTTCTCTTAGTGTTTAAGGTTATTGATTTTACTTGACTTTACTGAAAATTACTTCAAATTATTTTTGAAAATAGTTGAAACAGGACATTAATGAACACATCATTTGAGTGTTCTAAAAAGTGTAATAGCTGTAATAAAAGCTCAAACTATTCTTTAAGTATTCTGATTGTTTTTTATTGTTCTAATAAAATTTATTTTTAGTTATACCTGGAAGTCCCAAAAAAGGTGTCCAGGAAATCTTCTCTGATTTCCAAACAGTTCACCCCCTTTACAGTCATACCGTTCTTCTTCATTATAATCAAATCCTTCTGAGAAAAGAAAGTGTTAAAGATTAACTTTTCACAGCCTAAATTTCATTTTGGAAGTACATGCAACATGGCACCACAGACCTGTTCACCGAAAAGCCCATCTGACGCCTTTCAAAGCTCTTCTAAGGACAAGATAATCAAGACTAGTTTAAATTGAGTTTAAAATATCAGCTAGAAATGATCTTGGCAACCATCTAGTCCAATTCTCTTACTTCACGTTTGAGAATATTGTAGTTTGGAGACCCATAATAACACACAGACTAGTGGTAGAGCCAGAAACAGACCTCTAGAAATCTTCACTCTCACTCAAGTGCTCTTATTAACTCAACAGACTATCCCTAACATAAAACTTCACTAATTACCATCATCACACTTGTTGCACAAACTTTAAAGATACTCATCACCACTTATTCTAATCTACCTACAAAAGTGGTATCATGTTACAAGTGATGATTTTTTCTTTTTAAAGATTTTATTTATTTGACAGAGAGAGATCACCAGTAGGCAGAGAGGCAGACAGAGAGAGAGAGAGGGAAGCAGGACTGGATCCTAGTACCCTGAGATCATAACCTGAGCTGAAGGCAGAGGCTTAACCCACTGAGCCACCCAGGCACCTGCAAGTGGCTGATTTTATTGCAAAAGTATATAATGGAAACAAAGAATTCTTCACGTTTTCTTCTTACAACTTAAAATTAGGTATCCTCTCCTTTAGTCTTAAAACTGAGCCTGATTTTAGACATACCTCATCCTTTCAGTTAAAACCTCTCCCTGGTTTATCAACCAGACAGCAGAAGCCGTATCATATCTATTCACAAGGATCCTTCTCTACACTGCATATACCAATAAAGTTATAAAGATCAAATGGGCTCAATTTCTCTGACCCTGACTGTAATCTTCTCATCTCACACAAAAGAAGAGAAAACTATTGGGCAGTGTGATGGTAATTCCAATTACCTAGAATCCAATTACCTAAAGTAAAGTTGAGAAGACACATCTATCCCTCCAAAATGCCAGGCTTCTCAAATCTCTTTTGGCCCTAGAACTGGTAAACAGAGTAGCCCAAGCACACAAGTTTTAACTTTACCCACATGGCTAAATTACAGCACCTGTTTATGGAGTGGTCCATGGACATACACACAAATACAGCGATGCAAGGATTCTTCAAAGCTGATCTAGATACTCAGTACACTAATGATCTCCAATACAGAGTAGAGTTCAAAGAGTGTTCTTATAAAGTTACAAATGAGTGACCTTAAGTAAGTTTTATAAGGCCCATTTATACCTTATAAAAGCTGCTGTCATCGAAACTCAAAATAAGGAAAATCAATTTCTCTTATTTATCTAAAATGCAGAAAATTATTGCATAAAACAACAGACAAGAAAATGAGGAACATATAATCATTTTTCAAAGTAGTTCACCCTGTATTCCCATCCCTAAAATTACATATATATTCGTATAGGTATCATAACAGAACCCAAAACTCCTTATTTTGATAAATGCCTAGGAAAAGCACCAATCACTTATTATTTTTTTACCCCAAATAAGTGAATCTAGAGTAGTCAAACATTATCTTCAGCCTCAGTTTGCTCTATTAAGAGAGAGGACGGTAACAATTCCTTATAGAAAGGGTGTGGGCTTGCGGGGTGAGAGGAGAGGGAATGAAGGGATATTTGAGAGGAAAAGGATAGAAGGGGGTTGTAACCTTATTGCCTTGTTGGATTATTACAATAAGAATTTACTTGCATACTACTATGCAGTTTTTAGAAATTACTGAAAGAAACCAAAAGACCAAAGAGGGAGCACCCTAGGTTATGGATAGTGTGACTATTTTGATTCCAAAAAGATATAGAGATAGACTGTTGGAATAGAACAGAAAATCTAGAAACAGACATAAATACGTTTAGACCTTTAATGTATGATAATGATGGGATTCCTATTTGGCACAGATACGATAGATCATTCAACAGTTGGGACAAATAGCCAACTATTTTAGAGAAAAAATAAATACAGCCAAACTCCACTTTATTTTTTTAGTAACCAAATATTTGTCCATAAATGTTTCAATGCCAGCTAACTTTTTCTGTAAAAGGCTAGATAGTGTGTATTTTAGGCTGTGTTGGCCTCTTGTAATCACTCAACTATGCTATTACAGTGTGAAAGAAGCCATGAACAGAACTTAAATGAACAGGCATGGCTGTGTTCCAATAAGACTTTACAAAAACTGGGCTGGATTTGGTCCACACGCCAGTCTGCTGACCCTGTACTGAAGAGTAAGATGGGAAAACTAATTCATGCTCATGAAATAGGGAAAAGGCCTTTCTAAGGATTTTATAAAACCCAGAAGTCATAACAGAAAAGACTGGATTGGTATCCGACTACACAGAATCTTCAAACTTCAATACAATAAAAATTGTATATAGAACATGTAAAAGACAAATGGTGAATGTACACAATATATGACAAAGAGCCAATCTGTGCATTCACTGGGAAAGAAGTCATAAAAGCCAAATGGTAAAATAATTTATAAAGAACTCATAAAGAGAAAAATAAACAGAAAAAATTAAAGGATATGAACATGTAGATCCTTCACAAAAGAAATAATCAATACTATAAAAAGATAGATATATATATACATATATATAACCCCACTCATAATTAAAAAATATATGTCAAAACAAAAATTTTAAAAGGTTAATAGTCCCAATATTGGTGCGTGGGAATTAAACTGATTTTTTTTTGGCCAAGCTATTTGGCAATATTCATTAAATTCTAAAATGCACAGTATCTATCAAGTTATAAAATACCTAAATCATGCAAAATGTTAAATTTTAAATGTTAAACCAAGGATGCATGCTAAGCTATATGTACAAGAATATTTACTACAACATTGTTTTCAACAGCAAAAAAGTTAGAAAAATTATTAAATTATGACACATCCATTAAGAAAATATCTAAACCTATTTTCTTAAATGAGCACAACTGTACATCCTGATAAACTGCAAAACTTCAAATGCATCTTACATGCAAAAATGGCAGTTATACATTAAAAAGTTACTATAAAAAATTACTTTGGTGAAGTATTGTCAAGGGAGAGGAACAAATTTCACTTTTAATACTACGTTTTCGGCAACATTATTTAGTTTTTTCTTTTAACAACAGGTAGTGTTACTTTTAATAACAAAAGAAAAAAAAACAAAAATATTATAAAGGAAGAGAAAAGTACATGCCAAAATGAGAAGTCAAACAGAAAGACTAAAATATGAAGACAATAAGATAAAAAAGATCTTAAATAAATAAAGAAGAGCACATGGATTATTTGGTGGAATGAGACTTCCGGACTTCTCAACTTAAAACAAATTACCTTCATCCCCAGGTGGAGCCTTTGCAGGCATCCTGTTTATAGTCCTTGGAGCTCGAGGTGCGGTTTTGGTTTTATTCCCTTGTTTGGAGATGAGCTTTATAGGAATGCGTCTTCGAACATCAAGACCACCCAACGATCCGGAACTATTAGTGCCTTGTAACTCATTATCTATGTCAGAAGGAAAAAAAAGTTGTGATTTTTTTCAGTTATCCTTTTCTGAAGGTTATTCTGACACAGGTATTAAAATCACATACCCAACATTATCAAGGGCTAAATATCTGGGCTCTGATTTTAAATATTATGTTATATAAGTTTAAACACTAATTTTCTCTGTACTGGATAAAACCTTAAAGCAATGCTTTTTGAGACACAGAACTCTAAAAAGTTGACAAAAGTTATAGAACCTCTCTCTGAAGTAGACAAAAATTTTCCATGACTCCAGAAGAGTTCACAGAAAACATAAAACCCTTCACAGGCCCAAGATAAGAATTTCTGTCTTTAACCAGAAGAGATTTTCTTAAAAGGAAACAAAAAAAAAAGATAAGAAAAAAAAGAATAAGAGGAAGGAGAAGGAGGAAAAGAAAGAAACCATCCCTATTCTCCACCAAGCACACAAAACACTTAAGTCTGTGAAGTGAATCTACATTAGGACAATCAAAACCAACACAAAACTAACACTGACAATGGCAAAATTAAATAATGCTTCTGAAAATGAAGTCAGTTTTAAGGAAGGTGATTATTTCCTTAAGTGTAAAATGGTTTTTCTAAAAATTATTCAAGAACAGCAAAAATTACTACACCATTTAATAGTAGAAATACTCAATAATGTATTTGTGCTATACCCTTCCTAGAGATAAAATACAAGTGTGTTATTCTGAACAGCATCATAATGGAAAGTTAGAGTTTAGGAGGATGCAAAGTTTCTGTGATTAAACTAGATCTAAACAAGGGACACTGTCTAAGTCCCTGCTTGTTATTAGCTATGAAACAAATAAACTCATTTCTCATGAGTAATGGGAGCATTATTTCATAGAACTGACTCCATCTGAAGGTTGTCTCCCTTTTTAAAGTCTATGACAAAATATTACAATACAGAAAATATTCACCTTTACCAACTAAAGACACAAAGGGAAAGGCCTTAAAACAGGAAATGCAAATAAAATAATTTTTAAAAATAGTAATGTTTTAAATGTGAAAATTACTGAACTGCCCCCACAGGAGATATTACCATCACGACTGATAGGCACACTGTTCACATCACATTCAGTAAAAGCCAAATTTGGAAAGTAACCTAGTACTAATGACCTCCAAGGATCAGACACATGTTAATTCACATCAATTTGCACTCTTCCTGAACAGTATTTATTTAAGTTTTATTTATCTACAAATTCTCTATACCTACATGGGACTCAAACTCACAACCTTGAGATGAAGAGTCGCATGCTTTTCTGATCGAGCCAACCAGGTGCCCCTCTTTCTGAGCAATATTTAGAACAAAATTCAAGATACGTTCTTAACAATTAAATATCTTTCAGTCTACTTTCTACTATTACTTTTATAATAGCTAATCCTCAAAGAAAAAAATTCATGGAAAGGAATTACATGGTTAGCTAAACTCTTGACTTAGGATAAACTCAACTTGGTCAACTTGCAACACTTCACAAAATGTATTAACAAGTTGAATAATAGATTTCATCTGCTTCCACTCTAGTTATTTATGTAAAAGTACCTACAAGCAATGTAATAGCCAAAGGACAGACATGAATCAATTTTTTCTTATTCAAAAGGTATTCCTGATTTTTCAATAAAATAAAATAGCAAGTTAATATAGACAAATTTAACAGTTCAGTGTTGTCCTTCAGATATTAGAAGGACTCAATGGTTTAACCTAGAGGAATGACCAAAATACCAACACTTCATTATGGCAAATCCTTTTCCCACCATCCTGAACAGGTGTCACAACAGTAGCTTGCTTAGTCTCCCACAATTTTTAGGAAGTCCACTGCCCTTTAACACCTTGCCGCCTACCTCACAGATTGCAAGCCCATAAACAAAGTACAACATTTAAGAGTGACATCATTCTGCGTTTGTCTCCCTTTTCTTTTTAATTAAAAATCAGAAAATACAGCACAATTTCTTTTTGAATATGCCAACTAAAAACATAAAGCCCGTAACTACACAAATCCTTGGATATTATAGAGAAAATGAGAACTAAAGCTATCCCTGTCGTTTATTTTTCTTTTTTATTTTATAAAGATTTTCTTTTTAAGTATTCTCTACATCCGGGGAGGGGGCCTTGAATTTATAATCCCAGGACTGAGTCAGTCACATGCTCTACCGGCTGAACTGGCCAGGGACCTCTTTGAGGCCATTTAAGATGAATCCACTTTAAAAAGGAGTAACACTTCCATATTATAGTTTTTTTTTATTTCATTTAGAATTTTATCCTGAAATAAAGGAACCAAGAAATATCTTACCAAATTTAGATTTCAGTTACAACCAAGAGCTGATTCTTAGAAGGACCAAAGAATGAATCAAGGTTAAATCATACTTTCCTGGAGTAGTTTTTCCTGGCAAAATTCTATTAGAACACTACAAGATAGCCTTCATTTTATGTTTGACTTTTCAGCGTAATCATAAATTCAGTCAATTTTGCGTATAATATTCAAGGGTATCCTCAATGTCCCCAAGACCCTCTCTTAATCCTTTGACGTTAAAATCTTTCTTTTAAGATGCCTACCTAATCATAATGTCTTCAATCATCTGGCATTTCCTCAACTTGCCAATGATTTCATTTGCGATTTAAACAATTACCAAATTCACGCTTAAGAATCCCATGAAAACCTAAATCTTTTGCAAGGTTTATAACGAAGCAAGGAAAATGACTTAAAACAAAATTAAAAGATAGAAAAAGATGTGCCTGGCTGGCCCAATCAGTAGAACGTGTGACTCTTGATCTAGGGGTTGTAAACTGGAGCCCCAGGTTGGGTGTAGAGCTTACTTAAAAATAAAATCTTAAAAAAAAAAAAAAAAAAGAATAGAAAAGGAGCAGCAGTGTTATCTGAGTAAGAACTAATTTTTTAGGTGGTCAACTCATTTGTGAATATTTTCATGTCAGGATGACTCTTTCCTTTCTTAGGCAACATTTTAACCTAAAAACTAGGGATAACAAATACTCAGAGACATGCCCAGCCCTACTACAACTTCCCAACATAACATCCTCTAACTGTGCAATGGGCTTGACCCCCAATTCCAGTAACAGGCTCTAATGATAACTGTTTTGCTAAAGCTGCATGTGTGCTACTCGAACACCAAGGTCCCAGAGTTTCAATTCTACAAAACTTCCAAGTACTAGAGTTCCTTACATACAGCCTGGGTCTTGGCCCTCTTCTTCTCTGTATTCTCATTCAAGTGATCTCATCCATCCTCATTCCATAAAATATGAGCTATCTGGTCCTAAGGCTCAAATATGTATTTTTCAACCCACATCTTTCCTCTGATCTCCACCTAACATCTTCCCTTGTATGTCCCAGTACACAGCTCATACTTAGCAGTCCAAAATCTCATTCCCAAGTTCCCAGGTCTCAGCTTTACCACTTAAAAAAAAAAAAGTCTGTTTACTTTCCAAGTTTTCTCGAACTTAGTAACAGACACTACCTAGCTGTCAAACCAGACACCCTTGCAAAGCTCCTACTGAGTTCTACCATGAAAATATGGAATCTGCACATTTCCCTTTTCCCTAAACAAAGCCAACTTCACTAAGTTGAGCCTCTGTTCTTGTCTACTGCAATCACCGTTTCAATTGTCTATTTTCTATTATTCTTCCTTCCCTCTCTTATGCCATTCCGCATGAACAACCTATTGTCTTTTTAAAAGAACTTATGTTTCTCCTGTACTCCTGTTCAATGGCTTCATATTGCACTTAAAACAGAATCAAATCTTTACCATGGCCTTCAAAGTCTTTTATGATCTGACTCCTGCTTTCCTTTCCAATCTCTTAGGTCCCTTTTCTTTTGGCTAAGCTGGAGCTGACTAACCTCTATTTTTCCTTCCTCAGAATCTTTGTATTTGCTAGAAATGCTTTCCTCCTCACTAATTCCATGGATGGATTTTTCTCATGTATCAGATCTCAGCTTGTAAATACTACCTTTACAGAAAGACCCTCCCTGACCACTCTCTCTGAAGCTTCCTCCTATTTAGTCTTTACCACAGTTTTTTTCAAAGCACTCATCATGATCTGTAATGTTTACGTTAAAAAAAAAAAAAAAAACTTGTCTATCTTGTCTTCCCCAACAGAATGTAATCTCCATGAGGTCAGGGACTCAGTCCGTCTAGTTTACAATTCCATCATCCCATCTCCAGGCATACAGGTATCTAGTGTATGTTGTGCTGACTAGCATTCACTAAATTTTATAGAGATATAATTTTATATCTATATGTACAAAATTAAGTAGGTATTTGATGATTGAGAGCATCCTAACCAATAGTTAATACAAAAAATATCCTTTTTTCCTATTTACGATACAGCTGATAGAACTGTACGGAACACTAACTCCAAATGCACTCATTCAGTATCCAAAAACCACAAAGAAGGAAAAGCCAAACAACACATAACCAAGAGCGGAGTCATTCTTACTTGAAGAAAGAGATCAGAATATCTTGAATTTATGCTCTCCTTTGTAAACGCCCCCAAATGATGAGTAAGGACCACAGCCGGAGCGCGGGGCATGCTTTGGACTCAGGCAGAAAAAGCCGCTCCGAGTATGATTCCGAAAACCATATCCGACTCCCTTCTCCCACCTCTAGCCCATGAAAGACCGGAGAGACAATAACGACCCGCAGTGATCACCGCAGCACCCGCCCAAGGCTGGCTGAGACAGCAGGAAGTCTCCAACCCACTCCCGCGCATCGACTCCCAGCGTAATGAGCTTTCCCGACTGAGATTGGAATCTACCCGCCAGTCCCCAACACGTAGAGCAGAGCACCCGGGATGAAGAAAAAAAGAAGCAGCAGCAGCAGCCAGGGCTCTCTCGTCCCCACGAGGCCCGCGCCGCCCACCGTCTGGGCTGGGAGCTCAGCAGAACCAGAGAAGCGGCTGTTGCCGGCACCGAGGCTGTAGGTACCACACCGGACGGTAGGCCGGGAAGCAGCAGGCCCTTGCCGGGCACGGAAAAGGGTCTGTAAGATTTCTTCCTCACCGCCACCCCCCACTCCTGTAGGGCGAGCGTATCCCCTCTCTGCCCGCTGGGCAGCCAGTCCCAGGCCGGCCAAGGGGGCATGGAACCGGGACCCCCACTGCCTCCGCCTCCTTACCAGTGTGATCCATGATTCGGCTCGCAGGGCACAGTGGGAGCGGAAGTCAACCGCGCCGGAGTCGCAGGGAGCGCGTGCGCTCTACCTTCCGGAGCCCGGGAGGCGGAAGTGCGACCAAGTTGCCGCGGCTTTGGCCTCCCCGGGTTTCCTGCTCTCTTATCCACTACCCAACTCCGGTGAGGGAGTCAGGCATAGTTCGGGGAGAGGGGGACAAAGAGGTTAAGCAAAGAGCTTCCAAGTCCAGGTTGCTGAGCCTTCTCCTCGGGTGCTTCAAGAGAGAATAGCCTTTAACTACGGAAGGGAGACCCACGGAAGCAGGGGAGGGGGGAGAGCAGTAGTAGCCGGAGGAATAAGCTCGCGGCAGGTAAGGCGGCTGCCCGCCTCCGCAGAGCGTTGCCTTCTGGGACTTGTAGTGCGCTGGGCCCCCGGAGCCGGTCAGGCCCACTGCGCAGGCTCGGCCGTTGGGCTGGCCCCACCCCGGCGGGCGGAGTAACGGTTTGGAATCCCCCGGAGTGCGCGAGCGCTCGTCTCCTCCGCCTGGTGCAGGGAAAGTGTAAACACGCGCTCGGGAAGGCGTCCTCCAGTGGGAGGTTGCCCAGGGGATGGCTGGGCGGGGAGAGGACAGAAAGGCTCTTTGCTTATTGTCTCAAATTTGCTTTGTCCTGGCGAGCTCCGCAGACCCACGCAGAGCCGACTTGGTATCAGCCCTGTTCCCACCGCTTGTGCTTCTAAGGGTTGAAACGCCGAACGCTCGCCTAGCGCTCGGGTTTCCTAGCCGGGAGCGCCCGGACCACCGAAGGGCGCGGGGGAGCCGCGGCTGCCCCTCGGCGGGGACGGCGGCAGGGAAGTGCGGAGCGGAGCCGGAGAGGGGGGTGCCCGCGCAGTGCGGCGGAGAGAGCGGCGGGGCCGGCCGGAAGGGAGAGGGTGAAAAGGAAAGGCCTAAAATGAGGAAGAGAGAGTTAGCACACGGGCAGTACCTAGTTCCAGTTCTTGATCCCCGGGGGCTGTGGTTGCGGCTGCCTTCATCGTCCTCAGCCAAAACAAAGGAAAGTGCCACAGAGTGGTTCCTGGGGACCTGCAGTGCGGCCTCCACCTCGCCGACTCGGCTCATGTGTGTCCACTCCCTTCTCCAACCCTTCACACTTGGTGCTCTGGGATGAGTGGAAACGAGCACAATTAGGAGAAAACACGAGCTTGGGAGCCGAGGGATTTGGGTTCTATTCCTGTCGTCCCTTGGTGACATCATTACCCTGGCTTGTTCACGCTTTCAGTGCCAGAGTTCCTGGATCAATAGAGGGTTGTTGTTGTTGTTATTATTATTATTGTTATATTGCCCTCCTAATAGAGATGTTTTCGCGGGACTGAATTCTGGATACAGGGTGTGCAGCGGTGTGTTGTATCTAGAGTTATGCAGTAACAGCTTTGAGACATAAAGATCAGACCTGTGTTCTCTCTTATCTGCTGAATGCTTTAGTGGGGTGGTGGTGTTTTTTTTTTTTTTTTTTAAAGACTTCCCCGCTATATCTGAAGCGTTATAATCAAGTTTTTAGATAACAGTTAACAGCTGAGGATAATTGTGAATCAGAGGTACCCCCTGCTTTTGTTGAAATGTACATTTCTGTATTAATGAGTAGTTTCCCAAAAAAAAAAATTTTTTAAGATTTTATTTAAAATCTGACAGATCATAGGTAGGCAGAGCGGCAGGCAGAGGGAAGGGGTGGGAAGCAGGCTCCCTGCTGAGCAGAGAACCCGATGTGGGACTTGATGCCAGGACCCTGGGATCATGACCTGAGCCGAAGGCAGAGGCTTTAACCACTGAGCCACCCAGATGCCCCTCCAAGATGTTTTCAATTGCTGAGCTTTTTTGTTTTGGAGGTTGGAGGAAGTTTGACCATACTTGACTGTTTCTCTAAATACCGTGCTAATATGATCAGGCATTTTTCACCCACTTGGGGTACAAAGGAAGGTAGTTTTCACCTAGGAAGTCCTCTCTTTGTGGGTTTTTTTTCCCCCTCTCCTCCTATTTAGCCTGTCAGCCATACTTCAAATTAATGCAAATCCAGGTTCAAATTAGCCTCCGCCAGTGCTCATATTTAAAGAATTAGAATAAATAAGGGCCTTCAAACTATATTTTACATAATTTAGTCTGTAAATCAGAATTTGTGTCAACACTTAATGGTGCATCCAGTTACGAAAATTTACTGAGGGAAACTCACTTATTTTAGATTTCCTGTTGATAAAATGTTAGACCAACATTTGTTGAATTATTTGTTTGACATCTGTTGCTTTCATGCCCTGCTTATAGCATCTGGGTTCTGTATTCATTTCCCCTTAACTGTAGTTGCCTCACTTTATCAGGGCAGTAGCAGTGTGACAAATTAATGTCTTTACCTAAACTGATAAGTGAAAGTGTACATAGACTTTTATTTGATTACTGCCCTTTGGTATCCATTGTTGGTGACCTGTGTGCTGTAATCACAATTTATTAAAAGTCAACATTCTCAGTACACTCTACCTGCCTTCTATGTAATAATCTATTATTATTGTTACTTAAACAACTTTTATAAAATGAAAATTAAAAATAAAATTAGCACAATTTAAAAGAACAATAAAAAATTGACATTCATATTGATTTTACAGCTTGGTGCTGTCCTGAGGTTTATAAAAACCAAACAGCATAGTAATGGGTGATCTAAAGCACTGAGGTGTGTATTTGCATCTTGCTGACAGACCCGTCTGCTGGCCCACAAATTATAAGCTAATGTTCTTTAAGATGTTTTAGTAACCTTCCATTTGCATAGCACTGTTTACACTAAGAGAAAAATAGGCTGGGTATCAGAGAGCTTGTTTGACTTGTGCTCTTTCTTGGTCCATGTTTGAGAATACTGAAAAATAAGGTATGATTGTACAGAACCCTGAAAAGTAAGATTCCAGAGTAACAGTTAAGAAAGAGCACATAGGGGTGCCTGGCTGGCTCAGTTGGTGAAGCATGTGACTCTGGATCTCAGGGTCATGAGTTCAAGTCCTAGGAGCTTGTTTGCGACTCCAGTACCAGGCCAGGACATCTCCCTAAAGCTCTTTTGGTGGCATCACACTAAGCAGAAGGCAAGAACTGTATAAATAACAATCCCTACAAGGATCAGACTGGCAGCATTTATAGAAATAATTAAAAGCACATACAATTAAATTCTAAGTGTTTTGAGGGAATGCAGTGCTATACACATTCAGAGAAAATCAGTAGGACTGAGGGGAGTTATGTAGACTTTATGGAGGGATTTTAGCCGAGCCTTGGTGAACAAACAGGATTTGGAAAGTAGGGGAGCAATGAAAGAGGCTTATCAAATAGGAGCAAGGGCCCAGACTGAGTAATGTAACTTACACAGAGGACAGTGATCAGCTTGACTTGCATTGTTGGTCCATGTCTGAGAGTACTGAAAAATAAAATTAAGGTATGATTCTACAGAAACTTGAAAAGTAAGATTCCAGAAAAACAGTTCAGAAAGAACACATGGGACGTCTGGGTGGCATAGCTGGTAAAGCATGTGACTCTTGATCTCAGGATCATGAGTTCAAGCCCCATATGTGGTGTGGAGTTTAATTTTAAGAGTTTTAATTACAAAAAAGTACATAAACAAAACCTAGCCTGATATATTATTCATATAAACAGCATAGTTCAGCAAGATATGTTTGTTTGTTTTTTTTTAAATGAGCAGAACTTCAGTTTGGAGCAGGGGGGCGGTGGTGGGGAGTGAATCAATACTATTACCTAGGGCACCTGGGTGGCTCAGTCGGTTAAGCCTCTGCCTTTGGCTTAGGTCATGATCTCGGGGTCCTGGGATTGAGTCCTGCACCGGGCTCCCTGCTCGGTAGGGGGCCTGCTCCCCCCACCCTCTGTCTGCCTCTCTGCCTACTTGTGATCTCTCTCTCTCTCTGTCAAATGGGTAAATAAAATCTTTTTTTAAAAACTACTATTACCTATACGAGAAGAAGAGTTGACGGGATGGCTGGCTGGCTCAGTTGGTGGAGTGTGCAGTTTTTTGTGTTTTTTTTAAAGATTTTATTTTTTTATTTATTTGACAGATCACAAGTAAGCAGAGAGGCAGGCGCAGAGAGAGGAGGAAGTAGGCTCCCTGCTGAGCAGAGAGCCCGATGCGGGGGCTCGATCCCAGGATCCTGGGATCATGACCTGAGCCGAAGGCAGAGGCTTTAACCCACTGAGCCACCCAGGTGCCCCTGGAGTGTGCAGTTCTTAATCTCGGGGTTGTAATTTGGGGAACCACGTTGGATGTAGAGATTGCTTACAGATAAAATCTTTAAAGAGAGGAGAGAGAGAACAGCTGACCAGGAAACCAGAGACCACTGTGAGGTCCAAAATGCTAGTTTGTATGTATCAACTGTTAATAAGAGAAGAACTGATCAGGATAGTGTCCATTATATATGAAAACATTTGATAAGTAGGGGCACCTGGGTGGCTCAGTTGGGTAAGCGTCCAACTCTTGCTTTCAGCTCAGGTCGTGAGCTCGAACCCTGTGTCTAGCTCTGTGCTTAGTGCAGAATCTTCTGGAGATTCTCTCTCTCTCTCCCCCGCTCTGCCCTTCTCCTGGTGTGCACATGCCCACTCTCAAATCTTTAAAAAAAGAAGTTTGTTAAGTAGAAGTGGATGGGAAAGGCAGTAGAATATAGTGATTAGGTAGTTGAACTTGACAGTTAAAGACCGGGGATTCCAGGCCTGGTGCTGCCATTTCCTAGCTGCGAGACTTTAGGCAGGTGACCTAATCTTTGTGGCTAACTTCCTTCCTTTGTAGAATGGGGGTAATAATCGTACCTGTCTTTGGGGTTGTGAGCATTAAATGTTTTTTATCAATCTAAAGCACTTTGTACTCTCTGGCACACAGTAAGCCCTCATTAAATGGTAGTTCTTATTACTATGGTAATTACTATAGTCATTACTTCTTAAGGTGACAGTTAAGATTAAATGAGATAATATTAGCATAGCAGCTGGCACATCATTAAAGGAATGTTAAATATTAGCTATAATTTTATTATTACTTATAAAAATGGATTGAAGATAGGTTTTGAGATAGGGTCAGTAGGGCTAATCGGAACCTATTAGCATACTGATACACAAAACAAAACTGGTATTTAGCTAAGATTCTGACTTCTCTGTATTGGAATCAGTTGAGTGATCTGCCCTCAAACAGGGTTAGCAGCCAGCCTTAACCCTAACCCCACACAGTCCCAATTTCTTCCTCTCCCTAGCAGCTCTTGAAACTGAGCCCTCACACATTACCACAGCCAAGCCTTACCTAGTATGGCAGCTGGTTTTCCAAACACCATCAAAAACTGGGCAAGAGACAAATTCAGGGAAGAAGAAAGTAAAGAGCCAAGGACTGAATATTGCTGATTGAAGGCATTCCTCCTCTGTCATCCTTTGAGTCCTGGAAATATACATAACCCAACTGGATAGGAGGACTTTAATCTAGAGAGGTCCTGCGGCCTCTCCTCTCTGAGAAAGTGGGTTTTGCCTTGGGTAACCATTGAGCTGGACAGGCCTACTCCTCCCTCCAGAGCCTCTGCTAAGACATAACTGCCTAGTTTTTTTCTATCAATATTTCCACTAAGCTGACTCTTGAAAGAGTGCTTAGGATATTACACTACTTGATACGTAAGCAGCCTGTGATACTGTTTCCTAGACTGGAGAAAGTTTTCATCCAAGGGCTCCCTGACCCTAAGCCCAGCTGCTCCTGTGTGCTGGTTAGAAAACACTTTCAGGCTTTGCTGGTATACGTGGCTTGTAAATAGGCCCCGATACTGTTTAAAGAAATGTCTGTCGCTATCAGAAATACAGTCTACATCATAGCCCAGGACATAAACTAAAGCCCACACACACATCCCATGTGGGGCATAAAACTGCGTTGACCCTTACTATATGCAATTCTCTGCTGTTTCTGTTCTCTCTGTCCCTTGTTGGTTATAACCAACTAAAATGTCAAAGTGGACTAATGACTTGGAACTTAAATTTGAAAAATTTAAGCCGCTGCTTTCTATCTCCCATGGTGTTTTGAAGAATTTATACTTACCCTAGAAATGTCTGAGGGGAAGGATAAATCTTAGCATCAAGAGGACTTAATTCTTGTGTGTCTGTGCAAAGGGGTGATGAAGGAAAAGATAGGTATCCAACACCAAAGAATGCCAGGAAACTCAAGAACAAGGCTACTTGGAGTTTCTTTCTTATAATTGGTCATCACTACCCGCTCAGAACTGGGTCTCCAAATGGACAGAAACAATTTCTTGGCAGCAGATCGAACACCCACCTGTACCTCAATTAAGGAAAAAGCTGGACATAGATTAGGAATTATTACTCCTACCTTAAAACCTACCTACCCATCAAGGCACTTGCTCATGGGCCACTTTCTCCATCAAGCCTTCTCTGATTGATTCTTGCAACAGGTAATATATGTAGTAGAGAAAGAGTATCAGCTTTGGAATCAGGAAGAATTGGATTTCAGTCTCAACTCTCCCTGTGTTATTTTGGATAATTACTTAAGGTCAGTATCTGTATCAGTGAAATGGGAATAATGATCATTTTTCTTGCAGAATTATTCTGAAGATGAAAGGAGCTGACATGTATGAAGGCTCCTCCTTACTTGCCAATAACAGGCCTTCTGTCAGTGTCCATTTCCTTCATTCCTCCTGGTATTGTCTCTTCAAAACATCCAGGCACTGTCCTTCTCCTAAGATCTGACTCTCTACTTCATATTGTATCAACAGATTTATTTTATCTACCCCACAGGACCAGCTCCTTGAGGGTAGGGTCCATTGGCCATCTATATTTGTGTCATACACAGTATGTGTATTTGCGTACACAGTATGTGTACAAAATATTTGTTGACTTGAAGAATGTCATCAAAAATAGCATAGCCCTATCAAAACAAAAAGACACATTTTAAACTTCTGCCCACAAATGTGGCAGACAACTAGACAAAAGCTTACAGTATAAAATAATGATGATAGGCAGGCACTGGCCACTAGGATTGTAAAGAATTTGTGACAGCTTACACACCCATATTCAGAGTACACTGGATAAAATGAGCAGAGAACGGATAATGCCAGAAGACAGTGGGTCAGGTCTTCAAACAGGAAGAGACTCAAACAGCACTGTGTGGCCAAGATTCTCTTTGAATGAGGAAAAAACTGTGTCTAAGAGTGTGTTTATACATATCTACATACACAGCCATGAAATCCAGCCAATTAGGCGGGAAATTCTAATTTAAAATTTAAGAAGGTGAATAGTTTTGGTAAATAATTTATTCAACCAGCATTTATTTGTGCCAGACACTCTTCCTGTTGTTTGAATGTATCTGTGAACAAAGCAAGTCACCCGCATTGGCTCCGTGAAACTGACTTTGTAGTGAAATAGAGCCAGTTTAAAAATGTAACTTCACTAATACTGAGCAACAGTGGAAATTGTTTTCTAGAATGTGAATGTTACAAACCTGAACAAAATAAGTATAAGTAAACAGAAAGCTTGTGAGTACTAGTTTTTCATGAATTGTCTACTTTTACTGTCTAAAATTGAAAAGCAGTTAAAAATATTAGGCGTAACAACTCCAACTTGAAGAGGTTTTCATTTCTTTTCTTAACCTAGAAAGAGCTTTTAGAATGTTAACACCCCTCATGTTAAAGGAAAAAGTTTTCTACTTCATGTTCTTTTGTTGTATTAATTTCAAGTAAAAGTCACTAAAATTAGAATATTTTCATTAAAAAGAGCATCTACCATAGAGTAGTCAAGGTCTAACATGAAACTGCTTCAGGTATTTTCAGTGAGGGGAATTTAGTGCAAGGAATTGATTATACAGGTAATGGAAAAGCAAGATGTCAAATATGACCGAGATAACCCGCTGATTAGTGTAAGAGTCAGAAGCCACTGAGCCCATAGGCTGAAGGGACAAAGGGATATAGAGTACCATATTATTGTTTTTAATACTTATTTATTTATTTGATTGAGAGAGAGAGCGCACAAGTTGGGGGAGCTGCAAAGGGAGAAAGAGAAACAGGCTCCCCGCTGAGCAGGGAGCCTGATGTGGGGCTCAATCCCAGGATCCCGGGATCATGACCTGAGCTGAGGGCAGACTCTTAACCCACTGAGCTATCCATGTGTCCCAAGAGTACCATTTTATTTTTATAAAAGTATTGCTACCTATCTCTCCAGATAAATGTATAGATAGCTGCATATGCTGTTTACCCAGTATTAATACTAGTTATTTATGGATAGACTGATTTTGAGTGATTCTTACAACTTTGTATTTTTCTGTACTGTTTAAGTTGGATTTTTAAAATTATTCATCCACATATTTTGATGAGCTGAACCACCAGTGAATATCAATTTAAAACTGTGGTAAATTTAGGCAGAGTTCTAGAATCATGAACATATAGTGTTTTCTAGTACTATTACCAATTAACAATATGTTAATTTCTGCAACTGATAAGCTTTCTGATTGCACTCAGTTAAGAAGTTTAAATTAAACATGAGGCCAGTTAATTATGCCTTGTGTTTTTGTAACAGCATTTTCCCCATTTCCTTGATAAATATTTTTTTATATCTCAAAGAGTTCATATGGTCACAATATCATTACGTTGTTTCTTCAAAAAGTCAATGTCATGAGGGGAAAATGTTTTGCAGGACTTTTCTACATTAATAAGACTAAAGAACTATACCAAATAAATGTAATGCTTAAAGCTTCATTTGATCCAAATTCAGAGGGAAAGAGCTACAAAAGATACTGGAGAAATTTTAATCTGAATTGGCTAAAATATGATATAAGGGAATTGCTTTCTTAAGAGTAATAATGCTACTTTGATTAAGAGATGCATGCTGACAGGGGTAGAAGACCATGATGTCCATAAGAGACTTTGAACAACAAATAGACAGCTAGAGAGGTATATAGACATAGAAGGCAAATATGGCAATTAATGATGTAGGCAGTGGTGTACTATTGTTTTCTTCTTTCAACTTTTCAGGTGTTTAAAATAATAAAAAGTTGGGGGAAAAAACTAGACAGACTCATTTGCAATAAAAATAAATGGCAAAGAAATTAAAATCATATTTGATGTTATGCACTGAATGTTTGTGTCCCCCACACCAAATTCACATGAGGAAGCCCTGACCCCCTAGTGTGGTGGTGTTTGGAGGTAGAGCTTTTGGGAGGTAATTAAGGGTAGATGAGGTCATGACGATGGACCCCTCATGATGGGATTGGTATCCTTGTAAGAAGAGTCACCAGAGAACATGTTTCTCGCTTCACCAAAGGTCCTGTGAGCGCACAGTGAGAAGCCAGGAGAGCACTCTCACCAGAGCCTGACGGTGCTGCCACCCAGTTCTCAGACTTCTAGCTTCTGGAACAGCGAGGAAATACATTTCTGCTGTGTGAGCACCCCGGCGACAAGATTCTGTTACGGCAGCCCAAGCTAACTCACACAGATTCTGGTATCAGGAAGTGGGTGCTGCTCTATCAAATACCTAAATATGGGAGAAGTCTGAAGTACACACAAGGCATATGGACATAAAGGGCGATTCTGGTGAGGTCGCAGACAACAGAACGTATTACTGGAGGAGACTGGAGGAAGGGCGGTCCTTATGTAAAGTGAGATTTGGCTAGACTTGCTTTAAGGTTTTGGGGAAGGTAGAACTTGCAAGTGACACAACTGGATTAGGAGCAACTGAGAGAGGAGCAGCTCAGCTCCTCCTGACTGCTCAAAGGGAAATGCAAAATGAGAGAGGCAAAGCGGCAGTGAAGCTAAGAGGAACCAGAATGTGAAGATTTGGGAAATTCTCAGCCTATCCCTATTGCACAAAATGCGAAGGCTTGTTTGGGACACCTGCGTGGCTCTGTTAAGTGTCTGGCTTTGGCTCAGGTCATGATCTCAGGGTAGCCACATAGGGTCCCCTGCTCACTGCGGAGTCTGCTTCTCCCACCCACCCCTGCTTGAGTGCTCTCTCTCTCTCAAATAAAAAAAAAAAAGTTTGTTTTGAAGAGAACACCAAGGTGGTGCTCGACAGTCATCTGACAGAGATCACGGGGGCAGTAACTTGTAGACTTGCTCAGCCTTCCCAATAGGAGCCAGACACAGAGGTAGGATTGTACCAGCAGACACACTGCCCGTGTGGACTGACAGGGGCAGAGAAGACAGGATGGAATGAAGGATGGCTGCTGGATGCCTTGGATTTTCCAGGATGAGACCGTGGAACTCTTTGGCCAAGGGCATAGGTACTACCCTTCAAGAAGAGGGAGAAAGGAGCCCACAGGTGATTTCCGAGATCAGCAAGGCTGCCACTCCCACTCCAGCCCCCGTGTACACAGGAGAGGCTGTGCAAAGGGCACAAGGCTGCCCCCACCTCGGGTTCAAAGAGCAGGACTGCTCAGCAGAACCTCATGCACAGGGCCCACACAGAGAGCCACGCTTGGGGGATGACCCTGCCACCCCAGCGGGCCTGCAGGGCAGAGTAGCGAACCAAAGTGGTTTATTCTCCAGGCCTAAGAGCGAATGGAATTTGTCTTGCTAGGTTTCAGAGTGGCTGGGACCCTATCACCCCTTCTTTCCTGTTTCTCCCTTTGGAAATGGGAATGTCTACGCCATGCCTGTCCCACCACTGTATTTTAGAAGCGCATGACTTGGCTGGTTTCACAGATTCACAGCCAGAGAGGAATTTTACCTCAGGATGGATCTAGAGCTTCACCCATACCTGATCTAGATGATATTTAGGTGAGACGTTGGGCTTTAGACTTCCGAGTTGATGGAATGAGGTAGGACTCAGAGTCGCTGGGATGGAATGAATGTGCTTTGCATATGATAAGGAAGTGAATTTTGGTCGTCTCGTGGCAGAATGTGCCCTCTGTGCACATATCTGTGCACAGAGATATGTGTGCCCTCCCCAAATTCCTATATTGAAAGTCCTGTCCTCCAGTGTGATGATGTTTGGAGGTGGGGCCCCTGAAAGGCCATTAGGATTAGATTGACATCATGAGGTTGGCGCCCTTTTGATAGTCTCAGTCCCCTTGGAAGAAACGACAGCAGAGAACTTGCTCTCTCTTGTTGTACACATACCCAGAAAAGGTTCCATGAGGCGGAAAGAGAGCTCTCACCAAATCCTGACACCCCACACCGAGACTCTGGACAGAACTGTAAGAAAATATTTCTGCTGTGTTAGCCACTGGGTCTGTGGGATTTTTGTAATGGCAGCCCCAGCTGACTAAGACATCTGGGAATGGCTTACTTCTTCCATACTCCACAGAAAAGGCCTGACAGCACCTGAGGTCTACACCACAGAGAAAAGGCCCTCCTTCCCACCGAACTGCTCACTGAGATGCTGGAGAGTGACACACTCTCCCTTTGTCAGGAATAAAGACTCGGGATTGTCAGAAGGGGGCCTGAACGTCCTAATTTGGTGTGTGGGGAGGGAGAGCATCAGTCTTCAGCTATCCCAGTGACTGGGAATATTTGCTTCTCTCTCGCAACAAAAGATAATAAAATATGCAGGCTTAGGGTGCCTGCACTGTGGCCTGCAGGCGAATTTAGGACGCAGAGGAGTGGATCTTGCCTGCCCAGTGTTCAGTGCAGGACATTTTTTTGGCCCTTCTGAGTGCCTCAGGGGGTGACAGCTACTTCCTTGGAACCTGTTAATACTTAGGTGGTCTTCAGGCACCTCCCCAACTTCCCAGGGGCTAAACCACACCAGCGACATCACCCTCCACTGTATAAATACACTGTACCGAATTCTTCCATTAATGGAGTTTCCTCAGTGTTTTGGCTCAGCAGATAAGGCCTTGGACTCTGCAGTTGTCGCTCTGCCATTTACTTCCTGAAAGGCAAGTCTCAAGCTTTCTTTGTCTCACATTCCATCTTTTGCACAATGGGGATGGTGATTCCCATCACTTAGTATTGTTTTGGAGATTAAATTAGCTGATGAATTTTATACAGATTAGCATCACATCTAACAGTAACTGTTAGCCATCTTCCTCTTCATCCCTACCCCAGGTCGTTAAAAATCCTAGACTCCTTTGCTTTTGTTCACTGTTTCCTTTGCTGTGCAAAAGCTTTTGATCTTGATGAAATCCTGACAGTTCATTTTTGCCCTTGCTTCCCTTGCCTTTGGTGATGTTCCTAGGAAGATGTTGCTGCGGCTGAGGTCGAAGAGGTTGCTGCCTGTGTTCTCCTCAAGGATTTTGATGGATTCCTTTCTCACATTGAGGTCCTTCATCCATTTTGAGTCTATTTGTGTGTGTGGTGTGAGGAAATGGTCCAATTTCATTTTTCTGCATGTGACTGTCCAATTTTCCCAGCACCATTTATTGAAGAGGCTGTCTTCTTTCCATTGGACATTCTTTCCTGCTTTG
Organism: Mustela erminea; assembly: GCF_009829155.1. Lineage (NCBI taxonomy): Eukaryota > Metazoa > Chordata > Mammalia > Carnivora > Mustelidae > Mustela > Mustela erminea. The sequence goes on along the minus strand of NC_045624.1, from coordinate 89,713,044 downwards.
TCAAAGATTAGTTGACCATAGAGTTGAGGGTCTATTTCTGGGCTCTCTGTTCTGTTCCATTGATCTATGTGTCTTTTTTTGTGCCAGTGCCATACTGTCTTGATGATGACAGCTTTGTAATAGAGCTTGAAGTCTGGAATTGTGATGCCACCAACCTTGGCTTTCTTTTTCAATATTCCTTTGGCTATTCGAGGTTTTTTCTGGTTCCATATAAATTTTAAGATTATTTGTTCTATTTCTTTGGGAAAAAAATGGATGGGATTTTTATAGGGATTGCATTAAATGTGTAGATTGCTTTAGGTAGCATAGACATTTTCACAATATTTATTCTTCCAATCCAGAAGCATGGAACATTTTTCCATTTCTTTGTGTCTTCCTCAGTTTCTTTCATGAGTACTTTATGGTTTTCTGAGTATAGATTCTTTGTCTCTTTGGTTAGGTTTATTCCTAGGTATCTTATGGTTTTGGGTGCAATTGTAAGTGGCTGGTGCAACCACTCTGGAAAACAGTGTGGAGGTTCCTCAAAAAACTGGAAATAGAGCTACCCTATGACCCAGAGATTGCACTACTGGGTTTATATCCTAAAGATACAAATGTGGTGCTCCGAAGGGGCACGTGCATCCCAATGTTTATAGCAGCAATGTCCACAATAGCCAAACTATGGAAAGAACCTAGATGTCCATCAACAGATGAATGGATAAAGAAGAGGTGGTATATATACACAATGGAATACTATGCAGCCATCAAAAGAAATGAAATCTTGCCATTTGCGACGATGTGGATGGAACTAGAGGGTATTATGCTTAGCGAAGTGAGTCAGTAGGAGAAAGACAACTATCATATGATTTCCCTGATATGAGGAAGTGGAGATGCAACATGGGGGGTTTGGGGAGTAGGAAAAGAAAATAATGAAAGAAGATGGGATTGGGAGGGAGACAAACCATAAGAGACTCAATCTCAAAAAACAGACTGAGGGTTGCTGGGGGGAGTGGGGACGGGAGAGGGTGGTGGGGATATGGACATTGGGGAGGGTATGTGCTATGATGAGTGCTGTGACATGTGTAAACCTGGCCAGTCACAGACCTGAACCCCTGGGGATAAAAACACATGTGTTTATTAAAAATTTAAAAAAAAAAAAAAAATCCTAGAATCCAAGCTGTTTAGACAGAAATGTCCACTAGGTGGCACCAGCCACGGGTAAATAAAATCTCCCACATAACACTGTATTTCTTAAGTTTGGGGGTTACAGGATGAGACAGGGTGATAAGGCAATGTGCATATATGTGCATATATAGATATAAGTACAATTTGGCCCCAAAACTCAGCGTTTGATTCATAATAATTTCCTAAAGCTGTTGTCTAAAACAATTACAAGGCAAACATGTTCTGGTTTGATTCCCAGACTGTAGGAGATTCTGATGCTGGGGATTCACAGAGAAACTTCAGGAAAAACCTCCTAGACTATTTCCAGGTGTGGAGGTGTAAGACTCGGTCAGGTTTGAGTAACAACCGGGGCCTTTGTTTTGCAGAGATCTCTTCCTCCAGTTTTGTGGAAGGAGTATGACTGGAGAGCTGAGCTGGGTATGACTGGAGAAGGGCTCTGCTGAAGACCAGAGATCTCCGTGCCATCTCCATGCACTGTGGGAGGAAACTTCTGGAAGGACAGGGAAGGGACCGGGCAGCTGAGGTAGGGAGAGAAACTTGGAAGTGCACAAGAGTTCAAATAGGAGTTTTAGCAAGTTTTTCTGTGTGATAAGGAATATCAACAGTGCTTTTGCAATTAAATAAGCTTTTCTGACATCTGAGAAAATGATCTCAAGGTAAAGCAAGAATAAAACGGTCTGGGCGTTTGAGTTACAACACCTTTTTACTTCTCTTTCTTATTATTCCCTTCTGTTATCGCTGAGTTTTCAAATGCAGTCTTGTTTCAGATATCTTGCTTATATTTTAGGAAACTAAGGGAGAGTTTTGTGGCCATCTTTGGGCTGAATAATTACACCAAATCGAACGCAGTTTCAGAAGTAGGGGGACAGGGTTCGTGAAATGTGCAGACACTCCATGGGAATTCTCACTGAGAGAAATCAGATAAAAGTCTGGAATTCCAACAATTTCATAAGATGGGAGATTTTGTCATCTCGGGATCAAAGAGCAGGACAATCCCAGACAACTGGCCACGGTCGCAGGCTAAGCCCGCTGAAGGCCTAGGGGCTGCAGGCCGGTCCAGAGCGGGGAAGAGGTGACAGACAGAGCCTAAAGGGCAGAAGTGAAGCGGATATGTGAGCACACGGGGAGCAGAACTGGTTAAGAGGAGAAATTGAAGAGTAGTTTGGGAAGTGATGTTTATGCCCTTCGTGATTAGAAAGAAAAGAAAGGCCAGTGGCAGGCCCATCCCTTGGGCTTCCTGACCCGGACTCCCAATCTGTCCTTACTTCCTTAGTATCCCATTGGAAAGGGAATTCCTGGTTCTATAAATGCCAGGTTCCTCTTGTCCACACACCAGCAGCTCTCTTTTCTCATGCGTCTTTGGTTCTTTCTCTACTGGCTCTGTTCTCCTCACACACAAAAAAATGTTGAAGTCTCAACCTTTTAACACAAAACCAAACTCTATTCATTTTGCATCTTATGGTTCATGATCTTATTCTAACTTCCCTTGGCTTCCAGCTTCTGGAAGGAGCAGACTCCCTGGCCCCACTCCTCTCTTCCCTTGCTGTTCCCTCCGTGCAGTCCGGCCGTGTCGCCAATCCCTGACTGCACATGGTCCCACTGATATTAGCGGTGAAGTTCATGTCCAAATCACTAGGTAGTTTTCAGCCCAAATCCAACTAAGCTGTTGGCAACATTTACAACTTTATTTATTTATTGTGTAAGTAATGAAGTAATGTATGTTATCTGGTTATAGAAACAAAATAATTTGTATAAGATTATGTAAATTTATTCAATAATTATTGAGTGCCTACTATTTGGCTGACACTGTTCTAGGCCCTGTAGATGCAGAAGTAGATGAGATCCTGTCTCAAGGTTGCAGCCAGGTCTTAACATCGGAGTTCTTTATCCAGGGCCATGTCAGGAGGCGTGAGACTTTGGTTGATGAGACAGCAAAGCCCCCATAAAGGTGCCAGTATGTGACTACCTTCTCTGCTTGCTTCGCAATCAGAATTTCAGACTGCCCGCTCCAATGCTATTGTCATCATACAATTAACAACTCTCTTAGCAACATAGTATCTTAAAGTTGCTGAAAATGTGGTACTTTCAGAGGCAATAACCACTGCTTATGCTTCCCAATCCTCATCCCCTCCGCCAACTAAGCTTTCCTTGTATCTTCTTGTAGCTTGCTTCATATTGGGGGTGATGGGGTCAGACTCACAGTACACAAGTAAACAATTAACAATTAGGACTGTAAATGCTAGTCTAAATGATCTTACCTAAGATCAAGTGTAGAACTGTCAATGACGTGAAGGAAACAGAGCAGGACAATGTGATATCAAGCACCACTATGATCTGAATGTTCATGTTCCCCCCAGTATCATATGTTGAAGTCCTAATCCCCCGAGGTAATGGTATTAGGAGATGGGGTCTTGCGAGGTGATCAGGTCTGAGGACAGAGCCCTCGGGAATAGTAAGATCAGTGCTCTTACAAGAGAGACCCCACAGAGACCCCCTGCCCCCTTCCATGCTATAAAAGACACAGTGAGGTCACTAGAGCGTGTGAAGTGCTGGTAGATCTGACCCAGTGCAGAGACGGGAACTGAGGTGCAGAAGGGGCAGGGATCTGTCATGCAAGTGGGGGAGTTTGCGTTGACAAGAGCAGAAATACACACACCTTTTAAAGCTCTTCCCCTTAGCTGTAGCAGAGTCACTCTGGACTCTCCCCTTCTTTTGTGATTGTTCCTTCCCAGTTTCCTTTTCAGACCCCTTTTTAATTGTGGGTGACAGCAGGTTCTGTCCACAGCTGTCTTTGATCCTCTACCTGTTCCAAAGACCATTGTGTGCCTGACCACACTGGCCTAGACCACTGGATTTCACACTCTCATGCACCAATGCTGAAATGCAGATACATATATTTTTTAATCTCCCCAATTCTATTTCTAACCCAGACCTATCCTCTGACCTCCTGATTAAGCTGCTTATTTGATACCTCCACTTGGATGGAGGCTTCTTGAATTTAACATGTCCAAAACTGGGATTCTTGGGTCCCCCTACACACACACAAGCGCGCGCGCGCACACACACACACACACACACACACACACACCCCAAAAAAACCAACACTAATGGTGGGGGGAGAGCTGCTCATTGATGGCCCATATTTCAACTCTGCATAACCTGTACCCCCATTCTTTTTTTTAAGTGATCTCTATACCCCGCGTGGGGCTCAAACTCACCACCCCGAAATCAAGAGTCACACGATCTACCAATTGAGCCAGCCAGATGCCCCCCTTTCTTTGAGGTACCCCATTCTTTGAGACAAACTTTGGAAATTCTTTCATTCTCATGTACGTTTCATAGTGACAGCACTAGAGCTCTACCAGTTCACCTTCCTTCCCTAGACACTTGGAAGAATGCTATTTACCCATCTCCTTGCAGTTAGACTCAGTGATGGCAATCACCGTGGCCACTGAAATGTGGGGGAAATTACACATATGGCATCTGCGTGGAAATATTTAGGAACAGGTGCACAATTCTCTTCAGTGTCTACCTCCCGCCCCACCGCTTTCTTTGTCCCAAAGTTATCATGTGTTGAGATGCAGATGCCTAAGATCAAAGCAGCCTAGAATGCTGAGCCATCGCGCGTAGGACAGTTGCCCATCTAGACCTGTAGCTCACAGTGAACAAGGAAAAAAAATGAAAAACACTGTTGTCTAAGTCCCCGAGATTTTTGCTGTTTTTTAATTCTGAGGTGTGTGCGTGTTGTGTATTTGAGGTTACTGCACTATAATCGAACCTATCTTGATTATATAAATGCTGTGCAAATGCATATTTAAGACACACTCTTCCAGCCTCCGCTTCCAACTAGCTGACCACCCCTGAGCCTCTCCTAAATAGAAATTCTGGAACTGTCCGTGCCCCAAAACCCTCTTCTCCTCTCCCGAATTTCAGTTATCATCACCATCCACTTAGTCACTCAATCCTGAATCCAAAAACAGGGATTATCATAATGCCAACCCCTTCCTCATGCCCACAGTCTGATCACGGAGCTTCCCGGATGTCTCAGGTCTGTCCTGGACATCTGCAGTGGCCTCCTTCCTGTTCCTGCTTCCGGTCTTGGGATACACAGGATACTTCCAAGGTCAGAAGTTAACAAAGGGTCCCTAGGAACATTTCTGCCTCCCACCTCTGACCCCCAGCCACCTACTTCCTCAGTCCACAGGCAACCACAGTGACTGGATCTTTAGGTGCCTGTGCAGAGCTAGTTGTTCAATGTCTGTGTATCTGTCAGTCATCTTCCAGAGACACACAACTGACCACCTCCCACTTTAAAGCCTTTCAATAACTTTCCGTTAGATTCTGGAGTGTTTAGGACCCGGCACCGGCAGTCTCCTCAGCCTGCTGGTCTCTCAATTCCAGATAACCCCCTTCTCTGTTGAAACTGTTCCCGCCTCTGGGCTCTTCCCTATGCTGTTCCCTCTGCTTGGACAGTTTTCCCTCAGATCTGTGCATGCTAATTCTTTCCTTAAATATTACCTGCTCAGGAATCGTGCACAACCTCCTCATCCCTGTTTTTCTCTATCACAGATGGCCCCCTGCTTGTCGCCTCCCAACCTCTACAAGTAGTCCTCGTATATTTACTGGGATGTTCACTTGTTTATTGATCATCTCCCACATTAGACCGTAAGTTCGAAGAGACCAGAGGTTGTGTCTGTTCTGTCTGGTTTATCACTCACTGTATACCCCGCTTCTAGCTCTGTGCCCATCACAACATAGAGGCACAGTAAACGAATGAATGGATGGGTGGATGGATGGATGGATGAATGAATGAGGTACTGATGGGAACGTTAGTGTCTGAAAAAAGGGGGGGAAAGGCAGATGACACTAAAAAAAGAAACTAGCTTCAACTATGTAAGCAGGCAAATTTGGCCTCCATACTGTTTCTCTCCAGAGTACAGATTTTAGATTTTGATCCTGAGCTTCCTCCCTGGTGTTTGGGCGTGTCTCTGGTTAAGCCAGCCATCCCGTGCAGAAAGGGGAAGGTGAGGAAGAGAAGAGTGAAACATCGCTCCTGAAGTTTGAAGGCCTTGAGTTCTCTGGGAGGGGTTGGTTTCCACGGTTTTCCAGACCTTGTATTTTGTCACAGACATCTAATAACATCTAATAAACAGAGGTATTAGGCAGTCACATCTTCCTCTGTTTTAGGGACCAAAAGTTCTGTTTGTGTTTTTTTATAAGCAAGTAACACCAGAAAAGGCAGTGACTCCCACACTGAAACAGCAACATGTTTGTTAGGAATGTTAACTCCATAATCTCAAATCAGTATCTACTTCTGCCTTAAATGTTTTAATACAGCACGAGTTTTCCTCATTGCTTTTATGATTACATTTATCATTCTAGATAACAGAATACTAAAACTGTCTTAAGGATAAACTGGAAAAATAAAAATCACATCCCTTGAACAAGCTTTTCAAGTCACAAAAGCTAATTAATATGTCCATTTTCATCTGTCACTCTCTCCTTGGAAACCAAACAACAAAGCTTCATTCATCTACTTTAATTTCACCTTTGGAATTTATCTCTAGGTGTCCAGGTCAGCTGATTGGATTAGCTAGGTAATGGGACCCAGCCATTTGGCCTTTATCTCTTACCAGAGTAGAGGATAAAATCCAAGCTCCTTACTGTGCTCCATAAGACCCCTCATAACCCGGCCCAGTTCCCCACACCCACCCCAGCCTCACTGCTCACCACTTCTTCCCTTACTCAAGTGGAGAAAGGTCATGGGCTCACAGGTGTGTTGCAATGGTACAGATCTCTCCTGTTCACCTGAATATTTCTGTTCCAGGGTAGAGAAGGAAGCTCGAGCCTCCTTTTATATATGGTATAGACAGGGAAAATGGGTTCAAGGATCCTGCTCTGCTAGATTCACCACAAATGGAAGAGCAAGGAAATGAATTCACCTGGAAAGGGGTAGGGTTGACTGCTTGGATCAACAAGGCAAAGATCAGAGGCCCTCCTCAGCCATGCGGCAATGCCACCATGTTCACAGGTGCTTTGAAGGGCACCACCATGACCCAAATGTGTCTCCCTCAAATTTATATGTTGAAACCATAATCCCAAAGGGATGGTATTTGGAAGTGTGACCTTTGACAGGTACGGGGTCAGGACAGTGGAGCCCTCACGATGGGGTTAGTGCCTTTACAGGAAGAGGCCAGAGGGCAAGCCAGGTGAGGACAAAACAGGAAGATGACCTTCTGTAAACGAGGAAGAGGGCACTCGCCAAGAACCTGACTGTGCTGCCACACTGATGTCAGACTTCTGGCTTCCAGAACTGTGAGAAATAAATGTCTGTGGTGTAAGCCACCAGCGTATGGTCACTGGTTACAGCAGCCTGAACTAAGGTAAGAACCGTACCTGGTCTCCCTGGAGACTCTGCTGACTTGCAGTACTGGTCGGACAGGATGTGCACCATTCTCTTACATCTGGACAGTGACCTTCAGATGCTCCTGCCGTGAGGTGTAGAGCTTCTCCATGACTGGGATAGTGATGCGTAAAGACAGAAAAAAAAATTGCAAACAGATTCTAAAATAGATTATTAGGTGGTCAACTTATCTAGGCTGTAGGAAGTGTAATATCAGAGGCGCTCTCAGAAACAAGGCCTCAGGATATCCTTGTTTGGCCTGAAGTCTGGGAGTAGTGCAATGTGAAGAGGTGTATCTGTGCTTGGAATGCTTTTTATTTTATTTTTTGAAGATTTTATTTATTAGAGACAGAGACAGCATGAGCCTGGGGGGAGGTGGGCTGAGGAGGAGGGAGAAGCAGAGTCCCCATTGAGCAGGGAGCCCCAAGTGGCCCCAGGACCCCGGGATCACGACTGAGCCCAAGGCAGATGCTTAATCAACTGAGCCACCCAGGCGCTGCTGGAGTGCTTTTTTAAAATGGGCTCTCAGAAGAAATCTTGTGTTAAAGATAGAGTTAAGCATCTTGATTGTGGTGGGGTTTACATGATGTTGTACTTGGGATAAAACTGCACACAGCTGCACACATACACATACACAGTGTATATATAACTGGCAAAATGTGAATAAACTCTGTGGTTTGTACCAGTGTCAATGTCATGAGTTGTATATTGTACTTTTTATGGTTATGCCAGATGTGAACACTGCAGGAGGCTAGGTGAAGGGTACAGGAGATTCTGGCTGTACGTTTCTTTGCAAATTCCTGAGAATTTGTAATTATTTCAAAAAGTTGTTTTGTTGAAGTTGGGCAGGGGTACTCAGAACACTGGCACACTTGATCTAAAACAGTGCACTTGGGGATGACCTTCAAGCTACATCTCATGCAAAAACAGTTCCTCCGTGTCCAGGCCCAGAGATGTCCCTGAAGAAAAGGATGAAGTGTGCTGCCTTCGTCAGCAGATTGAAAATGAGTTTAGAGCCTAGCAGAGCCTCCAGCTTCCTGAAGCTCTTTGTGCATCAAAGTGTATTCCCCAGCCCCTCTTCTGGAAATCTGTAGGGTGAGCAGGTAGATAAGGCAGGTGAGCTGTGGTAGGCTCCAAGAATAGGCCTGTAAGCCCAGGAAACTCTGAACCACTGTACACTAATCTGACCATGATTCCCAAACCATACTGGCCTTCTTTTAGAATCACTGCAGCTTAATTCAGTCTTCCAGCAATATTTATTAATCACCTACTATGCACCCGGCACTCTTCACTCCTTGCCTCACACCATATACCCAAAATCAGCTCCAGATATGTGTCTAAATGTGAGAAATAAAATTTCTATTAGAAAACATAGGAAAATATTTTCCTTATCTTTGGGAAATATTCCTTAAAATATATACACCACCCCCAAAAAAAAGCTAACCGTTAAGGAGAAAAATAATAAATTGAACTACATTAAAATTAGAAAGGCACAATTAAGTGTGAAAAGGCACTCCACAGAATATGATGTGGGACTGCCAGCAAGTGGTCAAGAAAGAAATCTTGAGGTGTTTTCAGTGCAAAAAGGGACTTTTCTTACAGCACAGAAACAGGGCTGGTGGGTAGAAAGAGCTGCCCTGGGATTGTGAGGAATGACGATTGGTTACTGGGGGTTAGGAATAGCATAGGTCTCTAAGGAATTTGGAAGCAAGCCTTCCAGAACCTTGAGGGGCTAGCTGCTGTTAAGATAAAATTATTTACTACTGTCTAGTAAGACACTAGCCATGAGATCCTTCAGATGTGTATCAGTGGGTCATATGTTTCAAGGATGATTGCTAATTTATATCCTGGGGTGGGAGATATTCATGATTATCAGAGGGATGTAACACCAGAGCAAAGTTACAGTTATAAAACATTAAAGAGAGTCCTTGAGGGAACTGTAGGAGTGTTACAATCTGTGTGCTTCAGGAATCCTGCCTGGAGACTGGGAGCTGCAGCAAAGGCCAAGCTTTGCTCCTTTTTCTCCCATTAAATAGAATAATGTATTTGTAATGCATATTTCTACCTGCTGGGGAGAACAAATTTTCTCTGCCCTTCAAGACCCTTCTAGCTGGACTAGTAATCAACTTGATTAAAGACAGCTTAACAGAAGAAAATTTAATTTAATTTCCTATATATAGGGAATCCACACAGATGCAGATATTCCAAAGACAGGTTAAAGGGGTACGTATGTCATTCAACTAAGGAGAAGGGGGTAGGAGTCTGGCACCTCAAAGGGATGGAATGCAATTGACAGGAAGATGAGAAAGAGTAAATGATCGTTAAATGTTTGCAGGGTCACTGAGAAACAGTGGGACACAGAGGACTTTGATCAAATAGGCCTTGCTAGGTCTCTCCTTGTCTACTGTACCTAGTTCATATAATATAGTTATCTATGATGATAGCTCTCTTCCTGGAGTAGGTCTTCTGTCTAAATTGTTTTAGGCAGTTGTGGGGGAGGTAAGAAGCTTTTCCTGAATCTGCTAGGTTTTAATTGCTTTTAACTCAAAAATAATCTTCATGCCAAAGTGGACCATTTTGGGACAGCCTACCCTTGGCCCATACACAACAAGGGATTTGTATCCTTACCATATAAACTCTTATGAGGCCATTAAAAGTAGATGACAAAAAGAAAAATTGGCAAAGGGCTTGGGTAGACAATTTCCCAAAGGGGATATTTAAATATAATAAACATCTGAGGAGACACTTAACTTCCTTAGTGATTAGCATAAGGCAAGTTAAAACCACAGTATGATACTACTACACAACCCACAAGAATGGCTCAAATGGAGGGGCACCTGAGTGGCTCAGTTGGTTAAGCAACCTCTTGATTTTCGGCTAAGGTCATGATCTCAAAGTCCTAGGATTGAGCCCCTCATGGGGCTCTGCGCTCAGCAGGGAGTCTGTTTGAGGAGTCTCTCTCTCCCTCTTTCTCTCTCCGCCCCTCCCCCACTCATGCTTTTTCTCTCTCAAAAAATAAATCTTAAAAAAAAAAAAAGGTTCAAATGGAGAAGAGACACAAATCAAGTGTTGACAAAAATGTGTAGCAACCAGAACTCTAACTTCCCAGCTGAAGGAAGTATAAATTGGCACAATATTCTGGAAAACAGTCAGCCGTGGATACTAGATGTCTGGCGCAGGGTCTGCTGGAGCAGAATGTGTGCACGACCCAGTGAATCCACCCCCAGGTGCATACTTCACCAAATTGTGCCTATGTTCACTGAAAAACAACAACAATGAGAATGTTTGTGGCAGCACTATTCATGAAAGCCAAAAGATGCACACACAAGTGTACACAATCGGTAGAATGGATAAGGAAGTGGTCGTAAGTCCAGACAACAGATGCGTTCCAGCAGTGAGAACGGATGATTGCTGCGTGCAGGAACATGGATCTCATGACTGTAATGTTGAGTGGAGCGAGACACAAAGTGGGGGGAGAAATAATATTCTTTGATTCTTTTTATTTGAAGTCCAAAAAAACGGGCTTGAGTTATGGACCGTAGAAAAGGCCCACAGTGACCCCCTGACTGAATCCAGGCAGGCCCATCGAGCGACCAACCTCAGAACATCTGTAGACCCTAACTGACCAATGGGCTACCTACAAGTAGGCAGTTACCAAAAAAGGGAAGATTCGATATGTTGCCATACCTCTTTTCCTTCCCCCTTTAAAAACTGCCCCCACACACTGCCTCATGGCAGAAAGCTTCTCCTCTGCTCTCAGGCCTGCCACTCCCTTGGGGCATATTCAATAAACTTGTCTCCTTTGTTCTTCCTCAAGTGAATTTTTTCAACTTCCCATGCCATCAGTTCCACCTGATTCTTGCTCCAGTTTGGGGGGTCCACATCCAACCAGACAGACACCACATTTAGATCACACAGGTGTTAATAGTTACCAGTAGAGAGCTTGAGAGGCTTCTGGGCTGCTGGTTATGTTCTGCTTATTGACCTGGCTGCTGGCTATCCTGGTATCCTTGTTTTGTGGAAATTCCTCAAGCAGTACACTATACTTTGTATCCTTTTGATATGTACATATGTTGTACCAGTGTGATAAGTTTGCTTAAAGGACACCTGGGTGGCTCAGTCCATTAAGCTACTGCCTTCAGCTCAGGTCATGATCTCAGGATCCTGGGATCGAGCCCCACATCAGGTTTCCTGCTCAGTGTGGAGTCTGCTTCTCCCTCTCTCTGCCCCTCCCCCCACCTGCTTGTGATCTCTCCCTCGCTCTCCCTCAAATAAATGAATAAAATCTTTTTAAGATTTTGCTTAAATTAATGAAAATCATTGCACAAAATAAACTGGAAATACTTGGGTAAGAATTATAAGAATTAACTGAGATTGGGGCACCTGGGTGGCTCAGTCAATTAAGCATCTACCTTCGGCTCAGGTCATGATCCCTGGGTCCTGCATCGGGCTCCCTGTTCAGCAGTAAGTCTGCTTCTCTCTCTGCCCCTACCCCCTTTTTATTCTCTCTCTCTCTCTCTCTCAAAAAATAAAATCTTAAAAAAAAAAGAATTAACTAAGATTATTCGTAACATTGTTATTACATTGAAAAGCCTTTATAAAAAGACATTGCACACAAATAGAAGTGGAGCTATATTTTAAAGTTTTATTTATTTTTATTTGAGAGAGAGAGAGCATGAGAGGGAAGAAGGTCAGAGGGAGAAGCAGACTCCCCATGGGACTCCAGGATCATGACCTGAGCCGAAGGCAGTCGCTTAACCAACTGAGCCACCCAGGTACCCCAGAAGTGGATCTATAAATAATACAGCAAAATGATGGCTGATGAGAGCAATGGCAAACTGAAAATGTAGCTTTTTTATTATATTTAATAGTCTTGTTCATAAAGGACACATCAGAGTAGTATGAAAGGCTACTTTACATTTAATAAAAAATATGTGCAAATATTTCCAAATGTACATGTTTGATTTTTTTCATTTGTTATTGAAATTCATATACAACACTGGAATCTTATTCTATAGGTTAAAAACATAACAGAAGACAACTTTAATTTCAAGTAAAATTTCCATTGACAATACAGATTTAAAAGTATGGTTACTATTCACAAAATGCACAGAAAAGGCAGTATTCCTAGAGTGTGCTTGGGAAACAAGTCAGACTGTGTTCTTGTAATAGTCACAAGTGGACCCAAGATTTTACAAGACTCTAGCCTTATTGTAAAATAGAACTTTGGTATTTCCTTCAACTAATTAAAAAAAAGGGCAGTGCACATTTCCTCTATTAAACAGAGGTATTCATCCATTTTCTGCAAGACTGTTCTATTCACTCTTAGAAGATGTGTCACTATTACAGGCAGGTATTGATGTGGAAATGGGATAATATCATAATCCTAGTTAGGCTGTTCCCAACAGGGGAGATATCTGTTCCATATCAGCAAAGGATAGTACAACCCATGAGTGAAAGAATATTGTTGCATTGCAATCCATAGCAACTCACTCCAATTCCGGTATGCAGAATGATTTGGGTAAGGGGAAATGACAGTGATGTTTTAGTGAACCAGTTTGATATGACCACTGATAATAATCCTTCAGGAGTAGGTAACTTGTTTCTGATCGTATTTAAGAAACACAGAGATAAGACATGATGCCTTTGGATAGCTGAACACATTTGGGAGTTTCATACATTTGTGCCAAAGGTACACTACAAATCTCAACCAGGCAAAAGAGTGTCTTAGTTGGGACCTGCATATTTCTTTCTCCCTAGAAATCAAGTACAACTTCATTCACTGCAGTGTGATATATGGTAATAGTCCTCAGGACTAAAGTCTATATATTATATATAATACCTAGAAAACCATTGGTACTCAGAAAAGATTACGTAAAAATAAAAGATACAAAATGTTCCGGTTTAAAATATGGATTTTCAAAGACCTATGTATTTTCAATGTGTATATTCCAAACCAACGTTTTGTCTTTTGATATTAAGTTCATTTAGAATGTTCTGTCTTAAAAAAAAAAAAAACTCATTTTAAACATAGACTTATATATAAGATGTTCACTTCTTAAATTTTTGTGGGGGAAAGGTAGTCAGAATTCTGTTACAGATCACTGTACACGCTGCTTAAGTTTTAGACAAAAATATGAACTCAGTCTTAGAAACATATCAAAAATTTTTTGTTCAAAATAACACAATTTTTGCATTAGATTTTAAATAGACCATACCTCTTTATACCTGTACATGATGATCATTCCTACAAACTAAATTAAAGCTACATTTTTAAGCTGGAGACAATCTGTCATATATTTTATTTGATCTTAATTGTGATCCATGACTATTATCATACCAAAAAATGACTTCTACCAACCACAATAATCTTATTGCTTTGCTTCTCTGGATCAGTGTTTGTAAAACAGATCAGCCTGGCTCTATAGTTTTTAAGTGAACCTTTTTTTTTAAATTTTGAGCTCTGTTTACATATCTGGTCACGTATAATCACATTGATTATTAAGTACTAAGTTTGCATTTTAAAAACTTTGCTTATGCATTTACTAAAAGCGATTTTTGAAGACTTTGATTGATAAATGTGTTAATTAAATTTCTGCAGTTATTCAGTGTGACCCTACACTGTGACCAGTGCCACTCTTGGGTATCCAGTTCAGTGAGAAATGGATTTCTTTTTATGACAATCCTTCCTGATTCACCCGCCCACGGAGGCTGTTGGGGCACACTTATCCCAACTAACAGAGGTACTCCAGTACCCACGAGAACACTGTCAGCAAATCTGTTGGGTGGATGGGGGAACAGCAGCATCATCACATCAGCAGATCTGGACATGACTAAATCACCTGGATAATTCTCCTCACCATTTTGCACATTTTAGAGGTAGGCTATCCATTTTATAAATAAAGCCTTTCCAAAAAATTCTTAGTGGTTCTCTTTCATTGACTAAGAGGTTAAAAAAAAAAAAAAAGCGTTTTAAAAATCGAATGGGAAGAGAATGAGTGTTTCAAGTCCAAAGAAATAGTCAATGCAGAAAATGTTTGCATAGAATGACATCGGTGGGTGAATTCTGCCTTGCAGTTCTTGCTTATAGCAACCTCCTGAGCCCGCTTTCAGGAAGCAAGACTACGCATAGCCTGCGGAAATGAAGGGGAAACAAAGCGTTCATACAACCGAATTCTCCTTGAGTCTACATGCTCTTTGTTTTTGACAAATATGATTTGATAGTTTGGGTTATTCACATTTGCTCATCTCAGGTGTGTATAGGATAAAAACTTTATTTTGTACCTCATTGTTCTTAGATTTATTTAAAAGCGAGACGTACTATTGATCAAGCACTTACTATGTACAAGACACTATTATTCTTTCACATGCATCCTTTAATTTCCACAACTCTATGAAGTATTACTATTTCCATTTCATGTGAAGAAACTGAAATGAAGACATGGTCAGTTATCTTCCCCAGGCTACCCAGCCAGTAGGTAGTAGATTTGGGGCGGACACACGTCTGTCTTGTTCTAAAGCTCATACCCTCTATGTCAGGTACTAATGATGTATTCTATGTTGGCTAGTCGAATTTAAATAATAAGAAAATTTAAAAAAAAGAAACACAGCTCATACCCCTCAAAACCACTCCACTCTACTATTACTCCTTTGCTACCCACAGAAACCTTACCTGAATGACCCTCTTATCTGTTACTTGGATAATGATGCCATTAGTTTATGTGGCAATCAGAAAATACTTCTGTAATGTGGAACTTCTTAAGTTCCATTTTTTTTTAAAGATTTTATTTATTTATTTGAAAGAGAGAGAGAGCTGAGAGGGGAGAAGGTCAGAGGAAAAAGCAGACTCCCCGCGGACCTAGGAGCCCGATGCGGGCCTCGATCCCGGGACTCTGGAATCATGACCTGAGCTAAAGGCAGTCACTTAACCAACTGAGCCACCCAGGCACCCATTAAGTTCCAGTTTTGTTTTGTTTTTTGTTTTTTGTTTTTTAAAGACTTTATTTATTTGACAGACAGAGATCACAAGTAGGCAGAGAGGCAGGTAGAGAGAGAGAGAGGAAGGGAAGCAGGCTCCCTGCTGAGCAGAGAGCCCGATGCGAGGCTCGATCCCAGGACCCTGAGACCATGACCTGAGCCGAAGGCAGAGGCTTAACCCACTGAGCCACCCAGGAGCCCCAAGTTCCAGTTTTTTTTTTTTTTTAAAGGTTTTATTTATGTATTTGCCAGAGAGAAAGAGAGCACAAGCAGGGGGAGTGGCAGGTAGAGAGAAAAAGCAGGCTTCCCACAGAGAAGGGAGCCCAATGTGGGGCTCAATCCCGCACCCTGGGATCATGAGCTGAGCCAAAGGCAAATGCTTAACTGAATCACCCAGGCGACCCCTTAAGTTCCAATGTGATGAGTTCTTACTCAGCTAAAACTCACTAAGCTGGTGGACTAAGGACACAGGACCTCTGATTTTCACCCTAGCAATGTATTTTCCCCACAAAAATCTCTGCCTGTCATCCACACTGCCTGATTTTACCATAAGGGTTTGAATATTATTTTTCTCAACATCTTTTATCGAGATCTGGAGTAAGACAGAGAAGGCACGCTGATCAGATTTGTATATGATAGCAAGTAGATGGGTCGTTAATATGCTGGGTGATGAGTTCAGGATTTGAAACTACAGTAATAAATTAGAACCAACAAGATGTAATCTAGCAAACATATGCATAACCCCACATTAGGGTAGAAAGCCAATTACAGAAATATAAATGGGGAGCCTACCTGGGCCATAGTTTGTATAAAATGCCCAAGTTTTTAGTTGGTCCCTGCTCAACAGAAGTCAAGGTTTTGAGGAGCGCCTGGATGGCTCATCATTAACCATTCAACTCTTGATATCGGCTCAGTTCCTGTACTCAAGCTCGTGAGATCAAGCGCCCCAAATTGGGCTCCAGGGTCAGCAAGAGTTTGCTTGTGAGTCGTGCCCTCTCCCCTCACCCCTCCCCCGCTCACTCTCTCTTTCCCTCTCTCTCTCTCTCACAAATAAATAAATCCTTAAAAAACAAAAAGAGAAAAAAAGAAGCCAAGATTTTGATGTGGCTGCAATGAAAATAAACACATTTTAAAGTCGCAGGAACAGACGTGTCTCGACAAGATCAAGGTCGGTCGTGGCTGTGTACTCTCCTCACTGACCTGACTCCACCTGGGATTTTGTGTCCTGTTCTTGACAGAGAAGCACTGACAAATTGTGTGCCCGTGAGGAGTACCAGAAAGGGAACAGGAGGAATCTCGCCCGGAGTGGAGTCTGGTGGACCCATGAGAGCTTCTCTCAAATACGTAAGGGCTGGGCGGTAGGAGGGCTTGTGTTGCTGTGAAGGCGGATATTAAAGAAAGGCTGCATCTAGTTTTGGAAGCAAAACTAGCACTTGGCGACATCCAATCATGTGACAAACTCCCTTGA
The DNA here is from genome assembly GCF_009829155.1 of Mustela erminea. Classification (NCBI taxonomy): domain Eukaryota; kingdom Metazoa; phylum Chordata; class Mammalia; order Carnivora; family Mustelidae; genus Mustela; species Mustela erminea. The sequence continues at coordinate 89,696,032 of NC_045624.1, read as the reverse complement.
AAAGCTACCGTTTGCCAATATCTGGAAATGTTCACGTACAAGCTGAGTGAACATCTGTAGGGGCTAGGATGTGGATGTCTTATTCCAAGACACCTTTCAACTTTAAAATTCCTGTGATCTTCCTTTGTTGGTCCCACTTTAATTGGTGGTGGAGCCACAAAGGTCAGTCAGATACTATTTTTAGGTCAAGGTTCCTAGAAAGAGTCTGACGTCCCAAGAGCATCAGAAATACATGGAATCGTGGGGCACCTGGGTGGCTCAGTGGGTTAAGTGTCTGTCTTCAGCTCAGGTCCTGGGATCAAGCCCTGCTCAGCGGGGAGCCTGCTTCTCCCTCTCCTTCCTGCTCCTATTGTCTCCCACTCTCACTATCTCTATCACGATCTCTCTCTCTCTCTCTCTCTCTCTCAAATAAATAAATAAAATCTTTCAAAAAAATACATGGAATCAGTTTCAGTTGGAGGGTGTGTCTTGTTTACCAATATCAGTCAGGTGAAGAAAATTCTGTGAGGTTCCTGTCCCTCACAAACTTCTCCTGAAGTTTATAAAACTCCCCGGTTAGAAATTCCCTCAAGCCATCTTTCCCCCTGCCCACTTTCCTGAGGTGGGGCAGGAAGAAGACATATACAGAGGCTTAAGTATAAAGTCAGGACCAGTATATTGGCTGCTTCCAATCACTGAACGTGCCTATATGTCTGGGCCAAAAGGTCCCCTAGGTACTTAACGTCTTTAAGGGACAGTTCCTGTTTTCCACTTTTCCCTTTCTGTGAAGCCATCCTTTTAGTATCTTTTTCAAAGTCATTTTCCCTGAATGGTTTTATTCAGACACAGACACTATTTGTATTATTCTATCCAGTCAAGGTTCAATCCACATTATTTTCTCGGAAAGGAAATAATGATCATACCTCATCCTGGACATCAAGTTCTTCTTCAATCAGCTCTGCTTCCATTAATTCAAGAGGATCTTTACAGTCCTGCATGAGAGTGATCTTGACCAAGAGAACAGAGGATATTTATTGGAACGATAATGACATCAGCCCACCCTGATACTCCCCTGAAAATTATCTGAAGCTTTGCTGATGCTTCTCATCTTTAATCTCCACACCGCGAAATCCTTTTCAGCTTTCTTGTTCTTTTACATTTCCCACCTCAGGATTCTTCCTCGTACTACTTTTTCCACATTCAATTGTGAACATGTCAAGTCATGAACGGTCATGAACGGCCATTGTCTCGTCTCCTTCTCATCTCTCTTCCCCAGCCTCTGAAGTGTGCACCGCGTAGCGAGTCACCCTGTCTGCCTCAATGACTCAGCCATCAATTGTGTTTCTCCTTCAGCAGCGGAGCTGAGAGCACTTAGTACCCCATCGAGCACACAGTGAGTGCCCAGTGAAGGGCTTGTGACCGATGACAATAAGCCGCTCCCAGCTGAATTGGATGGAAATTAATTTTATTGCCAGTGGAAGCCACACTGTACGGACCACTCTCTGGTTGACTGTTCAGGAAAGTTCTGCTTTTTAGCAGTAGCATGCAATTTAATCTTCCACACAGAGGAAATCAATAACAATCTGGGCCTTGGTTGACGTATGAAGGGTATTTCTAAAGCAATTCCAGATGTGTATCAAGGCAAGGGTGTTGTTTCGAAGTGCTTTTGAGCGACTTTTCATTTCAGAAATAAATAACCCAATTCTCTTTGCTTGGGTGGAAATGCATTAAAGACTTCTTAAGTCCCTGTGCAGATGGCCATGACGTAAAAGTCAGGGGGCAGGTAGAACCACCGCTTGAGGCTATCCTGGGATAAGCCTTGTGATGGTCACAGGGAGAGGGTCCCATCACTGCATCCACAATACCCACACATTACATTTCCTGAAGGAAAGGAAAGAACCAAAGGCCAGATTTATTGCTATCCATCTACTGGGTATGAGGCTTTGTGCTAGGCAGTGAGGGCACATAAAAGTGTAAGTTCCTGGTGTGACAGGTCATCGGCACTGCTCAACCCTCTACTTAGTGAACCAGTGTATGTATGTATGTTTTAAGTTATATGCTATGTTATAACATATAAGTGTATGTTATAAGCCTATATATTATAAGTGTATGTTATATGTTATGTTGTATGTTATAAGCCCTCAGTGATACTCAGGCTAACACTTGTTTGGGGCCAGAAAAAGCCATCCCAGCCACGCACTGATGGCGGACGAGGCCTCCATGATGCCAAAAGACTGAGTCTAGCCTTGGAAGGGGCACTTGTGGTTTAGCTGTTTCTGCAGCATTCCTGGCCTGAGAGCTTGAATCAGAAATAGAGTAAAAACAAATAACAAGGAGACCTGGGTGGCTCAGTGGGTTAAGCCGCTGCCTTCAGCTCAGGTCATGATCTCGGGATCCTGGGATCGAGTCCCGTATCGGGCTCTCTGCTCAGCGGGGGCTTCCTCCTCTCTCTCTCTCTGCCTGCCTCTCTGCCTACTTGTGATCTCTCTCAGTCAAATAAATAAATAAAATCTTAAAAAAAAAACACACACACAAATAACAAAACAACCATTTTCATGCTGAGAAAGAATTTGACACCTCACTTCTAAATAGTTTTAATGTGAGGGTTTTTTTTTTTTTTTAATGCTTTGTATGATCCTGCTTTGTTGTTGTTATCTATGGGTTAGAGAATTTTAAGTTAGAAAATAGAAAAAGGTTTATGAGTTTTCAAAGATCAGCCTCTTGCATGTAGCTTGCTTGCTTTCTTCTCTTCTTCTTTTTCTTTTGAGATTTGTGGTTTTCCTACTTTTTTTTTCTTTTATGTATTTCAGATCCGCACCTTGATATTTAGTGTTAATATATCTCCCAGCAGTATTAAGCAGTCTCTCCACTAACAAGAGCTGAAAAGAATAATGCACTATTGTTTTCTAGATTAATTTTACTTCAAAGATCAGCTTCCGACCTACAATAAAAATCTACTCATCCTATTTTTAAAAAGAAGTAACCAACTGAAAATACAGTATACCGTGTCACCGAAGTAATTACTACTGTTGTTATTTTATAAGTATTTGTTTTAGTTGCCCAAGTTCACGGTCAGAGGGTCTATGAAAGAAGAGTTTCTTGGCCTAGGCCCAATGACCCAACCCACTGACCTGTCCAATGACCCAAGCTGAAATGCTTGGGTTTCTGAGGATATCAGGAGAATTGACAAAAATAGGGAGGCTCCTGGAAAACCAGGGTCTTTTCTATTTTGTTGGAAATAATTAACTCTGAGCTGATTCATGACTTTTCTTTTTTTCCCTTTTCAAAGATCACTCGTGACCTAATGGATCCTATTTAAAGACATTTACCATTGAGATTTTCCAGCTGGCTGAAAATTTAAATTGTATACACAGTTGTGCATTTGTATACCTAAATCACAGAAAATCCAAGATTCACCACCTATATTCTAAAAAGGCATCTTTATAGCTAATGTCTACTTTTATTAGTAAACCTGCACATTGTAAAACGGATATGTATCTGGTACCACCAGGTGCTTTCCTATAAACTATCGTATTTAGTTGTCCTACCGACCCAGTAAGGTCAACATTTTTACTCCCATTTTAATGATGAGAAAAGTGAGGCTCTGGGAAGTTAAGCAGGTGGCCCCAAATCCTACTAGACTGGGATTCAAACCAACATTTGTGGAATTTTTTCTCTTCACAGAAACCATCAAAGTTTAGGAAAGATACCTATGTAGAAAGGTTAAATGTTTATTTACCGTTTCTAAAATGGAATCTTGAACTTCTCGAGATTTAACCTGGTTCTGTAGATGGAGGACAGCATCATGGACGGTCAAAAAGAATATGTCCTTTCTAATGTTATCATTAAAGAAACCACACTTCTCCAGTTTTTCTATCACATGATCTTCAAAAGAAGGAAATAATGTTCAGTCTTTAGGAAAGCACGTTTTTAACATCAGCCAATACTAACTTTTGTCAGCTCCTCATTTTTTTTCCCTCATTTTCAAAATGTGACCTGGCTCTCAGCTGACTGAACTTCTTTTCCAGAAGAACATGGAATGGTTATACCCTAACTGGCTGGAGTGGGCAGACTTGGCTCCTGACCATCTTGTTTTTGCCAGTGCACCACCCTCGGGCTGCCAGAAGACTGGCTGCTAATGGCTCCCGGCTATGACCTTCTCTGAAGAATTTCCTTGGCCAGCAGTCTAAACCCCAACCGTGGGGCCTATAGCCCCTGACAGACTGATACGGGGATAAAAAGGCTGGCCTGCTCGCCTCAGGAAGGATATCCCTGTGATGTTCTTCCTGCTGGGTGCCCCCTATGACATCAGGCTCAGGCAGACCTCTAAAACCATGTCTTCGTCCAGCCTCTTCCCTTGTCTTATCCTCTTCCATCAGCCCCTCACGAATTTCTCATGTACACTCTCAATCACTTGCGCAAGAATCCTTATCTCAGGGCCTGCTTCTAGGGAACTCAGCCTAAGCCGTAGCATGTTTCTATATACATACACTGGTGCACAGATAGACAAAGACTCAGGCCCTGGAGGATCCTCTACTTTTAAGGGATCTATGTCATCCCCATGGTAAATTTCCCCCACTGACGCTGCACTGCTGTCAGGACATACTTTCAGATGACTTACCAGCTTTACTGAACAAATAGGAAATAATATCTTTGCAGATTCAAAAAATAACCCAGAGAGATTGCATAACGAGTAGAGTTTCTGTTTGCGGCACTGAAAAATTTTGGAAATCGATCGTTGTGATGGTTGCACGACACTGTGACTCTACTTAATGCCGCTGACTTAATTGTATATGTCAGTGTGACTAAAATGGCAACTTTTATACTTAGACATTTCTTACCCTAATAAAACATAGTTTTAAAAAAAAGGCTGATTTATGTACCCACATTCCAAGGCAGAGGAAAAAGCTTAGAAGAAAGTCTTAGAGGCAGATATATTTGTATATGCACTTACCTTGAAGCGATGCAAAGTACACATTTACATCAATTCTGTGAAATTCTTTGACAATCTAAAAACAAACAAACAAAAAATTGTAACAGCGAATGACTTTATCTGTCCACAGTTACGGAGCATTCCATTACCTGCTCAGGAGAAATGTGAACACTTTCATGATTAACCAGGACATCGAGGAAAGTGGATTGATTATTAGGGGCACCTGGGTGGCTCAGTGGGTTAAAGCTTTTGCCTTCAGCTGAGGTCATGATCCCAGGGTCCTGGGATGGAGCCCCTCATCAGGCTCTCTGCTCAGCAGGGAGCTTGCTTCTTCCTCTCTCTCTCTCTGCCTGACTCTCTGCCTACTTGTGATCTCCGTCTCTCCAAATAAATAAATAAAATATTTTTTAAAAAAATTAAAAATTAAAAAAAAAAAAAGAAAGTGGATTATTGGAGAAAAGTTCATTCTTAGAAAACCACAGAGGTTTTCGACCTGCAGTGATGGCAGGATTAGGGATGAGAAGACCATGTCTCCAGAGACGGCAGCAGATGTTGCCATCTGGATAGCACAGAGGGGCTTCACCGATATTTGTGGAAGGAAGGGAAGAAAATACAGGAAGCTTCCTAACACAGCCCCTGTGGATTGGAAACAAGAGTATGTGTTTCTATCTTTGAGAAGCAGACATGTAAGCATGGCTATGTGGCCACTGGATGCCAAATGCAAAAACTGACCTAAAAAGTCCTCTGTATTTTGACTCTGTGATTGTCAATGTCCTAATTGTGATTTCTGTACTCTAGTATTGCAAAACGTGACTGTGGGGAGAAACTGGGTGAGGGGTACATAGGCTCTCTCTGTATTATTTCTTACAACTCTATGTGAATCTACAGTTATCTCAAAATTTAAAATTTAATGAAAAAAAATCTAGATATAGCCAAAGCAATTTTGAGAAATAAGAACAAAGCTGGAGGTATCACAACCCCAGGTTTTGAGATTCACTACAAAGCTCTAGTAATCAAAACAGTCTGATATAGGCACAAAAACAGACATATTGATCAATGGAACAGGATAGAGAGCCCAGAAATAAACCCACACTTATATGGCCAATTAGCCTATGATGAAAGAGGCAAGAATACACAATGGGGAAAAGATAGTCTGTCAAACAAATGGTGTTGGGAAGACTGGATGGCTACATGCAAAAGAATGCAAGTGGGCCACTTTTTTATATCGTAACACAAAAATAAACTCAAAATGGATTAAGGGCCTAAATGTGGCACCTGAAACCATAAAAATCCTAGAAGAAAATATAGGTAGTAATTTCTTTAACATCAGCCATTGAAATATTTTTCTAAATATGACTCCTCAGACGAGGGAAACAAAAGCAAAATGTAACTATTAGGACTTTCTTAAAATAAAAAGCTTTTGCACAGCAAGGGAAACTATCAACAAAACAAAAACCGTAAAAAAAAAAAAAACCCAAACCCAGCAACCTACTGAAAGGGAGAATATATTCACAAATGATATATCCAATAATGTGTTAATAGCCAAAATATATAGTTTATAGAATTCAACGCCTTCATACCCCAAATAATCTCATTAAAAATGGACAAAGGACCTGAATAGACATCTTCCCTAGAAGACCTATAAATGGCCAACAGACACATGAAAAGATGCTCAACATCACTCATCATGGTAAATGCAAATCAAAACCACAATGAGGTATCACCTTGTCAGAATGGCTGGTATAAAAAAGACAAGAAGTAACAAGAGTTGGCAAGAATGTGGAGAAAAAGCAACCCTTTTGTGCTGTTGATGGGAATGTAAATTGGCGGAGGTCCTGAGGAAAACAGTATGGACCTTCCTAAAATAATTTAAAAAAGAAGTAACATATGATCCAGTAATTCCACTACTAGGTATTTATTCACTCAAAGAAAATGAAAACACTAATTCAAAAAGATATATGCATCCCCCTGTTTATTGTAGCATTACTTAAAATAGCCAAGATGTGGAAGCAACCCAAGTGTCCAACCATAGATGAATGGGTAAAGAATGAATGGGTAAAGAAGTGGTGTACACACACACACAAACACACACCAATATTACTGAGCCATGAAAAATAATGAGATCTTGCCATCTGCAACAACATGATGGACCAACAGTCACATGAAAAGATACTCAACGTCACTCATAATGCTAAGTGAAATAAGTCACAGAAAGACATACCATATGATTTCACTCACAAGTGGAATTTAAGAAACAAAACAAATGAACAAACAAAAGAGACAAACAAAAACAAAAAACCAAAGTCTTTTTTTTTTTTTTTTTTTTACCCCAGAGTCTTAAATACGGAGAACAAACTGATGGTTACCAGACAGGAAGTGGGTGAGGGATGGGTGAAATAGGTGAAGGAGATGAAAAGTACACTTATCGTGATGAGACTGAGTGATGTATAGAATTTTTGAATCATTATATTGTTTATCCAAAACTAATATAACACTGTATGTTAATTATACTTTAGTAGAGTTGCCTGCGTGGCTCAGTCGGCTAAGCATCTACCTTTGGCTCAGGTCATGATCCCAGGGTCCTGGGATCATGACCTGCATCACACTCCCTGCTCAGCAGGGAGCCTGCTTCTTCCTCTGCCTCCACCTGCTGCTTTGCCTACTTGTGTTCTTTCTCTCTCTGTCAAATAAATAAATAAAATCTTTTTAAAAAATCATGCTTCAATAAAAATATACAAATTAGTAAAAATTAAAAACAAAAAAACAAGACACAAGACCTCTGGGCAATAATAAAATAGAACGTGACATTTCTGGGGGGAAAAATTCAAGACCTTTACGCAAGTATAATGTTTGGAGATCTCATAATTGCCCTTAAAGCATTTGAAAGAACCACTGGTTAGGTGTGGAAACTATCCTGGCATTAAATAAGTTCTGACTCTCCCCAAAAGCAGTTCATTAAACCCTTGGACTAACACAATCTACAATGGATCTGAGCCGCAGCTGAGTGAAATGCACAAGGCAGAACAAGATTTATGTCTTCATTTCCGTTCTCAAATGGTTATTATAATAGCGAGGTTTTCCAAAATAGCTGGAATAGAACCTGCCAGCATATTCCTGAACTCTTCTGCCTAGTATAATAATCACTTTTCTACCTCACCAGCCCAGGACCCACCCCATGGAATCATCACTTGCTCTTGCCCAGGTAGCCAGGAAGCCCCGATTAAGCTTCCAGTTAGGATTAAACCCCAGTTAGGGGTCATTGCCATACTTTTTAAATAGACTTAAAATTTTTTTTAATTTTAATTCCAGTGTAGTTAACTACAGTGTTGCATTAGTCTCAGGGTTACAATGTAGGGATTCAGCAGTTCCCTGTATTACCCAATGTTCATCATGATTACGTGTACTCTTAATCCCCTTCACCTACCGGGGTCATTTCCATTTATTACATCTGATTGTCGGTGCCTTGAACCTGTTTTTAACCCCGACCCTCTTAATACCTATCTGAAACTTCACCTAAATTTAACATCTAGCCGCATTGACACACTGGTTAGTCTGTGTGTGGGGGCACTTCATACAGTTGGTTAAATGTTTGCTTAATGTTTGCCTTCCCCTCTAGACTGTTTATCCCCCCAGGATAGGGGCTGCGGTGGCTTTATCGTGTCTCTCTTATGCCTGGCGAGCACTTGGCAAATATTAGGCACTCCACAATTATTTGCTTGAGCCTGCATAACTGGTTTCTGACACCATGAAAGTTTCTGCCCCACATGCTCCTCAACTTAGATAACCGACCTGCTTCCTGTTCTAACCTCTTAATGACACCTGCTTTTCCAGTCCTACCCTGTTCTCTGGGGGTCCTTACCCTGCTGTTGTTTGTGTTACAAATAAAAACATAACACTTGACACAAACAGTTATCCATTTGATGTCTTAGATAACCGACCTGCTTCCTGTTCTAACCTCTTAATGACACCTGCTTTTCCAGTCCTACCCTGTTCTCTGGGGGTCCTTACCCTGCTGTTGTTTGTGTTACAAATAAAAACATAACACTTGACACAAACAGTTATCCATTTTTCCTCCTTCTAATATCTTATCTTCTATGTACTCCAAGAAAAAGAAAACTTAATAAATATATTTCCTAAGATACTCTTCTAAACTACCTCTTTATACATAATACCTATATAATATGTATTATATATGTAGCTAATAAAATAAACTACATATATAATATATACATATATATATATATATATATATGCCTATTTAATCCTCATAACAAACCTTGTGAAGTAGGTACCATCATTACCCCCATACTGCAGATGAAGAAACTGAGGTACAGATAGATTAAGTGACTTGTCCATGGTCACACCACTAGTAAGTAGTAGACCCGGTATTCAAAACACCACCCCCCTGCCCCCCGTCTGGCCACACAGCCCATGCTTTCAAATATTATACTCTATTGCAAAAGCATTCCTCTACAAAAACTACAGATCCAACAATTGTCCCTTTGTAAGACCAGGTGTCCCTTACCCTATTACTACTGCCCAAGCTCCAGATCTATAAACCAAAGCACCAAAACCTTACCATTCGCAGGGATCTCACTCCAACAACATCCAAGAAAGACACAGCTCCACAGTCAAGCACGAGACTATGGATTGGCACTTTGGGAACATTCACTTTGACTGGAAGCTCAGAGTTCCAATCCACTTGAATCTCTATTTCCTTGGTTGGGATATCAAGGTCTTCTGGATCTTCAATATCTTCATCAGGCTCAAAAGCATTATTCGATGAACCAGCATCCCTTATAATGCCATTCTAAACAAAGAAAACACTGCCAGCTTCAGTGCCAAACACTGGGAGACATCTTTTAAAGATTCAACTCCATTTACTTAAAAGTCCTATACACTTTTCCTTGGCAAGCAAAACATCAAAGGGATGAACTCTTAAGGAATGAGATTTACCTCAGTCCAAACTGTGATGTTCCCTAGGAAGAAAAATGGAAGAGCAGAGCAGCCAGGAAACTCTTGATTTCTGGAAGATTGTGGAACTTGGCCAAGAGATACATAGGCAGGAGAGTCTGAATAAAAGGTAATAGATCTAAAAGTTTATGAACTTAACTGTCTTCTACTGTGAGCAATTTTCTGGCATTGAATTAGCACTAATTTTGTTCCCTTCAGTAAAAATAAGGTTTATTTATCGATGGGGGGAAAAAAAAATCAAACCTTCTGTTTCCAGAGAGGTCTGCTGATTTTTAAATTCTCTCCCATTTCCTCTTGCCTACAAGAACAACATTACTGTCTCCTTGTACATATCTGGGTACCAAAGGGAATAAATCTAATTTTAACTAACTAACTGCTTTCATTTTCCTCTGAAAATGGGAAAGAATTTAACAGGGAAAAGAAAAATGTCGCCTCACCTTTGTTGCTCTTAATTGTCCTTTTTTGATGAGTTTCTGTATTTTCCTCAGTGCTTTCAGCCTCTTATTATATACTCTAATGGCATCAAATCCAACCTTTGGGAAAAAATGTCAAATTACTTAAAATGTCTGGTTCCTAATGCTCATTAATGGCAATTGTTATCTGGGAAGGTTGTTTCTCAAGTACTATTATTCCTTGCGACATCCTGTTGAAAAAGAAATTCTAAGGTCTGGTGGCTGTCGCCCCATCAACCCTCCCCCACCTACCCAGAGACTCAGGAAAGACAGTCTCATATTAAAGGCTCTACACTGGTAAAAACAGAACAACAACAAAAAACAACCAAAAACAGTGAAGAAAAACCTCTTTAGCTTTAAGCCTATGTTAACAAAGGTCCTTGACCTCACAGAGCCTTTATGTTATTGCAAAATCACAGAGGACCATTCCTGTGAACCAGTTTGCTCTGGACCCCACTCAGGGAGACTTAGCATCAGAGCTAAGCATTCAAGACCACAGTTGGCATGGCATTCAAGACCACAGTTTCCTGCTGACATATTTCACTTACACTTTTTGCCCTTTATTCCAACTGGGCAGATACCTCCCAACCCAAAGATGTGTACATACCTTGGACTCTCAGCTCACAGGGTTCCCAAACACCTGACATAACCACTCTTCTGCCCAACTGTCACACCCAGCCTGGTCCATCCAACTCGCAGGGATTGCTCCCTTCTGGAAACTTCCTCACATGTACTGTGTATACTACTTATTTGGAACTCAAATTCCGCCTGGAGACATCTCTGCTGTTTTTGTCTTCCATAGTTATTGCTACCTGGATTTTAACACATACGGTATTATTGGTATTTTCCTATCCTCCAATAGACTGTAAGTTACTTGGATCTTATAATTCTTAAAGCCCCATACAGATGGAATAGGGTGTAGGACCTTAGCCCAGTTTGAGCCAATAAATACCTACAGAATGAAGGAAGTCTCAAAGGAGGTTAGAAACCAAATTTCTAGGGATAAAATACTCACTGTGGACTTGATACATTTTTTAAAACCATCAACGTTGCCATAAAAAATAGGACTAGAAAATCTAAGAATCTTCACTCCTTCAAGTTCTTCAATCTAGCATAAAAAAAAAAGAAAGCGTGAGGTTAAATAATCTTGGGCTTCAAACATTTGATTCAATTTCTGGCTTTTTGGGCCACCTGGGGGGCTTAGTCAGTGGAGCCTCTGACTCTTGGTTTCAGCTCAGGCCATGATCACAGGGGTCCTGGGATGGAGTCCACCCTTCTTGGACTCCATGCTCAGCACAGAGTCTGCTTATCCCCCTCCCTCCCCCTTTGCTCCCCCTCCCCCACCTCTGGCTCTCTCTCTCTCTCTTTCTCTCTCAAATAAATAAAATCTTTTTTAAAAAATTCTAGCTTCTCCACTAGGAGGGGAGTTTCAGTTGTTCAAAGGAACTAGGCAGCAGCACCCACCTCTACCTGAATAGGGGCTTCCCCCAGTTAGAGGCCACAGGTTATTAAAACTGGAGGGGCGCCTGGGAGGCTCAATTGTTAAGTGTCTTTAACTTAGGTCATGATCCCAGGGTCCTGGGATCAAGCCCCACGCTGGGCTCCCTGCTCAGCACAACCTGGCTCTCCCTCTCCTACTCCCCCTGCTTGTGTTCCCCTTCTCACCGTCTCTCTCTGTCCAATAAATAAAATCTTTAAAAGTAAAAATAAAAATAAAAAAATAAAACCACTGGTATTTTACAGTCTCACAGAAGGTCAAGTTAGGAAGGGCCTCCATAAGCAATTATGCACCCTCTGATTTCCAGATGGAGAAACTGAGGCTGAGAACAGGGACATGATTATTTTTCAGTGACACTATTTTTAGCAATAATTTTGCCTCAAGTTCATACCACTCCCTGCCCACTTTGTTCTTTGGCTACTATTCTTTAAAAGGAAAAAAAAGGTAGCAAACAAGGGGATTTGCAAGAACTGAGGCCTGTGATATCATCTGCTTGTTCTTGCCCTGACACAGAGTGGCCAAACCAAAAAAAAGCTTACAAAATCCTAGATTGTTCCAGTCTTTAGGAATCCTAGCAATTTCAGTTCAGTCCCTGAGAGGAGCGAGTAGGAGCTGGGAGGCTGAGTGACACACGGTGTCACTCAGAGTGACACAGGTGTCACTCTCCCCAGGGTGGAGCCTTGAACTGCAAACTCCCAAACTCAGCCCATGAGCCAGAAGATTCTCTACCATCATGTTTAGCTCTGGGCAGCACTTGGCTCAACATAACTGAGAAAGAATGTGCAAATAAGTTAAGTAGCAGCTAATGGAATTCCAGGGTCAGTGTCCAAAATTTTCTTCCTCTGCTTTTTGCCCTGGTGACCACTAAGCTAGTTTGTTTGCAGGGACAAAAGTCCATCCGTGGGATTTGGTTTTTTTCCATCTCCAGTATCATATATTGTTTCTTCCAAGATTAGAGCAACATGTCAAAGAAGGTTCCTTGTGACGAGAACTTAAAATTGTCTCTGGTTAGAATTAAATGAAGATAACCTTATGGGGATTTCAGGTAATTTCATAGAGGATAAAGATTACATAGCAGAGGAATAGAATTTTGTGGAAACTTCCTGCAATCCTCAAATTGGCTATTTTAAGAAATTTCTCTTACAATGGCTTTACATGAATAGGACCTTCACACTAGCATGGGCACAATTCATCCAAGTCATGCATATCAGAAGGCACATTGGGTCAAAGTTTTCACAACACCCCCCCCCCGCCGTGGACTTCTAGACATTCCTGGCAGAAGCCTCCCCCCTTAACTACCTTGTACCTGACACACTAAAAGAGAAATAAGCTGGCCCTGAAAATCCAGGCTGGAAAACCCAAATCCAGCAAATGTCTCACAAAGGCACTTACATTTTTGTAACTCTTGGTACTTTTGTAAATGTCTGTGCTAGGAACGCTTCCCAGGCCATTCCATGAGGGACTAAGAGAAGAAAAATCAGGTCAGGATTTTTTGGAACAGGCCTCCTTTGGAATAAAACATTAGAAGAAATAACAGATAGGAAAGAGCCCATCGTTCTGGTGTTTTGGGCCTGTGTCTTCATTACAGATGACATCTTCCTACAGCCAGCTCTGCTCCGAAATGAACGGCTGGTGTTTGCGTGGGCCCTGGGAGGAGGAGGACTTCCCTGAGGGCTGAGAGAAGTCGTGAGCAGCCCTCTTCCGTGTGTATTACACTTCAGAGGACAAACAAAGAGCTTTCACACATGGTAAATTTTATCTAAGTGCCACTATTCTTCTGGAAGATCAGCGGTCCTATCTTCATTTTTATGGGTAAGCTGAGGGTCAGGTAAGGTCAAAAAGGCCCTGGAGGTAAGGGGCAGCATCTACATTTGACCCAGGGGTCCTCACAGCCTAGCACAACACCTGGAACTTACTCGTGAGGTATAGCAACTTTCTGAGGAAGTATGACGAGTCTTCAAGGGATCAAATTAGTCTCAGTTGGTAGAAATGGGAGCCTGGGGGGACCAGGAGAAAGTTCCTCCCATCAACCAGACTGTTGTCTTCCTGCTCCTCATGTAATCGAATAAATCCTGTGATTCTTCAAGTGAGACCAGGGACAGATGTTAAATAACAATTCCTGAAGAAAGAGTATCTGTTTGGGGTACTCTTGGCAACGTGCTCTCCAGATCAGCCATATAATTACTGGCAATGAAGCATTGTGGAGGATGTGGCTTTTGCTTGGCTAAAAGCCTGGTTATCGAATGAGGAACTAAAATGTGCTGCTGCTTTATCTTCAGCTTATCGGGCTGTGCTGAATATTCATGTAAAGCTCATAAGCTACATCATCTTTCTCCATAAACTTTTCTCTCCCAACCACACCCTCACAAGGCCAAGTAGACACTGAGGCACAGAGAGCACGAGAAGCAGCATCTTCCAAGCACAGGTTTGGAGTTATTTCCCAGCAGCAAACTGGGCACACAGGGAACTTGGGAACTCTCTGGGCCCATAGGCAACCACGTAGGGGCCCCGAGGCAGTGAACACAAGCTTTGGGGAAGAAGGGGAACTGGTTGGTGCAATGAGAAGGGTGGGCTTAACTTTGGAAAACCGTGTGCAGTTTCCTCAAAAAGTTAAAAATACCACTACTGGGTATTTATCCCACAGATACAGATGTCATTAAAAGAAGGGTCATGTGCACCCCAATGTTTATAGCCGTAATGTCCAAAATAGCCAAACGGTGGAAGGAGTCGAGATGCCCTTCAACAGATGAATGGATAAAGAAGATGTGGTCCACATACACAATGGAATATTACTCAGGCATCAGAAAGGATGAGTACTCAACTTTTGTATCAACATGGATGGGACTGGAGGAGATTATGCTGAGTGAAGTCAGTCAAGCAGAGAGAGTCAATTATCATATGGTCCACTTATTTGTGGAATGTAGGGAATAGCATGGACGTCATTAGGAGAAGGAAGGGAAAAATGAAGGTGGGGGGAATCAGAGGGGGAGACAAACCATGAAAGACTGTGGACTCCGGGAATCAAACTGAGGGGTTTAGAGGGGAGGAGGGTCGGGGGATGGGTGAGCTTGGTGGTGGGTATTAGGAAGGACGTGGACTGCATGGAGCACTGGGTGTTATACGTAAACAATGAATCATGGAGCACTACATCGAAAACTAATGATGTACTGTATGGTGACTGACATAGCATAATTAAAAAAATAAAGAAAGAAAGAAGGGTGGGCTTAAGCAAAGTGGGAGGGGTCTTGGATGATGTTTTTCCAGGTTTCTTACTCCTTTGCAACCAAAGCCCAGGCAGAGAAGAGGCCAGAAGTCTGGAAAGGTAACAGAGGTTTTGAGGAGAGAGACAGGCTCTGTTTGCCTCTCCCCTGGGACGGCTTCACAGACCCAGGAGGGCACACATGGAAAGCCTCTCAAGAGTCACTACAGAACCAACAGAAACCCAGATGCTCAGGACCCCTCACAGATCACTCTTGGTGGCGTCGAGCCACGCCTTTGCTGCTTTCCCTCTGCATATGTCCTAATGGCCTCTACTTCATATAATCGTGTGGCCTGTGGGACGCACGCTCCATTTGGTGGGTCTGAATGAATCCTGCCCACAATCAACACTTTCAAAGTCTTCCGTTCTGGGTTCCTAGCTTCAGGAGAAACCGGGCTGCAATCTGTTTAGCGGCTACCTTGACCCTAGCCTCGGGCCCAGTGTCCCACGTGTGGCATCTCATTTGCAGAAGGAACCACCTCAGTCCTTTGCTGAGTCATGAATCTTTGCGTCTTATCACCCCTGAAAGGAGCACACAGCCAAAGAGCACACGGCTAAGTGCACAGATTTGGGGGTGAGACACACCCAGGTTCAAAGCCTGACTTAGCTGTGTGATCTTTGGAAAAGTTCTTAACCTTTCTGAGCCTCGAACTGCTTACCTATAGAATGACAATAATAAAATATGTTCATGGGATTTTTTTTCCCGAAGACTAAATATGATAACGTATGTCAAGCACTATGGGCTTAATTCATAGAAGCCCTCAATGTATAGAAACTATTATGAAAGGGAGTGGTTTCCTTATATTTTATCAAAATGGTATAAGGAAGCTCAGGGTGTGTGGTCCTGTTTAAGGGAGACCTGGGTCTGCATTACTCACAATTGCACTCTGAGGACCACAGTAAGCAGTCCAAACATGAGGCCGGCTAGTAAACCGAGGTCCAGCCCCAGAATGATGGATGCTATGCACGTAAACACCCAGATAACCTAGGACAAAACAGAAAAGGAAGAACTGCTTTAATCCGGCAGGGGCCGTGCAGTGAGAGACCACCTGTGAAAACAGATCAACTGTCCATGAACAAATCACAGCTTTTTTTTTTTTTTATATACTCGGACTCTACTTCATGTTAAGAGGACGTGGAAATTGACCTTTCTGGTAAAGACCGACTGTCCCATTTCAACGTGCTTTCGTGACTTTTAAATAGGGAAAATACGAACAAAGTTCAAAGTGGAATTAATATGAAAAAGGTCTACAGTGAAAAGTCTTGCTCCCAACCCCCTCCCTTCTCCATCCATCCAGCCTCTCTCCCTGTGTTCTCATCTGTTTTCTCATGTGTCTCTGGCACGTGCATGTGCGCACTTTTCGCCAGCATCGTTTTCTGCAAATACAAGCAAATATGACTGAACGGCAGTATTTTCTTTTCCCGTCTTTTCATGCATTGTACACACTATGCCATGCTGCGCTGGTCTCTTTTTCACTTTACAATGCATCTTGGAGGGATGCATTTTTCTCCTTTCTGTCTGCCATAGTTTAAATGAGAGCGGGACTCGGAAGGATATAGCTTCTGGTTGTCACAGTTCCTCAGTTGCGAAGCTTACTTTGGACAGAGTTAGACTCAGCAAGGGTTTTGTACTTTGGTTTTGCTTTGTTTTGTGTTTTGTTTGTCCTTCTATATTACAGAGGTTTTTTTTTTTTTTTTTTTAAAGAATTTGTTTTGTTTTTTAATTTGGTTGTTGGTCTGGTTGGTTTGTTTGGTGTTTGTTTGTAGGAGATTCTTCCTAGACGGCAAAAGATCTCCCCAGAGATACAGGACATTCACAAAACTTGGCTTCAGAGCCTTGGCTTATACACACAATTCTAGTCTCTTCTCTGGGAATCCCAAAATGCAAATGAGATTTAGGAGACATGTCCCCCACATAATGATGTGGCAGGAGGCACGTAAGAACCAAATCTTGGCTGGGTGGCTCAGTTAGTTAACTGTCTGCCTTCTTCTCGGATCATAATCTTGGGGGTCCTGGCATTAAGTCCTATATTGGGCTCCGTGCTCAGTGGTGAGCCTGCTTCTCCCTCTCCCTCTGCCTGCCACTCCCCCTGCTTGTGCGCTCGCTCGTTCTCTCTCTGTCAAGTAGATAAATAACATCTTTAAAAAAAAAAAAAGAAGAAGAACCAAATATTATTTCAGACAAAAACAGGCAGTAAGTGACTTACAGCATCTATCTTATTCTGTCTCCACAGACGAGGAATGTCACACACTTGCATGAACATCCCTTTCAGGTTGGCGATGACAACGGCAGCCAAGACCGACTGCAGGGAGAGACAGGGAAGGCTGTGTTATTCAGGGCAAGGGCTTTCCACCAGGTGAGTTTTAAACCTCCTGTTATTTCTCCGGTGGCTGAGCAGGGAAGCGAGATTATGCAATCAGTATGCTGAGAAGCAGGGCTGTACCTTCTGCAAGGGTTCCAGCAGCTTCCCCAGGGCGACGATGGCGATCATCACGATCCCAGCCGAGATGATGCCGGCAATCTGAAAGACACACACCTGCCGTGAGCAGGACTCAGCTTCCCCACTGGTGTCTAGCTTGTGGGATGTGGGTACGTGCAGGGCAGTCTGTTTGCGGGGCCGCTTGACGCTGCCCTACTCCCTCCTCCTGCTCAATACTG
This sequence comes from Mustela erminea, assembly GCF_009829155.1. Lineage (NCBI taxonomy): Eukaryota > Metazoa > Chordata > Mammalia > Carnivora > Mustelidae > Mustela > Mustela erminea. Next base: position 89,678,278 of record NC_045624.1, on the reverse strand, counting down.
TTGAGAGAAATGAGAATTAGTTCCGAAAACTCTCCACAACGGAAGGAAAAAAGTGGGCAACATACACAGGGAGGCTATCGCAGAGGAATTAAAGGAAACGTGGAGACGGAGCCTGCGCAGGGAAAGCCAGCCGCACTGGGATTGCTGTTACTGACCTAGAGCTTCGGTGTCCCATCGGGAGGCCAGACTTGTAACCATTTGCCAGAGCGGGGCCACCTCTTCCCCCAAGAAATAACCTGCGCCATTCACATCGGATTCTTCCGCATCGTGGAAGGCGCAGCACTAACAGCGATTCTGACAACACCTGGTACTAACGGCATATGATTCCCACAAAAATCGCAGAGGAACTAAATGGCCCGGTCCCAGCGCAAATTCAGAATGCTACACGAGCACCAGGACACGTGGGACCGCATCCCCTGCTCCTCTGTCCCCAGACACAGGCTCAGAGTGTGGCCCCAGGGACGGGGGCACCAGCATGCGGGGCATAAAGGACCTTCAGAAACTTTACCTTCGCGGGCCAAAAAGCTCTGCTAAGATCCGTGAATAGTTAGGAGAGAGGCTGAGGGGTGGGGCTATTCTCTGGTGTGATTAGCACTGAGACGGCTGCAGCGTGGCCGAGGTGAAGACCAGAAACTCTGAAACAGAGGAGAAAAGGAGACAGAGCACCAGAAGCAAAGCAGTGGGAGAAGCAACAGGGAAGACAGGCTGGGGCACAAGTGCCGCCGGCCGCAAGAGGTTGCAGGTGAAGAGAGAGATCAGGCCCACATCAAAGGAAAATCCAGAAACATCAGAAAACTTCAAAGTCACAGTCTTCCCACCTGGCAAATGGATCATTCCAACCTTCTCATTATGGTTAGATTATGTATCTGTTGGACTAGAAACTTCGTTTTGTACTTCCAGACTTCTTTTTTAGGCTCTGTTGCCCCTTAGCACCACACCTCTAGGAGGCCTGTACCTTGGTGGCTTTCCCTCTCCTCTCTGAGCAGAGAAACTAATATCCTCTCTCTACCTATCCATCCATGCTTCTTCCTTCCCTTTTTTCTTCCTCCCTCCCTTTCTTCCTTTCTCTCTCCCTCCGTCCCTCCCTCCCTTCCATATAATGGCATAACCAACACTGGTCGCCAATCACGAGCCACTTGCATCTCGCTGTGGATGTGGGGCTCTGCGAGTAGCTGAAAGAAACGGAGATCTGGGGACAGAGATCACAGCCAGCTGCCCAGCTCCTGCCAGGAGAATGGCCACCTACCCGCCTGGTACATGGGACAGGAAGCCGCCAATGATGGGGACCGACATGAATCCTGGCCACTCTCTTAAAATCTGAGAGGATTCTGTTACTTGTACTTACTTTATAAGGCTGGTTTGTGGGAATTGCGGTAGATTTTATATCTATGAGCACATGCAATCACTAGATAATTAATGATTCTAAGTGAGAACGTAATCAGATCAGAGAACAGTTAGTAATCAGAGTTTCTGGTGAGTCCGTAGGAGTCAGGTGAGGGTGAGAGAAAGAACGGGCTGTACCGTTAAGCCCTGCTGCAGTCTGAGAATGTGCTGCACACAGCGAGCACTAACCCTCGCTACCCTGTTCATTCAGCTGGGAGAGGACTGGTTCTTCTGTGTCAGGGACAACATATGTATCACTGGGACACGATGCTCCCCTACCGTGAGGAGCGACAGATGGGAACAATCAGCATTTACAAGAACGCGCCAGGACTTTCTAGACGTTTTTATTCAATCCTCACAACATCCCTTTGAGTGGATGCAGTTAATGTTCCCATTTTATAGATGCTGACACCAAGGCCCCCAACATGAGAGAAAGCCCGAGAAGCCACACAACAGGGGGAGACCGTCCAGTTTATGTAGTCATGAGTCCCTGGATTTCAGTCCAGGCACTTGGACTTTTAACCCCAGAACTCAGTATACATTTCAGTAATTAAATGTCAAGCCCCTTCTGTGCTTGCTTCATTCCTCAGTACTGAAATGCTGGCATCCTTCATTCCTAAATATAATACATGCCAGTGTGTGGCGGTGGGTGTTAGCTTACCAGAACACCATTATCCCCAAGCCCTCTGCCAAGGAGTCGCTTTACACGGGCATTCTTCCTGGGCCGGCTGGCCCGTGCCTCCTTTGAGCCCGCACGCCACAGCAGGAGAGTGGACATCACCCGTGGGGGACCCGCCTACACCCGCATACAGCCCCGGGCCCTGGAGAGTCTGTCAATGCCCCATCTCCGATGATAGCAGAGCGCTTTCATCTCACTTCAACTCGTGTGCTGACAGCCGCCACTGGAACATGGGGGCAGCTCTGGAAATCACCTCTGACCTCTTCCCCCCGACCACAGACACCTGGCTCGGCCTCCTGGTATGGGCTGGATTGTCTTCCCTGCTCCCACAGAGCTAGAAAGGTCTGGTCTGTCTCCCCCTCACCCCAAAAAAAGGAAGTTCAATTTTAAAAAGATAATTTCTGAAAATTAAAATTAGATGTTGTTCAACAGGACCCAAGAAATTGGAAGAGGCCCATTCTTCCAATCCCCCTACACAGAGATCCATTATAAATGGGAAAGGAGCATCACATGCGCCCTGGGGACAATTAAGGCTCCTCTTGGGCAGGCCACTGTAGGGAGTCACAAGTTTTCTCAATCTCTTTCACACTGCTGTGTGTCCCTGCCATAACAAACCCTAACTGAAGCTCGTGTGTGTCCTAGTACTTACCTTGGATTCAATGACATCCTTCTTTATAGTCTCAATACACTTTTTACAATACCTCTGTGTGGGGAAGGGAACCACCCCCCAGGCACAACAGAAACACAATTCCTGAGCCTGTCCCTTGCCGCCATTCACCTGTTTTGGCAAATCTGACCCCGTGCCCCGCTAGAAAGGATAGCCTTTGAGAATGGCTCCTTAGCTTTGTGGCCAAAGGTGGGGTGATTCAGAGATGAACTGGGATGCCAGATTTGAGGTCCCTTTGTGAAGGTAACAACCTAAAACCACACTGATAAGATTAAATCCATGGGTAGAACTTCAGGAACAAAAATCGTCCTCGAGAGGAAAGGCCAAAATGTTATCACCAAAATATCCCCGGCTGGCAGACTTGTTCTGTGGGACGAAGGCTTCTAGAGGAAATTCTATCAGGAACTTCCTATCAGGAACTTTCCTGATCCTTGGAAAGGAAACATAGTGGACACTTTGGATTCTCCCGAAAATGCAACAGCTCACTAACACCAGAAAGTGCGCGCTCCGTCTTCTCTATCTCCAGATAACACATTGATAAAAATCAGCATTCTTCACCACTAATTTCCTTGTCAGTTCTTCTTATCCCGGAAACCCAGGTTGCAGGTCAATACAGCCACCTGCGAGCTGAGCACTGACACAGAGATTCCTTTGAGGATCTGGGCATTGGGAAACCATCAATGTCAGAGAGGTTTCTGGGGAGGAGATGGATCAAGTTGATAAGTGAGCCCCAGGTCAGATCTGCTCAGATCTGCTCGGATCTGTGCCTCCCAAGGCAGAAGCCTCCGCGCTCCAAGGCTACTTGCCTTACTCGGCTCTCCTAAACGCCTTTCCGGGTGCTGTTCCCCGGCCCATCCCTTGCAGGACCGTGACACCCCCACGCTGCTGTGCCTTACCTGGGTCTTTCCCCCGGTGCTCTCCTGGACGGCGGTGCGGGACAGGGCAGTGGTGGCCACAAAACAAGAGAAGAATCCCGAGAAGATGTTGCTGATCCCAAAGGCAATGAATTCCTAAGGCAGAGACCGGGGGACAGGGATGCTACGAATAGAATCACTGGGCAAGACCTGCCAAGTGTTTAAGGAAAAAGAGGAGGAAAGCAAGCTTCCAAGCCCACCCTGTCTGGTAGCCCCAGACACTGCCCACACTTGCACACGTGGGAGCAATTTAAAATCAGCCCACCTGAACAAGGGCCCGTGTGTACAAGAGCCTGAATTTAAAACGGTCACAACCATCATCGCTGGCGTTTGCTGCACTGTTTTGCTATATTATAGCTCCCCTTATGAAATATATCTGGAGACACTGGACTGCATGAAGGATTCTCATGCTGACCTCATATGTGAGCGCTGAATGTTATTTAGGACCTGACTGAATTAACTCTTAGAATTCGGCTGGCTTCAACTTATTTCTTAAAAAGAAAAGAGACGCAGCCTGCGTATTTCAAAATAATTTCAATTAACACATGGAAGAGGGAAACCAGCTCGACAAGGGCTGATGAAAGAAACCAATCCCTTCTCCAGCAGACAACTAAGTGTCTGTCCCGTTTATGCCTTTCTCTTCTTTGCCGCCCTACAAAAGCAGGTCAGCGCAAGGGTGACCGTACCTGGTTCCCATCGATGGTGTAATCGTACTTGATGGCATAAACTTTGCCCACAGACACTGCAATAGCATAAGCCACCACGGCGATGGAAAACGAGGCAGCCAGCATCTCAGAAAACAGACTCACAGGTGGAAGTATGGGAGGCAAAAACCTAGTGAGTTTTAAAACAAACAAACAAATTAAAAAAACGCAGTGAGGATTTGACCACAGTTCTCTGTTCCTACCTCACCAAAGGCTATATCCACCCAGACCCAAGTCAGGCATGAAATTGCTTGATTCCGAGGGAAGAAAGCAGATTGCGACAACTAAGTGGTAGCATTGCTTTTACAGTTTTTAATTAGAAGCTGGCGCTCTCTCATGAGCTGACTTCTTCATCCCCTCTACAAGTGCTGCCTTATCTATACCCCTGACACAAATAAATGTGTCATTATGGATTCTGTAGTATACAGCCTGATGCCACGCCATTTCACACATTAGTGTTTCTCCTCACACAATTTTATCTTAAAGGTCTTCGAATTTAAAAGATAGTCTGGCCATAAAATGAGATTTGCCTTGTGCGAAGAGATGTCGGGTCTATGAAAGAGACAAACGATAATTGGATGCTAAAAGAGCTGAGTAAAAAATCCGCATCTTAAGAGCCACGATATTTAAAATCTTGAGTCCAGATGAGATTACATTTATGTAATTATCAGAATGCTCCAGAATCACAATGACTAAGACTAGTGACTGTGGGGTTGAACGGCTACTGTTGGACATACCAGAACTGTTCTACAGACCATGTAAAGAAATAAACCTAGGGGCACCTGGCTGGCTCAGTCAGTAGAACATGTGATGCTTGATCTCAGGGTTGTGAGCTTAAGCCCCATTTTGGGCACAAAAGCCCACTTAAAAAAGAAAAAAAGGAAGAAGGGAGGGAAGGAAGGAAACCTACATGCTTATAATCATTCAGTTGTCCCCAAATATGAAAACTGGGGGAATGGCTTTCATGTACCTGTATCTTGATGACTTATCCATAGAGCGTACAGCCAGAGGTCCCTAGCCAAAAAACCTCCAAAACAAACAAACAGAAAAACCCCACCAAAACAATCTCCCTCACCTACCTCACTTATGTTTGAGTTTCCTTTAATAGGAAACTACATTCCCCTCCTCTAATCAGAGGGAAGTGCTACAGCAGAAATAAGATTGTTACAAAAAACCACAGAAATTTAGAGCTAGCTAATATCCTGATATCATCCAAATTAATATGCTCATCTAATATCCTAGAAATGGTTGAATCTACGTCTCTCCTTTTGTTGATAAGGGAACTGAGGTCCAGAGACATGAAGTGACTTGCTCAAGGTCATTTAGTAAGGTCTAGTATGAATGTTGATTTCGTGCGTAACAAGATCTGTCTGATTCTCTGCCCCAGTAGCCTTTTTCTCCCCACAGGTGAGGTTACTTTCCAGACTCCTTTTTTCCCACATCTCATCCTGACTCACAAGATTTGTATCACACCTCTGCTCATGAGGACGTGGGCTTGGACATCACTTCTTAAAACAAGGCTTGTGGGGACACCTGGGTGGCTCAGTGGGTTAAGTGTCAGCCTTCGGCTCAGGTCATGATCCCAGTATCCTGGGACCGAGTCCCACATCGGGCTCCCTGCTCAGTGGAGAGCCTCCTTCTCTCTCTGCCTGCCACTCCCCCTGCTTGTGCGAGCTCTCTCTGACAAATAAAGAAAATCTTTATATACTATCAGGCTTGTGACTCATTCCCGAGACCCAATCAGCCCTACTCGAGGTAATTCAGTCTGTCCAGATACCTTTCCAGTCCTACAGAGTTCAGCTTTGATTGTGACCTAATGCCCACTGCCTGCCTGCCAACTTCTCTAATGCCAGGGCCTTCTACCAGGTCCTTGATTCTCCAGGGTCACAAAGTGTAAAGCACAGAGACTTAAAGTCAAAGGATGTGAATGCTGGCTCCATGGCTCTGTATGAAACTGACTGACTGACTGACTTGGGGCATATTATTCAAGATTCCCAAGTCCCAGTTTCTTCAGCTGTCAAATGGGGGCTATATACTCTTCTCATAGGGTTATTGGAAGGAGTCAAGGAAGGATGATGTGAGTAAGTAATCAGTACCTACGCACATAGTAGGTGCTCAGTAAGTGTAGGGAGACCCTGAATGTACCACACAGCTGCCATCCATTTGTATTACCTTGCTAGTTCTTAGCAGGGCCGATTTTTGGCTTCACGTCACTCACTTGGGACCCACACTGGACACCTTCCAATGACCTCTGAGTTGTCTTTCCCTTACCTCCTGCCCTTCTTCAGGGGCCCTGTTTGGCTACAGCCAACCCTCCCATGTCTGGCCTGATCATGAGCTAATGCTATGAAGGTGAGTGAGGGTGAAGGCGGCTTTTCTGAAAAGATAAGGGCGGGGAGTGGTGGGACCCTAGAACTGAGAGTCAGGCGTGATCAACATGATTCCATTTACTTGAGGTTGGCCCTGAACATTTGGCAAATGCACCACCGCTCCAACTAGAATGGAAAAGTGGCCTTCCAAAGGCAGCCAGGAGAAAACCCCGATGATTCTGCTGACCTCCCCTGCCCCGTTCCCCCTGCGCCACACTCTCAAACACAAGTGCAAAGCACGTCACTTGGAAAGCAGTGGAAACAAACATGACAGTGACATCCTCTGGTACCAGTACCTGCTGGCTATCTAACAGTGAGTCTGGTCATAATTGTGGGAGGTTAATGTTACCAATCTAGCAAACATCTGGGTTTCTTTTTTAACGCCATATGTTGAAATTACAGCGTACTGCACTTGGTCCATTCAGTGCATTTTATGAGATATCTCACTGACATTACAGAACAAGCCCGAATTAAGAATTTACTCTGTTCTCTAGGAGAACCCCCTCACCCATCTAGGTGGTGACAGAAGTGCACGAAGATACTCAACTCTACTTTCCGAACTCACCGAACTACCAAATATATAGAAAACCTCCCTTAAGATGATGCATTTTATTCGTGAGAACCAATGACATAATTATTACCCAAGATTGATTAAACTAATTGGTGGAGAATTAAGGCCAGCTGTCCCTTATTTCTCAAGCAGATTGTTCTCAGTGTGATAAATGTGACTAACCATGATTCTATTTGTATTATATTGTAATTATACACAGGAGTTTAAGTCAGGAGTCTGGTGGTGACTGTGTAAGTCCTGCCACATTTTAAGAAAATGAAGAAAAAAACCTTAGAGCCTTTGGGAGCTGCTTTTCAACAAATGGCTCAAACTTTCTCTACACACACAGTTTGTCTGATCGTTTGCACCAGTGGGTGCTTCCTTAAGATCACACATGGGGAAGACTATGGAAGGAGCATCAGTGAAATGAAGCTTGTAATAAAAGGTTTCTTTTAAATAGAAAGTACTGATTTAGTATAGCCTAAGAGGAGCTCCGCACTCACCCCCTTGGGATGGATTTAACAATGCCAGCATTGTAATTTTTTTCCAGGTCGGCTCCATATGAAATGGCAGTAGCAATTATTGTCTGAAATAAAACAAAAGAGGTTAAAAAATTTAAAAAACTACATGTTTTAACAACTCCTTGCCCCCTTTCCTTGGTCTCCTCCTTAGGAAGCCTGCCCTGTTGGTTTCTTTCTTTCTTTCTTTTTTTTTTTTTTTTTAAATCCAAGTACAGTTAACATACATTATATTAACACACATTATATTAGTTTCAGGTGTGCGGTAAAATGATATGACTTTTCTCTGCATTACTCAGTGTTCATCAAGATAAGACAGTGCTCTTATTCCCCTTTATCATTTTCCTTAATCCCTAACCTACCTCCCCTCTGGCAACCACTAGTTCGTTCTCTGTATTTAAGAATCTGGTTTTTTTTTTTTTTTTTTAATTTGTGGAACATAAGGAATAGCATGGAGGGCATTAGGAGAAGGAAGGGAAAAATGAAAACGGGGGAGTCAGAGGGGGCGATGAACCGTGAGAGACTATGGACTCCAGGAAACAAACTGACGGTTTTGGAAGGGAGGTAGGTGGAGAGATGGGCTAGCCTGGTGATGGGTATTAAGGAGAGCACAGATTGCATGGAGCACTGGGTGTTATACGTAAACAGTGAATCACGGAACACTACATCAAAAGCTAATGATGTGCTGTATGGTGACTAACATAATTCAATAAAAAATAAATTTAAAAATTAAATTACAAAAAGAATCTGGGGGGTTTTGTTTGTCTCTTTTTTGTTTGTTTGTTTCTTAAATTCCATATATGAGTGAAATCATTTAGTATCTCTCTTTCTCTGACTTATTTCACCAAGCATGATACTCTCTAGCTCCAACCATGTTGTTGTAGATGGCAAGGTTTCATTCTTTTTTATGGCTGAGTAATATTCCATATTTATATATATATTACAACTTCTTATTAAACTCATTAATGCTGAACTTTCTAATTACATGTTTTACTTACCACAATTACTTCTATAGGAATAGGGACTGGAATTTTGTGCTTAAATCGGTCATTCACTTCTTTAACCGCCATACAGATGATAATGGTGAGTAATCCAGCAATGAAATCAGCAAGGTTGGTATTGCCAACATTTTGAAAAATCTCAATCAGAGTCTGTATAAAGAAAACAATTGTATATTCTTCCCACATGAAAAATCATGATAACATCATCAAACAGCACTTAAAAATTTCATGTAAAATCATAAAAATGTGTTCGGCTAATACAGAGACCATTAAAAACATCCGGTCTTAACAGTACATATACCAAGTTAATGATGCTTAATTGGAGTGGTAAAACCATGGGTGATTTCTACTTTTTTTGTTCATCTGCACTTTTTTACAATAAAAATGAGATGTTTTAAAAGAAAAAATTTCATTACATACTGAATTTTACTTGCAGAAAAGCTTTAAAAATTTATATCTTAAAGCGGTTTTATAGGGACTATTAAGTGACCTAATTTCACAATGTCGATGTGCTATTATTGAGACTAAAAACTGACAAACCAAAAAGTCCCAATTAGCCAATATTTTAGGTAAAACTCTTCCCCAACCTGAATGAGATGGCTGGAAATAAAAATGCCTAAATACTTTATATGTAGCTACATAGGGTCTGATCCACTCTTCATCCTGAAGAAAAACTACTAAATTGATACATTGTTCAAATATAAATTTTTAGGGGCACCTGGGTGGCTCAGTGAACAAGCCTCTGCCTTCGGCTCAGGTCATGATCTCAGGGTCCTGGGATGGAGCCCTGCATCGGGCTCTCTGCTCAGCAGGGACCTGCTTCCCTTTCTCTCTCTCTGCCTACCTCTCTGCTTAATTGTGATCTCTGTCAAATAAATAAATAAAATCTTTAAATATATATATATATAATATATATATAAATTTTTAGAAATTAATTTGGTACTTAGTTCAAACTTGAACTAAAATGACTTAAATAAAAACAACTCTTTTCAAGTGGGCAGACAAGCCAACTCAAGAATAAATTTGTCTTGTTTTGTAAATAGGAGGTTTCTGGGAATCAAGGGAGATTAGCAAGGGAGACTCCCAGGGAAGAACACTAATACCTTTGTTCCCGCAGCTTGGGTCCTGTAGAAGGCATGATTTCAGAGGTATTCTTTCATTCTTTGAAACAAATAATCTCTCAGTGAAGGTTACTTTTTTTTTTTGAATGAGTCCTTTTATAGATATATTTTTATATGAAAACAAAGGAATGTAGTATCTTATTGTTTATAACATGTATTACTTAATTTTATAGACAAGCTTTATTTTAAATAATCACAATGGCAGTCAATAACAGTTATGTATAAAGAGCCTTAAGTGATCCAGCAGTCGTTTGGCCAGCAGCTCCAAGAGTAAGGGAATGACAGGAGAAGTTGTTATGCTAGCAAAAGACGTCCACCGAGTGCCTGAACTAGAGTTCAAGCATTTGACTTACAGGAAGCCTCTTGGACTTTCACTCAGAGAGTATTTTTGCTCTTGCTTGAAACCCAATACCAACAAATTTACTTTGCCTTCCTGAGGCAGTCAAAATTGAGAGAGGCAGTTACAGGGAGAGCAAAAGAGGAAGCTAACGATAGCAGGGTAAAAAGGAGAAAATGGCGGCCCCTGGGTGGTTCAGTTGGTTATGCATCTGACTCTCGATTTCGGCTCAGGTCATGATCTCAGAGTCGTGGGATGGAGCCCTGCATGGGGCTCCCTGTTCAGTGGGGAATCTGTTTAGGATTCTCACTCTGCCTCTGCCCCTCCCCTGCTCATGCACACACACTCACACTCTCTTTCTCTCTCTCTCTAAAATAAATAAATCTTTTTTAAAAAGAGAGAGAGAAAATGGAGGAGTACCACAAGTGGGCACAGTAACAAAAATTTAGGGCATCTGCCTCAGGAGCCAACAGGCCCACATGTCTCGGTCTTATGGCATTGCTGCCTGGCCCTTCCCATCATCAGTTTTCTGATGACAAGCCTCATTAATTCATAAGCTGGATATAATATTTCACTTAATTGTTTATGTAGTAAAGGTTTACTTTCAACTCAAAAGGGAAAAACCCAAACTTGAAAACAAACAATCAGATAATGATCTCAATCACAAAAACATTTTCACCTTACAAAAATGATCACTCCAGGATTCCCATTTAATCTATGAGAGTCACTGAGAGCTTTGAATAAAAAGCACCTCTGGTTTATTAAAAGTGTAATATGGGTTGCAAAAAACAAAATCAGTTTATATTATGCAATTACATTAAGCAAGCATATACTAGTTGTTTATATAGTGAGATATCTCCTATGAAAAGTTCCACAATAAAAAGTTTAGTCTGTGTAGAAATAAAACTGAAGTAGTCAGACTATACTCAAAGATAACAGAAATGAGACTCTAAGGAAGCACCGAAAACTAATTCCAATTTCGTTTACTATTAAAATATTTCCTAAAATATGTTTAAAATGTGGATACACGTATGAATCTGTATTTCAACCTAGTATTCTGAACAGGTCGAATCATATTAATGACCATTTCAGTGATGGGAAATATTTTACTCTATTTCCTACCATGCTTGGAGAATTTTAGGACCATTTCATTCAGATCATTTCTTCCTTTTTTGCCTAGCATTGCCTGGGGGTACAAAGTCATAAGAAACAGATCTATACCTGCTGTTACACATGAGGAAATTTATCAGTTAACTTCTAGTGCCAAATTTATTTTAATTCATCTCTATAAATAGAGCAAACCCTTTATAATCACCCCTTGCAGTCGGGCATTTCCTCCTACCAGAAACAATTTTTGCCCATACGTAGATCACCCGTTCAAGCGTTACTTTCCTTATTGGAATGGTTTAATTGGTACACACTGAAACAGATTCAAGAGAGTGTCTCATCGAGCTTAATGGTGGCTTTCAAAACTCCCATCATCCGGGCAGAACTTTTCAGTGTGGTCTTCCACCTCGTTAGAGGAAGAAATGAGGAGGTGGCCGTCATTTCGGTAAGCAAGCAGAAAGTCTCACTTTGTCTATTGAGACAAGCCACTTAAAGTGAATGATAGGAAAACAATCACCCTTAAATGTGCTCTGTGATTTACTTACATAATTGAGAAGCTACTTGGTGGCATGGGGGGGGAGGGGTATTACTAACTGTGAATTCTGCCAATACCCTGTCTTTCCCCCTTCTGCGACCTCTATTCTCAGTGGCTCTGGCATCTGTGAGTTCAAGTTTTAGTTTTTCTTACTGTCCGGGTATTTCCTCCTCCAATTCTTTGTATTGTTTTCCTTTTGGAGAGGAGCTGGGGGAGGGAAACAACCCAAAGTATAGCCTTATAACAAAAGAGATGTTAAAGGGACGTCTGGGTGGCTCAGTCAGTTAAGCGGCTGCCTTTGGCTCAGGTCATGATCCCAGGGTCCTGGGATTGAGTCTCATATTGGGCTCCCTGATCAGCGGGGAGCCTGCTTTTCTCTCTGCCTCTGCCTGCCACTCTGTCTGCTTGCGTGCTCTCTCTGACAAATAAATAAATAAAATCTTAAAAGAGAGAGAGAGAGAGAGATGTTAAGTTACTACATGCCAGATAAAGTATCTTATAAAAATCTTCCAATTTTTCCTGGAGGAATCCCGACTACTCTGCATTTGTTGAAGGATTCTTTCATGAATGATTGTATCTGGTTATGTCACAAGCAAAATTCTCTGTTCAAGTACTGAGTGGTTCATTCAACCTTATGCAATCCTTTCCAAACCTGCTGATCCTTCCTTTTCTGAAGAGCAAACTTAAGAGTCATGATGACACAGGGAAGATTGAAATATCTTCATCCAACCTGACTGCTCTGGAGGAATTTCTCACATAATTCTATGACACATTCTAACCTAATATTTCAAGAGTAATGTTCAACAGACACGTAACAATTGTGTTTGGCTTTAAACTATTTTTGACCTTGTTCTAGTGTTTCTTGGTTCTTTTTGTCCCTGTTTGAAAGTGGGATCATTTGCAGCAAGCTTTGCCATAAACATAGTCCTAGAAAAGACACAAAGAAATGGAAAGACATTCCACGCTCATGGATTAGAAGAACAAATATTGTTAAAATGTCTGTACTACCCAAAGCAATCCACGCATTTAATGCAATCCCTATCAAAATATCAATAGCATTTTTCACAGAACAGAACTGGGACAAACAGTCCTAAAATTTGTATGGTACTACAAAAGACCCTGAAGACCCTGATTGCTAGCCAAAGCAATCATGAAAAAAGAAAACAAAAGTGGAGGTACCGGGGCACCTGGGTGGCTCAGTGGGTTAAAGCCTCTGCCTTCGGCTCAGGTCATGATCCCGGGGTCCGGGGATCGAGCCCCACATCGGGCTCTCTGCTCAGCAGGGAGCCTGCTTCCTTTCCTCTCTCTCTGCCTCTCTGCCTCCCTGTGATTTCTGTCTGTCAAAATAAATAAAATCTTTAAAAAAAAAAAAAAAGTGGAGGTACCACAGTTCCAGATTTCAACTTGTGCAGCCACTCTGGAAAACAGTGTGGAGTTTCCTCAAAAAGTTAAAAATAGATCCATCCTACAACTCAGCAATTGCATGGTTGTAAATACTAGGTATTTATCCAAAGGATACAAGCATAGTGATTTGAAGGGTCACCTGCACCCCAATGTTCATTACAGCAAATGTCTACAATAGCCAAAATATGGAAGGAGCTCAAATGTCTACTGACAGATGAGAGGATAAAGAAGATGTGGTGTGTACACACACACACACACACACACACAGAAATATTATGCAGCTGTCAAAAGGAATGAACTCTTGCCATGGGCAACAGCGTAGATGGAGCTACAGGGTATTATGCCAAGTAAAACAAGTCAGTCAAAAAAAGACAAAAACCATACGATGTCACTCACATGTGGAATAGAAGAAACAAACCAAAAGAGCAAAATGAAAAAGAGAGAGGCAAACCAAGAAGAGATTCTTAACTATAAAGAACAAACTGATGGTTTCCGGAGGGGAGGGGAGTGGAGAGGATGGGGGAAATAGGTGAAGACACTAAGGACTCACTTTTGATGAGCCCCAGGTGATATACGGAAGTAATGAATCATGATACTGAAACTAATATAGCACTGTATGTTAAGTATACTGGAATTAAAATAAAAGCTTGAAAAAAAAAAAAAACCATAGTCCTAGGAGACCAGAAGGACTCTTAGTATCTGCAGAGTTTCCCCCAATGGCCAGGGAATGAAGTTAACCACTGGCCTCAGGCTCCTGGGGTCTGTGTGGATGCGAGCCAAGCAATGTTCATGAAGAGGTGAGTACACTCAGTGAGGGGCTTCTTGCTGGATTCAGGGCATAGTGGATTTGTCTGGGGAGTAAATAGTTCCCAGCACATTGGAGATAGTCAGTAAACACCTACTGAACAGATGAACTGTATGAATGACAATGAAGGAATAAATGAATGAACAGTTGACAAGAAGAGTATGAATGCAAGAAAAAGCAAGACGTGCCAAGGACTGCAAAGATGAGAGGGCCTGTCTGAGAAAGGCAGTCAGAAGGTTCCGAAATGAATCAAGCACTCAGTAGGAAAAAAAGCAACAATGACAAAAATAATTCTAAATCAAAAACCAGCCTGCATTCTTTTGAGAGATGGGTATGATATGATGGAATCCCATGTCACTGAGTTACTGTGTGAGTAACAGAGCTATAGGCCTTATAAGATGTGGAGGTGGGAATCCTTTACACCAATCTTCACCTCAACTTTTCCAGATAGGAATAAACTCTCCAGGCTGCTTAAAGATGATTGAAGAAAGACCACAAAACTTGCCACATGCTACGATAAAAAATCTTCATACTAAAAATTTTTTGTTCTTCAAAAAAAAAAAAAAAAAAAACCCAGCCTGCATTAGTAGGCTGTCTCCTTGGGAACAGTGAGCTCCATGAGGTCTGTTCACCTTAGTAATGAAAATAATAACAATAGCAATAATAATAATGAATTCACTAAGCTCTTACTATGAGCCAGATAGTGTACTAAATGCTTTATACAAATTTTCCTTTTTAATCCTCACAATTCTAAGAGGCAGTTACTGTTATTACTTCCATTTTACAGTTATGGACAGTGAGTTGTAGAGATGTTAAATATAACATGCCCCAAATCACATGGGTGGTAGGCAGTGGATTCAAGTTTCCAACTCAGCTCTACTGAAATTCAAAGCCTCTGGTTAATCACTATGTGAGACCGCCTCCTCTACCTATTCTCACTGCACAGTACATGGCCACAGGCGCTGGGCAATATCTGTTGAATGGCAAGGGCGACGTGGGATTACGGCACTGTCGCGAAACCGAGCAAATTCCTGACCACCTCTCTGATTTTTACATATGGATGCATGGCCTCATGTTGTTTTAGAAGCTAATCCATGGGTCACTAAAGGACTTAAGCTTCGTTCTTAAGGCCAGCACATTATTTTTGAATAGTATCATTCTCCCCAAGCTAGGATGACATCATGTTACTATCATTACCATTTTCAAGCATCAATAGCATGCTTTATATAGAACGTATATTTAGATCCAAGAACTTTTTCAAATCTAATTAGTGTGATCTACATCCTTCTTTTGCATCTCTTTTGCATGTTGAATCATCTCCGAATCTAATGTTCCTTTTCATCTATAATTGCTGAGACATTTACATTATGCATTTTATGGACTCGCGCAGTTAGAAAGAGCTTTAGAGCTACATCTCCAGTCATTTCATGTTACAAATAAAAAAAGAAAGACTTGAGATATGAAATAATAATTCCAACCTAACTACTTTTTTTGAGTACTTATTATGTGCCAGCCTCTGGGCCAAGTGCTTCTCTTATACCCTTATTTAACTTAACTATGAATATAGATATTATCACCAACTCTATTTGGCAGAAAAGGAAACTGAGGCATGGTGACTTGCTCATATAACTAGTAGGCAATAGAGTGAGAACATGACTCCAGGACATTCAGCTCCAAACCTGAGCTTTCAGCCACTATCCTCCATAGCGTGTCTACGGTCACTCAACTTCTCAGAGGCCAACTTGAAACTGGAACTCAAGTTCATGGCCTCCCAGACCAGACTTCACTTTATCCTATACCCTAACCCTTTGTTTCCATTAATATTTTTAAGTGCAGTGACTCTTCTGAAACCATTTTGACCAGTTGAAAACGAGGATTTGTAAAATGTGCCTTCTTCAGTGTTACTCCTGATTCTGTTGCTTGCTTTCAGAGAAAAATGTTTTCCATGGCACCCAAAGTATGGCATGGAGGAACTTCTACTCTCTAGACGCAGGTTCAAGAGGAAAAGAAGAGAGTTCTCTCAGTGAGCCATCCCCGGAGTAAGAAGCCACACTTACATAGATAATGGAGAGAACTCCATTATAGTTTTTGGTGGAAACGTTGAGAACGATCTTCAGCTGTGAGACCAGCACTTGGAAGGCAGCAGCTGTTGTGAATCCGCCAACCAAAGGATCTGCCAAGTACCTCACTATGAATCCAATCTGTAAACCTCCAAATATCAACTAGGATAAGAAGGAAAGAGAAAGTTAACGTTTGCCTGAGAGAAGGACCAACTCTCTTGAACTATTAAGGAGTCAAACTTAAGACCAGTTCAAACTGGTAGTCTGCTAATAACAAAAAAATACTTGTAGGAATGCTCCTCCACCCCTCTAAAATTTAAAAACTCGTAATATGAACCTTGAAGTACTTCTAGATATGTAAGAAGAAAAGGCAAAATCATGTGGCTTATTTCTGTGACTTTTAGATCCCATGGCTCTGCTCATCAGGACACTTTTCTCTTTTGTTGGCTCTGCACACTCCCCTTCCCTCATCCTCATTTAAATCACACGTTACTCTGATTTTTTTTTTTTTCTGTTTCTGACTTTGATGATACTCAAGCCTTCATAAGTAGGGTCTTGCTGACTATTTCGGCATCTGACCTAAAACAATATAATTTAGAAAATAACTTTGGGGGTCCAATAAATTGCTTGGTTTCATGTTTAAATGAATCTTGAATTCCATGTGTTTTACACTCAGTTATTTCAAATAAAATCATGTAGATCCACATTGTACTTGTATTACCTGTATGATTCCAACCAAAAGAGTAAGGGTGCTCGCAATCAGTACTCTTGCTGTATCTCTGGCCACATAGTCTATCACGGTGGTATTGAATGCGGTGCCATTACTGCTGGATACGCGGAAGTGCTCATCGGGGGCCATGCTCAGCACAACAGATCCCACCATTAAACTGACCACTGGGAACGGCCCTGGGGGAGCAAAGCCTCTATCAATTAATAATTATTCATCACAAATGTTTAGGTCCCATATGTCTACATAGGATTAGAAAGATGCGTGGAATTATTAGGTGTAATTGGGAGAATATCATTTGTTCACAAAGGAAGCTGCAAAGCAGATGTCTCAAGGCATTCATGACCCAGAGAGACATGTAGGTAGGCAATTATAATACAGTACTCAGGATGCTTTGTGAATCCACAGGAAGGTTGTCTGGCCTGTCTTTGCATGCTCTTCATGCATATTGGGGCAATAGTGGGGGGAGTTCCCAGGAAAGGTTTCCTGACAGAGGTGGCCAAGAAGCTGAATCCTTATTTGTTCTATCCTATTTATTCCAAAAAGCTCATTTCCTAGAGCATCCAATGCCCCGATCTCTCTGGTGCTGAGGACCTTGATCAATATCACAAGGTCCGGTTTGGGATAAAGAAAAAACAAAAAGAGTATATAGTTTTTCTTTTTCTCTTTTCAAGACAAATTATTTTTTCATGTCATATGGCAGTCTACAAGATTCTGTGGTTTTAAAAGTATTCCTATTCTCCCAATCACTCCTGATATTTTTATCCATGATGGCGATCCTGTCCTTTGGTCATGGAAGGTGTTAACAGTTGGGAGGGCTCAGTACTGACATCCAGTAACCTGGGGTATTTAAATGTATAGAATACCAAAGAGAAAAAAATCAGCTCCTGCGTTGCACACGTTGTCAAGGATTTGACACTGATTGTCTCTCCCAGGTGAGGAAATAATTTCAATCAACAGCCTCTTCCCGATCTCCTTCCATAAGCAAGGCAATATGCTAGATACTGGGGATAATACGGCTAAGGATGAGGATATGGGCTGGAGATGATTGTATTTGTCTCAAGAGGATTGTCCAGGTAGACATGTCTAGCCAGCAGATGGATGTAGGCGCAAAATTATCTCAAGTATAAATGTCAAAGTCACAAAATAGCATTAAAACATTCATTTACTAGAACATTCCAGCACAAGAGAATTCAGATTTTAGGAACAGCAGAAAATAAGCCTATTTTGAGCCATACCAAGAAGGAAAGCCAAGCTTAGTTTCTAAATAGTTTTGGCACAATTTTGCCAGTGTTCCAATATTAGTGACTTAAAAATGAGTACAGTTTTTAATGAAATGATGAATATGTATTCGATGAATATAATTTAGTAAATGATAAGTTAGTCTCGTAAAACAGTAGGTTTAAAGACCCCTTGAACATCTTTTTCCCTTGTCATTTTGTATTTTGGAAGAGAACGCTTTCTAAATATGGAGTCAAAATTATTACACTTCTTAAAAGGAAAATATACTAGAATTTGAAGGTAGGCTGTACTTTTGACAATCTTTCAGTTTTCTCCTCTTTTATAAAAAAAAAAAAAGAGTTAAGTATAAACCTAATACTAAAGAGATGGTATTTTGAAAGCTAAGAAGAACCATTGCATCACTGAATTGGATAAGCCCGCAAAACACTGGAGGCCTATTTTCCTGGAAAACATTAACAAAGATACGGAAGCATAATACACATACTATAGCCAAAACACGTTAAGCGTGAATAAATACAATTGCAATATATGCTTATAATTACCAACTGAGATGTGCCTTGACGTTCCAAAGATAAAATAGGTCAGGATAGGGAAAAAAGCAGAGTAGAGACCATATCCGACAGGGACTGCTGCTAGCAGAGCGTACGCCATGCCTGCAAGTACATCCAAAATAATTACATTCACAAACAAAAGTTAGGGTGTTCTTTCCACTGTGCAAAGAAAGGCCTTTTCCTAGACACCCCAGTTGGCATCTTGCCCTGCGTGGTCTTCCTTATTTTGCGCACAGCCTGGGGCTACGCTAGAATGCAGAACGTG
This sequence comes from Mustela erminea, assembly GCF_009829155.1. Lineage (NCBI taxonomy): Eukaryota > Metazoa > Chordata > Mammalia > Carnivora > Mustelidae > Mustela > Mustela erminea. The sequence continues at coordinate 89,659,339 of NC_045624.1, read as the reverse complement.
ATCTGGATCAGCGGAGAAAATGATTCATCCTCATGCACCACCTGCTGAAATGAATTGATAGACTTGATCAGTAATCCAATCATCCACCGATTAGACGAGTGGAAAAAGAGTCAAGTCAGTTGGTTAAAAACTCCATCAACTCAGCCCAAAGGCTCAGAGCAGCTGTGCACACAGACGTTTCGTGTGAATGCCGTGATTTGGTGTGTCTGGAGGGACACAGTCATTGTGCTGTAATACCCGCTTCCTTGTTGGGGAACAGAAGCTAGATCCAAACAAAGGAAGCTATGACAACTGTACACAGCAGCAGGTAAGACAACTCTACTAGGCTTTCCTCCAGCTCAGCTCCTTCGCTGGGTCTCTATCCCCAACAGCATCTGGGGCCGCACCCCACAGTGTGCAGAAATCTCAACTTTTCCACATACGTGGGAGTTGGAAGACCGCAATGATGCCTTCTTTTCCTTGGTGAAATACTTCTTAGGGAGTCAGCACATCTCACTCCCTATGGCTTCCTCACATTTCACTCACAGTGAAAGCAAAATCACGCCCTTTGACCACTGGGTTCTCAACAAAGGATTACATTGATAGCAATTTTAAAAAGGGCAGAAAACAACCAAAATATGCTGGCTCACAAGTGCTCTGCATTATTTGTTGAATGAATGTCTCAGAATGGAAAAGTGGTTAACTGAATTATACTTTACATACTATGATTCTATAAAGTGAAATTGATGTGATGTATAAGAATACATCTGCTAACATGGAGATAGGTAAAGAACAAAGGAAAAAGTAGAGAAAAGCAGGATTCAAAATCATGGTAAGTGGGCCCCTGGGTGGCTCAGTTGTTAAGCATCTACCTTTGGCTCAGGTCATGGTTACAGGGTGCTGGGATCAGGCCCCATGTGGGGCTCCCTGCTCAGCGGGGAGTCTGCTTCTCCCTCTCCCTCTGCCTGTCCCCACCTCCACTTTGTGCTCTCCTTTCTCTCTTTCAAATAAATAAATCTCAAAAAAAAAATTTGTGGTAAGTATGCATGCTCTCACTTTTATAAAAGTAAACATGGATGTTGCGTGCGCAAAAAAATCTCGAAAGATTGTCAATATTATGCTAAGTCATTTCCATATACAAAAAGACTATGTAATTAATAAACACCCATGTATTCACTGTCCAGCTTAAGAAATAAATTGCCAGTGAAGTTGCAACTCCGCGTACTTTTCCTCAATCACATCCTTCTTCCTCCCTCCGCCCCCAGAAGACTAAGTGCTTACAATTCTGACAGTTTATTCTTTTTCATAGATATGGCTGCTTTTCCTTACTTTTTATAGATATGCCTGGGTGGCTCAGTGGGTTAAGCGTCTGCCTTTGGCTCGGGTCATGATCCCGTGGTTCTAGGATGGAGCCCCGATCTGGATTCCTGCTCAGCGGGGTGTCTGCTTCTCCCCCTCCCTCTGCTTGTGCTCACTCTCTCTCTTTCTCTCTCTAACAAATAAGAAAATAAAATCTGTTTTAAAAAAGGACGTGCATTTATGTGATTTATGTGTCTAGTAGGATATTTACTAAAATATTGATGGGTTGTCTATGCGGTGGGATCAAGGGAGACTTCTAGTTTGTGGAGGAGGTACCTTTCAGATTCCTTATGTGTATTCTCTGGTTTCCTACAATAAGCATTTGGGCTATTCATTTGACAATTTATTGATTATGTACCTACCATGTGCCCAAACTGTTCTAGGTTTGAGAGGCTATGGGAGTGGACAAAAGAAAGTGTCTACCCTTAGAAAATCTGCATTCTAGAATAATCTATATTACTGATGCAATCGTTTTAAGACATAACTTACAACAAGAAATAGCAATCACTTGTCCCAAGAACATGGAGTGGAAAGGTGACTCCCGAAAGGGAAGACGAACAAAGGAGGAGTGGGAAATAAAAACAACCTATTTTCTATGTACTTTTCCCAAGTCCTTCTCAAACTTCACTTCCCCGAACTGGGCTCTGCAGTTTTTACCGTCCTGAGAAAATGTCTGTTTCCATACAGTGTCCTACTTAGGGACAACTGCTACTCAAATAGACTGTAATCATCTCTATTTATAAAGGACTTTGGTGCAATGATTTTGAAACTACGCAGTTTGTAAGGAAATCTAAGCCATTGATTTAAGCCACAGAACCTCTGTGCTGATACTCTTCCCATCTAGGATAGTGGCATATACTGACAAAGGCAGGGCTAACAACCTTTTGCAAGCATCTAGAAGGTGGAATTAGACACTGGAGAGCTGTCTCCCCACAGTTGGGAATGAAGATAGCCCTAGAAGGCCTACATTGATCTTTTGCTGCCTGGTAGTAACTTTTTTTTACATAGCCAAAGTCTGAAAGATCCCATTATCCTTAGCAACAATGGCTTCTTGGTATCTTGAGCCTGCCCTCGCTGATGAGTTGTTCCTCAGCAGCCCAGCTGGCCAGAGGGGGGTCATGGATCTTGCCACCACTAGAGATAATGGCATCACCCCTGAAATCTCAATTTGGAGCTCCCTTTCTCAAGCCATAGCCTCCTAGCCTTTAAGCCTACCTACTCCAGACTCCTTGTTGCAACATTTCTTTTTTTCTCATGGGGCTTCTAAAGGATTAACTGATTCACTTTGTCCCTATCCTTCACAGCCCCAGGACTGCCTGGTGGTCCAACTCCATGTCCTTGCTCTGAAAAAGACTCAGATCTCCCGTATTTTCCTCAAACTGCCCCCTGCTTTTGCACATAGACTCAGTTCAGAGATGAATCTTAGGCTTTACCTAAGACAAAGAATCCGTCAGAGATGTTCCTAATTTGCTTTTCCTCATAATTTCAAATGCTTCTATATTTGCACCATTTGTCCTTTCTTTAAAAATGGAGGAGATATCCCTCCTGTCTTTAAGAAGCAACCCACCTACTTCTGTCCTTGAACCCCAGCTGCAGTCTCCCCTTCTCACCACTTTAAGTTTCTCCTCCACCCTGGGGGGCCATAGATATCTTTCTCTGTACAAGGACATTCCCACCAGTTCCCAGATATATTCTAGTATCTCTTCTATTAAAAGAAACCTAAATCCTCCCTCATACTACCTCGATCCCTTACCTCTCTCTGGTTACAGCCATTTTTCTATTCTGCTTCATAGCAAACCTTTTCCTTCTTCTCTCTCTCTCTCTCTCTTTTTTTTTTTTTTAAGATTTATGTATTTATTTGAGAGAGAGAGAGAGAACGTGTGTGGATGGGAGCAGGGGGAGGGGCCGTGGGAGAGAGAATCTCAAGCTGACTCCCGCACTGAGCGTGGAACCTGATGTGGGGCTCGATCTCACCATCCTGAGATCACGATCTGAGCCTAAACCAAGAGTTAGACACTTAACCAGGTGCCTCACACAGCAAACCTTCTTAAAGGCATTGTCGATGTTCCATCTTCAAACTCTTCCCTGAAGAATACGACACGCCCCTCAGTCCTTTTAAAAACAGCCTCCTCTCTTGGCTTCTGACCCTTCATGCCTCCAACTGCTCCTTCTCTCCAGCCCCAGAGCCTTCTCATGGGTCTCCGTGGCCCTCCTCTTATCTTCCAGACCTCTGAATGGTCCTGCCATCTCTTCCATCTGCCCTACCTCCCGGAGTAGTCTCAGGCATTCCCACTCCCTTAAAGATCAGTTTGACACAGATGCATTCCTGATTTTTCTGCCTAGCCCAGACCTCTCCTCTGCCCTTCATACTTGCAATAGCTCCAAGTCTACATTGGGCATTTCCACTTGGAGGTCTCCTGTACATCTCAGACTTAGCATGTCCAAAAGGAAACTCTTCACTTTCTATCCCAAACCTGATCCTCAGCCATTTTCATAAGTGATGTAACCATGTATGAGGTTGTTCAAGCCAACGACTTTGGAGCCATCTGGGACTTTTCTTCTACATGCTAAATCCATCAGTAGACACCAGTGATTGCTCCAAAGCACGTTTGAGATCTCTGCAGATCTCTCCGTCTCCTGCCTGAGCTGGTTTACGCTGACACATCTGTCCTCCGGGGTTGGGAGTGGGGTGAGGCAAGGCAGGTCCCCGAGGCACAATATTCAAGGAAGCCTCCGGAGAGCAAGTGCCTCCCTGCCTCCTTGTAACCCAGCCCCACCCAACCTTATCTAACTCTGTTCCCTCTCCCCCAACACACTGCCCCTGCCCACAAGAGAATTCTTCCTGCAGCTCCCTGGAAAACACTGAATTCCTTTTCGCCTTGGGCCTTTGCCTGGTTAACACTTTCCCTTCTGCTCCTTCCGTGGCCTCCTCATCCTCTGGATCTCTGACTAAATTTCATCCCCTGAGTAAGGCCTTCCTTGACCACTCGATCTCAAATACATACTCCCTCCTCCAAGTCATCCCTAAAACAGAGCATCTAATCCAACGCAATGGACTAACTCTATTACAATCTATAATTATTTGTCCATTTTATCTCTTTATGTAATTAATAATTAATGCCCACCATTTGAAAAGAACTCCTTGAGGTCAGTACCTGTGCTTGTCAATAAGTCACTGAATCTTCAGGACTGAACACCCGGCATACAGGACTGGTTTATAAATACTATTAAGTGAGTGAAAGATGAATGAATGCCTGAATGAACCAGGTTAGCCTCCCAGAAATTTACATTACAAAGATAACTTTATAGAGATAGAAAAAGGCTTAATGGACTTCTCATCTATCGAAAAGGAGTTAACATTATTTTTGTGAGGATTAAATGACAAAGCCCTTAGCATAGTGTCTGGTACTTCATAAACAAAATTAAAAATAGGATTAATTCTTATAAGATACTTTATGAAAAGTTGGGAGCTAGAATATCATTTTTTTACATATAAAGATGATTCATCATCAGAAAGGCAATTCAGTCCTCTTCACTAAGTGTTTATGAGGTCAGCTACTTAAACTACTTTGTACCGGTCTCCATGCCAGGTACCCGCAAACATTAATTCGATGGTTCCTGTCCCCTAGGAGTCACACAGTGTTGCTACGTCATAGCTTGTAGAGTCCTCTGTGGGCACGTGGCATCATTGAACTAATGTACTGCCCAGTCCTACCTCCTCTCCCACCCACCTTTGTGACTGAAACCATGGTGGGTCAGCCTGGGGCTCCACATGGGGGCAACAGAATTACCCTCCTTTGTGGAACTCTCCCAGGCTTGCTCTGAGTAATCTTAAGAGCTCAATGGGCAAACGTTGACATTGCTCAATGACTGTTATCTAACTTCTGAAATAGTCCATTTTCAAGCCATCCTTCCACCCACATCCCCACCTGGCTCTATCTCCCATCAAGAGGCCCTCTCAGACTTAACCTTCACAAAAACTCCATCTGACAACTCAGCCTCCGGGAAGCCATTCCCAGTCCCCTAAGGCAGGGTTGTAAGCCTCGATGCTCCCCTCCGAGGCCTTGTTACCCCTATCACAGCCCTTGTGGAATTGTTATTATCCACTTTCCCATGGACCATGAGCTCCTTTAGAGCAGGTGGTCCAGCTCATTCACATTAGCACACCTAGTGCCTGGAGCGTACTAGATGCCCCATCAAATTATCATAAGTAAATGTTACTTCTGTTTTCATGGTCCAGGAGCTTTGTAGAGTTGTAGGGTGTGGGGGAGGGGTAAGAGAAGCAAGACAATGGGGGTGGGGGACGGAGGAGAATGCCCATACTGCAATTCACCAACTATGCAACAGGTTTCTAAGATGCTCATGAAAATATAACATAAAGCCTATTTAAAGCAAAACAAAGCAAAGCAAAACACCTCTGTTAAGACATTTTGCCAGAGATTTTTAAAAAAGGGATATACTAAAAAAAGGAAGGAGAACAGAAAATAATGCTTATGGACAATACTCCAGACTAAAACACTTCCTTCACTTTCCCTTAAACGACCTTCAAATTGCGGGTCAAGACCCATGTGTGGGATGCAAAATACTGTAATGGACTGCAATGAGCACTTGTAAAATGTAAGCAGAATAGAAGAGGACAGAATAGAAACAGAGTAGAAACATATAGATAGAAACATATCATTTGTAGTGAGGGGTAATATTATCTCAAGAAACTTGAGATATGCATGCGCATGTCATGATGTGATATTTCTTCCTGTGAGTTGTGGTTCACAGAAGTTGGGGACCCACCGCTCAGATACTAGGGCTTTAGCTGAAGCCCTGCAGCTTGAGCAGCAGCAGGGTTTCCCGGCCGGAGAACTCTAAGGAAGAGGGAAAAAGAGGCAAATCTGTCCACTAAGGGGCTCTAGAGGAAAGGTGAAGATCTCAAAGGGTAAGCAAACACTTGGTACAGACTCCTGGGACTCAGAAGGGAGTTACAAACTGCTGCTGGAGATTGTTACTCTCAGTCACTTGGAAGCCAAGTCCACCAACCACCTTACCTTGCAGCGTGCCCACTAGCCCAGTACTAACTCCCGAAATGATGTCACTAAGCAGCCATTCCTTGATTCGGTATTTGGGGAGCCAGTCCAGGACGGGCAGAAGCGTCTTCAGCACACCAAGGCCCCTCTTTCTTGAACAACTGTTGAAAGGCAAGAAGACTTTTTTCAATACCATCTCGGTCATGACCAATTGCAAAGCACAAAGTTTTGAGCAGGACTCTGCTGCTCTTTACAACCACTTAGAAAAAGAATGAGAAGCGTGTGTCAAATCCTAACGCTCCAGTGCTGACCATGTTTTTGCCAAGAACTCTATCTATGCTTTTAAATGCGCTGTACTAGAAAACACAGGATTAAGTGTTCCCTCCCCTCTCCCACCTTTGTAATCCTCTGAGAAAATATCCCTACACAAGGACCCATTTTCTAGACCAGCCACAGAACGATCAATGTGGAGTCTCCAACCGGAGATTAATTTTCAGACTTCTAGCCCAGGCGCCTTCTACTACTACTTCGTTCTCTTTAAAGAAAAAATAAACATGCTCTCTTTATTTTGGCAATACAAGCTTGGAGCCAGTTTATGCAAAAAATCTTAACAAGATAAATGTACACTTTGTTGTACCTTGCTGCTCAGTATTTTTTAAATTCAGCACCCTATAGTTAAAAGAAAAAAAATATGTTAAGGGTGGGCGGACATTATCTGACTTCCCATTTAACTGAACTTTTTAAATTGTATTTATGAAACAACTGGAAATTTTAACGTTTTTCACATTAAGGATTATTTTTTTAGGTGTGATAAGGGGATCGTGGTTATTTTTTTAAGAGTCCTTAGAAATATATACTGAAATACACACAGACAAAAAGATACACTATATAGGATTTGCTTCAAAAAAAAAATTGTGGAATGGAGGCAAGTGGGTGGAGACAGAGCTTGTCTGTTGAAGCTGGATGGTAGGTAAAAACATGGAGGGGCTTCATTAGTCCACTGTCTGCTTTTGTATATACTTAAGTTCTGTAATAAAAGATTCTTAAAAAGAAAGAAAATCTGGCAGCAATTGACAATTCTCTAGTTCTTTTTGTGGTATCTAATTACAGCCGGCCGTTTGGGTTTAGGGAGTGATGGCAGGTCTCCCTGGGGGTCCCACTGTCTGACAGGGGAGAACTTTGGAGTACACTCTCCTGGGTTCCAGCCTTCATTCCGGATCTCCGAATGGCGTCCTGCCTAGATGAACTTGGGGCTTTCAAGGACTTCTGGTCAGGTGATGGGTTTACCCATCATTTCTTTTTAATCGGGCCCCTTTTTCTCCACTCTCCTCAGCCAGACCTTCACGAGAAGGCCTCAGGGATCTCCTGTACCCCAACGCGCACTCCAGATGTCCCGAAGAGAGGAAAAAAAGAGAGACGGGGCACCCGGAACACACTGTCCCCAAAGATGAGTTTCCGGAACTGGACTCAATTCTGGCCGAGAATGATGGAGCCACCGTGCGACCAGGAAGGACAGCAGTGCGGATGGTTGAAACCCGGGCGACCCGGCAGGGTGGCGCGCCATACCGCGCCGGGTCCGCGCGCCCGCACGCCAGGCCCCACTACTGCTGCCCACGCCCAGCCCGCCGCGGCCGCTACCTGCAGCCCTTGGCCAGGCTCTCCCGCAGCGTCTTGCGCTCCTGCAGGCGCCGCTCGTACTGCTGCTGGAAGGCGAGCTCGCTGTAGACCGGCCGCGACACCACGTAGCTGCAGCTGTACTCCGGGAGCGGTGGCGGCTCCAACCTGCTGCCGGGCGCCTCCATGACCTGCGGGGAGGAGGAGGAGGAGATGGAGCGGGGAAGGAGGGAAAGGATGGGCGGAAGAGGCGACCGCCGTTAGCGGTCGCTTGGCCCCACCTGTTGCAGCCGCTCCCGGAGCGCCGGGTCTGCGCGCAGCCGTCCTGGCCGCTCCAGGCCGCCGCCCCCGGGCGCGCCCCACCAGGCTGCGCCGGGGCACGTGAGGACCTTCGGGTCCCGTAGCTTGCACCTGCTGCCCGGGGCTCCCGGACTCTGAAGAGGCTGAGGCCCTCCTCGGGGTCTTCCGGAGCTCGACCCAATCCCCACCCGTGGGCCGACAGGGCGCTGTCCGCGTCCTGAAATCTCCCCAAATCCCGGCTGGAGCCCGAGCGCTTGCGGGGACGGACAGGGACACTGTGAGCGCTCCTCTCGCGTCGCACCCGACCAGGGCACAGCCCCAGGCGCGCACAAGGAGAGAAGCACCGGCCCCCCGGCCGGGCGTGGAAACTCAGCCACGTTCCCCGGGTCTCGAGGCTACGTGCTGCAGACGGATTCCAGCAGCGGGTCGCAGTTCTCCCGAGGGCAGAACTTTGGGCAGGTGGAGCAGACCTCTTGCCCGGGCCTGTTTTGCGAGCCTCCTTCTCGCTCTCAGCGGCTCAGAAAGAAGGCTGTGCTGCCCCCTGCCCGCCCGCTCCGTGTCCCCGCGCTAGTCCCATCCGCGGCTAGCGATGCCTCCCGAGAGTTAAGCCAGAGCTGGGTGGGGTAAGCGGCATCCTCAGCGGCCAGCTCACCTGTGTCGGCTGGTGGCCCGCCCGGAATGCCCCCGGGACCGCCGTTCCGCTGCCTTTATAGCGCTCGCGGAAGGCAGTGAGACGTTTTATTTATGGAACAACAGAGACACCTGAGTCGAAGAGAGGGACGCAGAGGCAGCCGTCGTTCCCCACCTATTCTTTCCCTTTGCCGAACCGGGAAGACCGAGAATCTCACTGGTTGTCACGGGAGGGCCCACGGGATCCTCACTCACGTCCCGATTGCTAACGCGGGATGCGAAGTCGGGGGTGGGAGAGGAAACTTGTTGCAGGAGAGCAGAGCCCCGCCCTGTGTGGAAAACACGACCGCAGGGAGCGCTGACCTTGGCTCCTAGGTTGTGTGAATCGAGCAGCTCGGGTCAGGCTCTCATACTGCTCGGGCTGGGGCGGGGGTGGGGGGCGGGAGAGGGGGAGGAAAGGAGCAGTGGCCAGTCCCTGTATTTCTAGAGACGGTTTCTTCACAAGCACTCAGTGGGTGGTGGTTATAGAGAATTCATAATTTATTCATACATTTTAGATACATTGTTATGCACTTTTCTCTGTGTGTGTGCCTGTGTGTGTTGTATTTCACAATCAAAACCAAGTGTCCAGGGGACTGGCTTTCTTACCCTTCTGCCTCTTTGGTTCTTTCTATCTATCTTCTCAGACATCCAGGCAATTAAGGAAGGAATCAGCGGGACTGCACAGGAAGGGAGACTAGAAAGAAGTGACAGGGAGTCAGATGTGTCCTAGCTCAGCAGGGTTCTGTCTTCTGCTGGGATGAATGTCACTGACTAATAATGCAGGTGAAAATGAAGGACGGGAGAGTTTGGTAAATAGGAAGATTCTTGCCTGATTGTCAGTGTTCTGAAGTAAATACAGAACCGACTTGCAAAAAGACTGTGGACCTTCTGGACACCAGCCTGCAGTTGCTTAGCTGGAAAATACGGACCATGACAATTCTATAAGCTCCAGGAAACAGAACTCCTCTGGGGAGAACCCCAGTGCAAATTCCCTGTACTTGTATTCCACATGGTGTGAGTGTGTGCATTTCCCTGACAAATGAATGAGTCAGCAGCTTTCAACAGATGTTCAAAAACTTACTTGATTCTTAAATAAGGTTAAGGAGTGCCTGGCTGACTCAGTCAAAAGAGCATGCGACTCTTACTTAATCTTGGGGTCCTGAGTTCAAGCCCCGTGTTGGGTATAGAGATAACTTAAAATAAATAAAATAAAAATAAATAAAATAAAATAAATAAAATAAAGAACCATTGAAGAAGGGACCCCAAAATAAAAATCCAGGTCATGAACTTGAGAATTCTTATCCACTCACAGGGGAACTTTAGCTCGTACAGTTGACTCTTAAACAACACAGCTTTGAACCTCACAGGACCTCCTATAGGTGTAATTTTTCTCATAAGTACACTATAGTACTATAAATGTGTTTTCTCTTCCTTGTGATTTTCCTAACATTTTTTCTCTACCTTAATTTATTATAAGATACGGTGTATAATATATAAGTCATATAAAACATGAGTCAATCGACTGTTACGGGTAAGGTTTCCACTCAAGAGTAGGCTTTTAGTAGTTAAGTTTGAGCGAAGTCAAAAGTTATCAGGGGATTTTCAACTCCACAGGTTTTGGAACCCCTAGCACTCATGTTGTTCAAAGGTCAGCTGTGGTTCTTTACTAAGAACCAGTGGTTCTTAACTGAGGGCTATTTTGCCCCTCTGGGGGGCATTTGGCGATGTCTAGAGACATTTTTGTTGTCATGCCTGGGGGTATGTTAATGAGATCTACTGGATGGAGGCCAGGGATGCTATTAAACATCCTATGATGGGGTCAAAGTTCCTCTAAGATTCTGTATGTTACTTAAAATGTACATCTATTACTAAATTGCTATATGTACTACACATGTGCATCTCTCTCCATATATATATGTATACATATACATGCAGACTTTTTCTATAAGCAACACATTGTTGGATGTGTAACTCAACTACTCTGAAATGGAGGTAAATATTTGTCTTAAAGTAGATTGTGAATGTTTCCATTCTCTACACTCTCACACATAGCTTCAAGGTCCAGTTGAAACACTATCTTCTCCATGAACATTCCTTGATGTTCCCAATCAGAATTAATCCAATTTTTTTTTCTGAATTCTTTTGGCCCCTTAACTGATTCTCTCAAGATGCCCTTTGTTATCTACTTTAATATCCTAATTCTGTTTTCATACGAGTCTTATCTCCCTCACCAGACCAAAACTTTTTTTTGGAGACCAAAAGTTTTTGAAGGCACGTACTATGCCTCCCTCAACCATCATTACTATATTCTGTAATGTCTTCTAGACAGATATACTTATAAACCAAACATATTTCTTTAAAAACTAAAACTTAAATTACATATTGATCTACAACTTTTTTCCTTAAATTTTAAATTTAAATTAAATTTTAAATTTTAAATTAGTCTACAACTAATTTCTTTAAATTAAGTCTATGTCATTGATATCTTCCAGGTGAGTACATACGGATTTTTCCTAACTTTTGCCAATGACTGCTTAGGATTTCATATCATCAATTCATACAATTGGTTCCACAGTCATTCACCTAAATGACTCACAGTTAGTTCTTAGTTGAATTAATGTGGAAAGGCTCTGCACAAACACAGATATAAACCCACATCCCATTCTAGAATTTCTGCTCCCTGTTACTCGCTGTTTTGAACACTTCTAACCTGGGCCAGTCAGTTCTGCAGACCACTTGTATCAGAACTTAATGGGACTTTGGTGGTGGTGGTAGAGATCAAAGGAATAAGGAGTGGGGTAGAGGTGTCGGAAGGACAGAGGAGAAAATAAATTATCAACTTGCACTAGAAGGCAAGGGGGTAACTTCCTTTGGCGAGTAGAATTGTTCTTTGAACTGCATCTTTCTACATAAGAATTTGGTTTAATAATTGTACCATAGTAAGTGCTGCATGTACCTGGTTAAAGATCTGTTTTCTTCTGTTAAATGCCCTTCCTTCCTTCTTCCCTCCCTTCCTCCCTCCCTTCCGTCAGTCAGTCCTTCCTTCCTTAACAAACCCTTGTGTTGAGAGCTTTCAAGAGATTACAGCAAGGGACCTGTTCTGCTACCAGTAAAACCCTGAAACCGAACCAGGTTGTCTACAAAGGGATGGATTTATTTATCCATGGAGGGAGGGGAGAGGCAGAGGGAGACTCTTCAAGGACACCTCCCACTGAGAGTCGAGTTAGGGGTATGGGATTCTTGATCCCAGGACCCCAGGATCATGACCTGAGCCGAAATCAAGAACCCATGGCCAACGAATTGAGCCACCCAGGCACCCTTTAAATGCCTTTTATAAGAAAGAAAGAAATGATGCGTGGACAGAATGGCATCTCTCTTACAGGTTTCAATGAAAGTAGAGAACTTCTTTTCTCATAGTCTGAATCTGGCTCTCTTTTAAAAACAGAGGAAGAGTAGGATGTGCTAACAGCTTGTTCTCCCTGGTCAATTTATTTGTTACATTAAACACCTCAAATTACTCACTTAGGCTTTACAAATCAAGCTTCACCTGGTTCACGTAGAGGTGGGTGGTTCTTATTTATCAGAATTTAATCCTTTCTAGGTCTTCTTTCCAAAGAATACTGTGTCACTTCAAAATAAGTATCAGACAATGTTACTGTTACTTTCCAGCACTTATTTAGCCATTAGTGCTGATTTAAAATGCATTTCTTATTACCATTTAGGTATTTGGAGTGTAAGATAAACCTCACTTTTCGATCTACACACCAGTTGGTTCATTCATTCATTCATTCATTCAAGGATTGATTAAGAACGGGTTCGGGCCGGCCATGGTTATAATGATGAACAAAAGCTGCATGGACACTGGTCTCCTATCTGTGGGTGTAGCAGACGTTCATCAAATGGTCACAAAATATATACACTATTTCAATGATTCTAAAATGCACAGTTTTCACCATTTATCAGGACTCATCCTATAATTGAAGGTATCCTAGAATTTAATTAGCAGCATTTTCAAAAATTTTTTTTTGGCAAGTTTTCACTCTTTTCTGGTCTAGAGGGCAAATTTATGGTGTAAAGTTTTACTTTGTTTCAAACCACTTAAAATTTCTCCAATCAGAACTACAAACTAAGGGAAATATGCAAATAATGCCCCAAATCTGTTTTGATGATGATTTTGATGATTCAAAAGCAACTTAGACTTTGATGTTTATCATCTTCTACCTTTGAATTGTAAAGTGTGTAGCTTATTTATTTATTTATTTATTTATTTTTCTGTAGAACTGAATTGAGTCTCTTCTGTTTGGAGGCAGTGTTTGGAGCTCACTGTTGTCCCACGTTTCAAACAGAAACACTGTTCACATCTCAGGCTGGTGCGGGGATCAGTAGAAACTTTGAATAATCAGCTGCCTGGCGAAGTGGTCATTTTTTTGCTGGGAAAATCAACTCTAAGCCTGAGCATTTATTTTCATTTTCCTAGTTGACCTTCTCAAGACAACAGATGCTAAATTTCTGCCATATGCATACACAGGAAGAATTTTGACTTTTTCTCACCTTTTCCAATCTCTCCACTGAACAACTGGGCTGCTTTTCAGTAACCATACAATTTCGTATTCAATAGTTCTGTTTGTTTCCTGTATGTTACTTTTTTCCCCTCTCCAGATACAAGATGTGCTGCTTGAAGACAGAAATAATATCATGTATGTCTTTTATGGTATTAAAAATAAGGGGCGCCTGGGTGGCTCAGTGGGTTAAAACCTCTGCCTTCGGCTCAGGTCATGATCCCAGGGTCCTGGGATAGAGCCCCCCATTGGGCTATATGCTTAGCAGGAAGCTTGCTTCCCTTCCTCCTCTCTGCCTGCCTCTCTGCCTACTTGTGATCTCTGTCTGTCAAATAAATAAATAAAATCTTAAAAAAAAAAATAAGACATGACTTTAAGTGGACCAGTTAAAAAAATATATTAAAATAGAAAACAGTATTCACTTCCTATCTCATTACCCAGATAATCACCATTAAGCTTTTTTATTGTTTCCTGCCTGTCTTTTTTTTCCTATGTGAGATTATAATGTTAGTCTTCTTTTGCGTCTCTAGACAAGACCTTAGCAAATCATGATGATGTAATAGATACTGAAGAAATACTCATTAAATTATTGATTGGTGGATCTTTAATGATGGAATCTTGAGACATTGTTAAGCAGGAATGAAACTAATTTAAAAAACTTAGAACCCACGCTTTTTTTTAAAAAATCCCTAAAAAAAGAATTTTTCTAAAACTGTGTGACCATGCATTCCAGTTAAAAACAATTTGCAAAAAATAAATACATAAATAAAAATTTAAATTTTAAATAATTTGCAGAGTCTACAAAAATGTATTTTTATATAATTTGATAATGTCTCAGATATTAGAGGAAGCACCAGATTCTTTAATATGAATCCAAACTTGACGTGTGGTCTGGAAATCTGTCTCTGGCTAGCATGAAATTTTAAAATTATCCTTGCATACCTTATCCTGTGGTTTATCAATGGAGGGAGAAAAGGGAAACTTGAGGAATGTGCCTTGTCATGAGTTGGATGTTTAGGCATTCCATTCACGCATTCATCCATCCATTTATTTATGCATCCAGTGGATATTTATTGAACCCCTTACTTATGTCAGACTCCCTCTTAAATGTTGGGGATACAGCAGTGAGCAGGTTTGACAAAGTTCCTGCCCCCAAAGAATTTTATACTCCTGTGGGGGACAATGGCTACAAGCAAAGAAATAAATCAGATAATATTCTAGTTGTGATGAAATCTATGGGAGAAATAAACAGAACAATGTCACGTGGAATTGCTGATGGGGAAAAGGCACCGCAAGGAGAGTGGGAGGACGGCTTTCAATGGTGTCTATCACTGGAAGAGAGATCTGAAAGATGAGGAGACAGCCTTCCTGGAAAAGGGAACAGCAAATGCTAAAACCCTGAGTCAGCAAAGAGCAGGGTGTGCTTGAGAAAAGGAAGGTAGTGTAGCTGAAATCCAGGAAAGTCAGATCTACAGATAGCATCCTGGGAGCCCTCCGTACATATGTATGTAGCAATTACACCCAGGCATTTTGTGAGGGGGGCGGGGTAGACAGATAAAAAAGCCAGCACCAAGCCCTTGAGAGGTCATGAAGGAGAAGGAAAGACCTCTTTTTTTTTCCTGCAAAATGCAGATGACCCTTGAATTTAGGTGGTGAGAAAAAAAAAATCTGAAATACCTTGAACTCTTGGGGGGATGGGGTAACTGGGTGACGGACATTAAGGAGGGCACATGATGTAATGAGTTCTGGGTGTTATAAGCAAATGATGAATCACTAAACTACATCTCTGAAACTAATAATACATTATATGTTAATTAATTGAATTTAAATTAAAAAATACTTTGAACTTTTTGGAGAACTATTTCTGAGTAAAGTTTTGTTGGTAGCTATGTTTTTAAATGACATGTATAAAGGAAAAACATTGGTACTTAGAATTTATTAAATTATTTCTAATTATCCCATGTATGATTACTTTCTTTTTTGGAACTGGTGGTGCCTTACACTCAATAAGTTCTCTTCAGTAGTTAAGGTAATTTGTGTTAGAACTGAGCAGACTCTCATCCAGACAACAATTCTAACTGCTTTTGGTAGAAAACAACAGCATATTATCTGAGACAATTTATTTTTCTTTTCTTTCTTTCTTGTTTTTTGTTTGTTTGTTTGTTTTTTGGCTGGCTGACAGCTATTTTGCTTTATTTTAAAAATGGTTTTTAAAAGTATTTATACCTCTTCTGCGGAACTATAAATTAGTAATGACACAATTAATCCTAGAACCTATGATTTCTTCATTTAAAAGCAAATCTTCAGTATCGAGAGAGATAGCATATCGTGCATAAAGGGAGAGACTGGTGTGAAGAGCAAGGAAGGAAGAAACTGAGGCAGGTTGAAGAGAAAGAATCAAAGGATTGGAACTAGGAAGAAAGACGGGGATGGAAGTTCATGGCATTATTTCCACTGGATGTGCCATATTACCCAGTGTGGTATGCCTTGAAAGCTGACTTGAAAACTTAACTGCTTTTGAGCATAAGGACTACCTTGAGGTGGATATTGCTATTCCCATTTTATAGGTGAGAAAGTACACACAGAAAGGTTAAGTAATTTGCCCAAATTTGCCCCCAAGTTGGCTGAACTGGAATATGAACCCAAGCAGCTTGACTCCAAAGCCCATTTTCTTTTCTTTCTTTCTTTCTTTCTTTCTTTCTTTCTTTCTTTCTTTCTTTCTTTCTTTCTTTCTTTTTAAAGATTTTATTTATTTATTTGGCAGACAGAGATCACAAGTAGGCAGAGAGGCAGGCAGATGGGTGTGGGGAAGCAGGTTCCCTGCTGAGCAGAAAGCCTGATGCCGGGACCCTGAGGGCTCCATCCCAGGACCCTGAAATCATGACCTGAGTCGAAGGCAGAGGCTTTAAACCATTGAGCCACCCAGGCACCCCCAAAGCCCACCTTCTTAACTTCCACCTTATTCATGTCTCCACAGCTTTGGCGATGGTCAGCTTTGGTGAGGTCGGTTCTCCTCACCACAACATCATGGAATTTCTAGTTCTATCTTCTTCCCCTATCCCAGGCTTCATTCATGGTCTCTATGCTAGGTTTCAGCTTTTAACTCCTCTCTTTTGATATAATATTTTAAACTATGATATCTGCAGATAATAGGATATACTATGGGATACCAACGAAGTTGATCGATAAATACAGACATGTAAGGGACCCCAAAATGTATCATAGATGAAAAAAAGGCAAGGTGCAAAAAGTGTGTAAAGCATGCTCCTAGTTGTATAAAGGAAAGGAATATTTGTCTCTGGCAATAATCAGAGTCCTAGCAAGAAAGAGATAAGATCCCAAGAGATAGTTAATAAGGGGGCTGTATATAAAAAGTGTGGGGAGGTCAAAGAAAATGAACAAGGCAATGGTGAAGCACCTCAGGGCTAGCTGAGGGGAGCTGTCAGCTGTCTACTGTCTGAGAAGACAGCTGGCAGCAATTCTAGCTTGAGGGAAGAGGAGGTGGGAGCTGTTACCACAACCGAGAGTGGTTGGACAGGGCTGCCCAGCAAGAACTATGGCCCCTCTCTTAAGAGAGGAATGGAAGCCCTGCTAATTCCAAGCCCAATAAGGAAGAAGCTGGGGGGATAAATGTACAGATTGCTTCCCTTCCTTACCTCTCATCTTTCACTGGTTGGATCTTCCCCACCCCTCTGTGTCTCCATTACCCAAATTCTACTGGAAGAGGCCAGAGAGCTAAGGTCATAAGTTCAGTCTTCGGGGCCCAGAGCAGAGTAGAGAAAAGTGGAAAAAGAATAGTGAGGGGGTGAATTGTCAAGATCTCTGCATATAAACAGAGTATTTCTAGAATGATCCATCAGAAACAAGGTTCTGATGGAAACAGGAGATCTTTTTAAAAATACATTTTATTTTTAGAATAGTTTTTGATTCACAGAAAAATTGAGGGGATAGTATGGAGTTCCCATGTACTCTACAGCCAGTTCTTCCTATTAGCAACTCGAATTTGTATGGTATACTTGCCACAACGAGAATACCAATATTGATACCTTATTGGTAACTAAAGTCAACAGTTTGTTCTGATTTCCTTGGTTTTCACCAAACATTAGTTTTCTGTTCCACATTACATTCAGTCTTCTGGTTTCCTTAGGCAACTCTTGGCTGTGATAGTTTCTCAGTCTTGCCTTGTTTTTGATGACCTTGACAATTTTGAGGAGTACTGGCTATGTATTTTGTAGGGTACATCTGAGTTGGCATTTATCTGATTTTTCTCATACTTAGATTGCTGTTACACTTTTGGGAGGGAAGAAAACCATATAGGCCAAGAGCCATTTTTATCATACCATATCAAGGATACACAGTTTCGATACTTAGAATTCTTCTGTAACAGAGATTTGTATCAACCCCCTCCATTTATCCATTTATTAATTTAATTACTTATTTAATTCAGTATGGAATCATGACTCTTTTATTCTTTGTGTTAGAATCTAATACTACTTTATTTTGTTCATCAAATTATTCCAGATTTGGCCTTGAAAGCTTTTTCATTTGGCTCCTGTGTCCCTTCGATATGTCCCCATCAATGTAGGGTGGCTTTGGTTTTGGTTTTTGGAGCACTTCCTTACTTTCTGACATTGCAGGATAATCCAGGCTTATCTTTTTTTTTTTTTTTTTTAAGTAATCTCTACACTCAGCTTGGGGCTTGAACTCAGAACCCCGAGATCAAGAGTCACATACTCTATTGACTGAGCAGGCCAGGAGCCCCTCCAGGCTTATCTTGCATAATTTCTGTATCAGTCCTTGAATCTGTCATTTCACTAAGGAAGGCCACCTGGTTTCTTTTATTGGGACACAGTATTAGAGACCAAGATGTGGGCAGTAGGTGCGCTCATTGCTTCTGGGATGGCATTGCTGATAGAGCAAAGAAATACATGTGTGTATTATGAAATAATATTAGGTAACATTTTATGTATTATGAAATATGTATATAAACATATCTATAGTACATACTTTATATGTAACCATCTGTATTTCTATTAAGCTTAACATAGGTTCATACTAATGAAGAAACTTATTTTTGTTACACACTATTTTGTACTGTTAGAGGTTTTTAAAAATTGATATCCATTTGGTAGTTTGTTAATCATTTAAAAAGAACTATATTAGTTCTTTTATTTGTTCTAACATCTCTTCATGTTAGAAATGCCCTAGTGATAAGATAATAAGATAAATTGTGTGTGTGTTTTGTGTGTGTGTGTGTGTGTGTGTGTATGTGTATGTATGTGTGTGGGTATATATATATAGAGAGAGAGAGTTACTAGATGAAAAACCTACTAAAAATTTTGTGAGTCAAGATTTTAAAAATATATTAGGGGAAAAACATATTAGGGCAACTGGGTGATTAAAAGAACTCATGTGAATTATTCTTTCATAAAGAATGGATCCCGGGGCGCCTGGGTGGCTCAGTGGGTTAAGCTGCTGCCTTCAGCTCAGGTCATGATCTCAGGGTCCTGGGATCGAGTCCCACATCGGGCTCTGTGCTCAGCAGGGAACCTGCTTCCTCCTCTCTCTCTCTCTGCCTGCTTCTCTGCCTACTTGTAATCTCTCTCTGTCGAATAAATAAATAAAATGTTAAAAAAAAAAAGAATGGATCCCTCTATGAATTTGTATGTTACATGAGTACCTCAATATGGTCAAAATGGAATTATCTTCTTTCAACCCCATTTTTTAATCTGCTGCTTTTCCCATCTTTGTGAATATCATCCCATCCATTCAGTTGCCTAAGGCAGAAACTTAGGACACCTCCTGATTCAGTCTTCTTTGATGTTTTTGATGTCATTCTACGGTCACATCTACTTTTTAAATAACTCTCCAGTTCCTCTAGTTCTCTCCATCTCTACAACTACTTACTGCTGGGTTTAAGCCAGGATTACCCCGAAGGCAATATCCCCCTAATAGTTCTCCCCATTTCTCTTCTAGTTCTACTCACAAGATATTCTTCAAACCAGCCAATAGTAGTTTTAGAAATGCCTATCTGGTCAGGTTTGTCCTTAGACTTAAAATTTCTCAAAATGGCTCTCCATCACCGGGTTCTATGCACCCATGGAACTGAGTGAGCTCTCTCTGCCTTGGAGGCTTGCTTCTTCCTCTGTTCAGGACTCTTTCCTCTTTTCACCATCCCTAGCTTCTATCTTGGTTTAGTTCGCCTCTTCGTGGAGTCTTCCCTAATAGCCAAAGGCCAGGGTTGATGTTCTTCCTTCATAGGTCTTAGCACTTTTTCTTTCTTTTTTTTTTTTTAAGTAGGCTCCAGGTCTGGTGTGGGGCTTGAACTCATGACCCTGAGATCACGAGTCCCTTGTTCTACCAACTAAGCCAGCCAGGTGCCCCTTAGTACTCTTAATATGTATGCACTTACCACACTGAACCGTGCTTGTCTGGATCCACTACTAGGCTATAACCTCCTTGAAGGCAAAGACTTTATCAGGAGTGCCTTGGAGTCAGACTGTCTGAAGTTGCAGTTGTCCAGACCGAAAACAGCTCTGTCATGTTCTACCTGTGGGGAGTTATTTAGCTTCCCTTTGGTTCAATTTCCTCACCTTTAAAATAAGATATGAGAATAGTACCTAACTCATAATGTTGATGTGAGAATTAAATGCAATGCCTGGCACGTAGTAAGCCCTGGATAAATGTTAGCTATCATAATTGAGTCTTGGAGCCTAGGGAGTAGTTTGAGTTTGATCTTGGTGTATTTTGAACTTCATTTCAAAAAAAGGTACGTGAGTGTATGTATATATGTTATTTGATGTTGCCAGGAATAGCTAATTTCATCTGTCAAAATTTTCTTCCTAGCACGCTCTTTTGAGTCACGGATTTTGGCTTTTAAGTAAGCTAAAGGTTGTTAATTGGGAGAACGGCCAGAAAAACTTCTCCACGGCTTTTGAATCACATGTTGAACAAATCTGGCATCACAAGCATCAAGCTGCCTTCTGTTTCTAATCATTTTTCTTTCTAATTTAGTTTCTCCCACCAAAAGGGATTATAATTGATTTTCATTGCAGAGTCCATGGAAGATGTCACAAGATGTAAAGGCAATTATTCTCAAGTAGATGGAACCCATATTTGCTGAGCGTCCCCACTGGCTCTGTCCCAAATGCTAAGCAGTAGCAATACTTCCCTGGATTGAGACGATGTGCCACTGATCTGAGGGGACTGGCACAAGTCTTGGCTAAGAGACTTTTCTTCTTTCTTCTCACCTACACCTCTGATGTTCTTTAAAAAAAAAAAAAAAAAAGGAAAGGAAAAGAAAAAAAGGGAAGTGGCGGCATCTTATTTACAAAAGCCTCTCCAAGAGCATATTGGTCAGTGGTCTGGCCCTGAAGGCTTGAATGCAGGTCCTATCTCAAAATAGACTTCCCTCTGGGAAAATCACTCTCCTTCCTCAACTACCCTTACCTTCCTTCCATCTCTTTACCTCCCAGTATCTCCCCTCCTTCGCCTTCTCTAACCTGCACAGAACAACTTCCCTCCCTTTGAGTTCCCACATTCTGCTTTTTTGCCCATTCATACCATTCTTAAATACAGGCATTTGTTCTTGCTTTGGAACTCCTCTAAAAAAGAGGGCAATCTGGAAACAACTTTTGTCAATACGGCAGCTAATACATTGTAAACTAATAAACATTTACAGAAAAGAGGAAAATTGCAATTACAGTAAAGAACAAAAATCAGGGACAATGCTATTCGCTCCTCCTCTGTGCCTACCCCAAAGCAACACATCAAGCCTGCACTAGGATGCCTCACCAGCATCTCCCTGGGGTTAAATGCTCCCTCCTTGGAGATCTTACTATACTTTTAGTCCTTGCACACATTTGACATCATCTGTGGTTGCATCAATTTCTTCTGTGGTTATGTGTTTAGCCCCCAGTAGAAATAAGTTGCTTAAGGGCTGAAGCTTATGTCTGTGATTCTGAACACGTTTCTTAATCAATCTCACAAACAGAAGGAGGTGATAATCATTCTTCACATTGTTGTGATAATTGAAGTACAGTGAGAGAATTTTCTAGAACATAGTAAAGAGCTCCATGGTCAGTTTCTTTGTCTTTCTTCTTTAGTTTTGTGGCCCCCTCCATGGGGAGAGGGTACACAGCACTGATTGGGAGTGTGGACTCTGTGTTTGAGTCCCTGCTAAGGAATTCAGGAAACATACTTCATCTCTCCATGTCTCATTTTCCTTGTCTACAAATTGGGGATAATAATGGTATTTACTTCATAGGGTCCCTGCAGTAATTAAATGATGGAGTAGGTAAAGCAATTAGAACCTAGCACATGGTGAGGACTCAGCAAATGTTGGCCGTTATTATTGGCATAATGCTCAGTGTAGAGTAGGTGCCTACAAAATACTTAGAATGAATTGGAAAAAAATTCATAGCACAGTCCTTTTAATAAACAGATCAGCTGGGGTTACCTTGGTCACTACCCAATGGCTGTCTTCTTTTCTGTTCAGTTTGCCAATTTATCTTACACCTGGGCCTTGTAAACCATTTGCTGGACCAGTTCAAATTGCATTCAGGTCATAAAAATCAGAAGTTATTTAGAAGACAAAAGCCAGAAGGAATTAGTAAGTGGAATTATAATCAAATAGGAAAGGTGTTTAACGTGGGTGAATGAGAGATTCCCACCGGTATACATCTTATTTAAAATCTTAATTAGAGTTCTGGAAAAGGCAAAGTCATATGCTAATGTAATGTTAATAAAATTACATTGGGGAGAAATGGAAATGCTAATACGGGCTGCTGACCAATATAAAGAAATCTAAATAAGGCTTTCTTCTTCTAAAGAGCTCCTAATGTTTTATAAACAATCTCCTTACTCTGAAGTATTTTTCAGAAAAGTAGGGTTCTTCACTCAGTAATACTGTTTTCTTTAAAAAAGTAAAAAAAAAAATTTTATCAGTGTTAGAGTGGGAAGAATCAACTAGTTTTACAGGGTGAATAAGATGGATAGCAATCCTAGCTCCTTCAGTCAGGTTGTCTTTCCCAAAGGTGACCACTTTTCAAAGCCTGAAGCTGAGGCTCGGATGTGTACGTCCACATGACCACATCTCCAAATAGCATTCATGCATTTCTGTTTTGTTTTGTTCTCTGTTTTCTTACCAGGTGAGAGGAGGATTTAGTTCTTTCCTGTGTTCCCACTACTGCCAAACCCCTGCATACCGCATTTCTTCACCTGTCCACAGTTTTGGCTAGAGTTAGAGTGACTATTCACATTATTATAATTCTGTTTTCTATTCACAGAGGGGCTATGTGGTAAGCTATTACTTTTTACTTTCTGGACTTTTTTTTTTTCCTTCTTTCTGGCAAACCCTTAATTTCAGTTGTCTTGGTTTTCTGTTTGTTTATCTTGTGTTATTTGCTTAGTTTTCTATGACCACTATGTCACTAATGTAACCCCAAACCCTCCCCCAGCGTAATGTGGAGTTTCCTTTCAATGTGTTCATTATGGTCCATATGTTCATTCACATAAAGCATTTGGTTAACTTCATCTTGAAAATTCTTTCCCAGGGTCAACTGAACTGCTTCACAGCTAGAAATCTGCCTTTCCTGTCATCCTGTGTGTTCCCTCTGTCTGTCCCCTGTGCTCACCTCCTTCTCCTATTACCCATTTTCCTCTTTCTTGGTTTACTCATCCTTTAGGTGGAGCACATCTTCTATCCACTAGCTTCCTGATGAAGGATGTGTGGGAGGTGAAGTTTTTGAGAACTTGCACGCCTGAAAATGTCTTTATTCCTCACTCATACTTGATTTATAACATGAAATAATTTTCCCTCCGAATTTTGAAAGCATTGCTCCATTGTCTTCTCTCTTCCAGAGTTCCTTTGGAGAAATCTGAACTCATTCAGATCCCTTCGCCTTTAATTTGTTCAGTAACAAAAATTAAACAGTAAATTTTGAAGATTTAATTGGCTTTATTAATCAACTCATGAATTGGGCAGCATTCTAATTAGCAAATAGAGGGGAGCTCCAAGGGGCTAACAAAAAAGGAAAGGTTTTTAATAGTAGAGAGGGAGCCTCCGATAAAAGTAAATTATTAGCAAAGGATCCATTGTTTTAGGCAAGGTCCTCCTCCTAAGGGGAGCAGAGGGCTCGGGGTGGTCTATCAGTAAACTTCCTGGTGCTGACCAGGAAATTCCCAGTAAGGGTACATTTCTGGGGAGTTGAAACTGCAGTGAGGCTAGCTACTAAGTCCTAGTATACAGAATTTGGGCCTTAACCCAAGTGACACCATTTTGGACTTGTGGTTTTCTTTTAAACAGCTTTTTCACTGGAAACTTGTAGAAGCTTCTTTTTGAACTCGGTTTAGTGGTGTGGGTCTATTTTCAGGCACTGTGCTAGGGATTTGTTGGGTCCTTTTTCTATTTTTTTTTTCTTAGCGCTCTTTTTTACTTTCTTCAGGAAATGTCTTAGGGCTTCCAATTCTGACATCATAGGTGTACTGAAATAAGAATGCGTGGCTTCTCTGAAGACATTAAGGGTTTAGTTGTTATTTTTTTATAAACATACTTTTCTTCTTCCTGCATGCTTTCTATTTTCACCACATTTTTTTTGTTTGGTTTTCGGTCTCTATGTTTTTGTACTAGGGGCTTTTCTCAGATTCTGCTCATGCTTTTGAGTGCCTGCTCTCACTCCAATGTTGGGGCCTCCAGAGCTGCCTGGGAGTTCTGAGTGGGGGTGTATTCTGTCTGCCATTTGGTGGGGAACCCCTGATGTCATCATCCTTGTCGACATCATTAGGTCTTTATCTTGCGTCCAACAGATTCCCATCTAGAGAAAGGTTTGTTTGGTCTCCTGCTTGGAAGTAAGATACTGGCTGCTATCATTCGGGTTGAGTGACTTCCGCAATTTGGTACGTGGCTGTCATTTACCGAACTCCTGTTTTCCATTTTTTTTTTGTTTTTTGTTTTGTTTTGTTTTTGTTTTTGTTTTAAATTTATTTCTTTTCAGTGTAACAGAATTCATTGTTTTTGCACCACACCCAGTGCTCCATGCAATCCGTGCCCTCCCTACTACCCACCACCTGGCTCCCCCAACCTCCCACACCCCGCCCCTTCAAAACCCTCGTTTATTAGACAGACATTCTGCTTTCCCCTCTTTGAAGATGAAAACTGTTGTGTGCTGTGGTGAGGGAGGTTCATCACCCAGGAGTCTGCAGGGAGAGAGGAGCACCTAGAGATCTGCCCTCCTTTGTCGGAAGCAGCGGGCGGGCTGATCCCTGAGCCCCAGTTACTTCGTGGCTTCGAGCGACTCTGTTCTCAGCTTTCCCCTCTGAGGAAACACAATTCATTCTTCCTCAGTTCTAGTAAAGTCAGTACCACTTGTTCATGGGCTCTACAGCCTTTACAAAGTTTCTTATCGTGCTCAATTTATCCCTGTAAGCTTAGTCTTTAAAATAAACTCCCCTTTACTATAGTTTCGGTGTAGCGTAAGAGACATTAGAAGCATGTGTTCCATCAGTTATCTTTTGCAATTCTGCTTTCTTTTGGTGAAAATCCTACATCTGATATTTTCTAGTGTTTGGGGAGTTTTGCAGTTGCTTTCAACTGGAGAAAAACCAAAGGCGGCAGACTTCTGAGCGAGCTGAGCTTCGAGTACCAGCTCCCTTTCAATTAAAAAATGTACAAGTATTCTCTGGCTTCCCTCACAGACTGTCTAATGAAAAATAAAAATTTGCCAAATTGAGAACCAATAAAAAGTTACAGGAATCTGATTGCAAAAAAAAAAAAAAAATTTCCAAAGTTCTTGGCACTCATGGGGCACCTGGATAGTTCAGTCGGGGGGAGCATGTGACTCTTGATCTTGGGTTTGTGAGTCTGGGTCCCATTTTGGGCCTCAAGATTACTTAAAAAAAAAAGTACTCTGCAACTCAAATAATTTCCTCACTGTGGTAGACGTCATAATAATGGCCTCCCAAAGAGGACTATATTCTAATACCCAGAGACTGGAAGTAGGTAAAGTTACAGAGTGTGTAAGTTAAATGCTCTGTGTCCTGGGACAGTGTGCCTCATCCCCATTTGGGGCCTTCACACACTGGGTGCTTCCTGCCTTGCCCCACCACTGACACTCGTTGCCTGGGTCAGCAATTCTTTCTCTCTCTCTCTCCTTTTAAGTAAACTCTACCCACAGCATGGGGCTTGAACTCACAAACCAGAGATCAAGAGTGGCGTGCTCACTGACTGAGCCAGCTGGGTGCCTCCTGGTGAGCAATTCTCAGTGGTAGGAGTGGTGGA